>NC_091471.1:250599707-250902733 GCF_036971445.1 Narcine bancroftii
CTCCATTGGTCTGAATGGGGGAACTAGGCTTGGGGGAACTAAAAGGCCTCTTCTCTTCATTCTGACATTCACACACTTATTTTGATTGGGCTGCCACCCAAGATCATTAGCACTGCCCAGGTGCAGGGCAGTATGCATTATGAAGTGTCGTGCAATCACCCGTTATCAACGACAATATTAATACCCCTCGCTCTTACCTCAGACAGTGCTTTCTTATCATGTACCTTCCCTGAGCCTAGCAGACGAAGGACATTTTTGGCACCTTCAGACACTGCATGTTCCACACGGAAGTGATGCCGTAATTCCTCAATTCTTAGTTCAAGCAGACTTATTTCTGGCTTAGCTACAAAGGTAAATAAAAAGCCATGCATTAATGAAAACAAATATATCCATTGACAATTATCCCATCCTTCTTGGTCACAGAGGCCATGGCTCAATCATGTTTAAAGGACCTCGGAAGGTACAGTGAACTTAAAGCCAGAGTTGGCCATTTGGGCTATCGTGATATTTTACTCAATTTTAAATTTAAATTTTTATTGCTTTTTAATTTAGACATACAGCACAGTAACAGGCTCTACCAGCCCATGAGGCCGTGCCATCCAATAACCGAATGAACCTTTACGTTTTTGAATGGTGAGAGTGTCCAGAGAAAACCCACACAGACCCAGAGAGAACATTCATACCCCTTATAGGCAGTGGTGCTTTTAAACCCAGATCTCTGGCACCGTAATAGTGTAGTGCTAACTGCTCCCTCCCCGACTCTCTTGTCCACTCCTCCCTCCCCGCCAATCGTCCCCCTGTGACCGCAGGAGATACTCCATTTGCACTCACACTTCCTCCCTACCACCAAACAGTCCACCCAAATGAAGCACTTGTGAACCTGCAGGGGGCTATCAACTGTATCCAGTGCTCCCGTTGTGGTCTTCTCTACATCGGAGAGCCCGAGCACTGGCTGGGAGATCACTTTGTGGAGCATCTCGGCTCTGTCCGCTGTAAAAGTGTGGATCTCCCAGTAGTCACCCATCTCAATTGCCCATCCCATTCACTTGCTGACATATCTATCTGTGGTCTCGTGCACTGCCAGACTGAGATCACTCGCAAATTGAAGGAATAACATCTCATCTTCCCACTGGGCCCAGCTCTGTGTGTGTGTGTGTGTGTGTGTGTCTCTCTCTCTCTCTCTCACGTACTTCCGATTTCCCTCTGTCTCCTTTCATAGAGCCAAAATCAATTCTTACCTCTCCTAATCATATCCAGTTAACACCTTTTTATTGGTCTGGATTCCTCCCCCGGCCAGCTTTCAGTCTTTATTCTTATGCCTTCTTGCTTTCTGCTTATTCCTTGAAGAAGTGCTCAGGCCAGAAACGTTGGGAATACATCTTTACCTCTGATGGATGCTGCAAGACCGGCTGAGTTCCTCCAGTAATTCTGTGTGTTTTTTTAACCTCTACGCTAGACCAGCATCACTTTCCTGAATCGCCCTCAAATCTCTTGATATTTAAATTACCATTCCTATGGAGTTTCATGTATTTCTAGTTGCAGTTCCCCACACCTTAGTGTCCCCATTCAAACCATCAGTGAGTGCAACCCATCCGATTCAACTTTGATGAACCAGAATGCTACAAGCGTACAGCAGTGGTGGTGGTGGGAGGGTAGTTTTCTCGTTGGAATTCAGTGGCTAGTGGTGTACTACAGTGCTGGAATCCTTGGTTTTTATGACACACGTTATTGATTTGTGAATACACGAACTACGACAATTACAGAAAATAGGCACAAGAGAAGGGCATTCAAGCCCTTCAAGGCTGCACCCCACTCAATACAAACACAGGTGATCACGATTAGTAAGCTTGTGTATGACAATATGTCAGTGGTATGGATTGCAAGTCTAAAGCTACAGTAGGATGTAGATCAGATGGAAATTAATCCCAACAGGTCCAAGGTGATATAGATCAAAAGGGGAGAGGCCCAGAGGTGAGAGGGTATATGGCAGAAGATGGGAGAGGTGAAGAGACAAGTGGAGGGAGAAAGCACGAGGAAAGGGAGGGGGAAGAAAAGTTAGAGAGTTACATGTGCAGGAGCTGGTAATGAAGAGATGAAAAAGTGGAAGCGGATAAGGTTGGGTTTACCTAAAATTGGAAAAAAAAATCCATGTTCACAGTTAAGGCTGAAATGGTTTGCTACAGGAAGAAGGTAAGATATAGGAGCAGAAGTAGGTCATTTGGCCCATCGAGTTTGCTTTGCCATTCTACTCCCCTTGCCTTCACCCCACAACCTTTGATATCCTGATTATTCGGACACCTATTAATCTCTTCCTGAAATACACCCAACGACCTGGCCGGGGGAGGAATCCAGACCAACAAAAAGGAGTTAACTGGATATGATGAGGAGAGGTGAGAATTGATTTTGGCTCTGTGAAAGGAGAGAGGGAAATCGGAAGTGCGTGAGAGAGAGAGAGAGAGAGAGAGAGAAAGAGAGAGAGAAAGAGAAACACACACACACACACACACACACACACACACACACACACACACACACACACAGAGCTGGGGGAAAGGTGACACAGGGAATAAGTGGGGGTTGGGGGAAGTTTTAACCATTTAACCATATAACCACTTACAGCACAGAACGGGCCAGTTCGGCCCTACTAGTCTATGCCGTAACAAATTCCCACCCTAACGGAAACCAGTTTTAACGGAAACCAGTTAAGTTGATGTTAATGCCATCCAGTTGGAGAGGGCCCAGTGGGAAGATAAGGTGTTATTCCTTCAATTTGCAAGTGATCTCAGTCTGGCAGTGCACGAGACCACAGACAGATATGTCAGCAAGCGAATGGGATGGGCAATTGAGATGGGTGGCTACTGGGAGATCCACACTTTTACAACGGACAGAGCCGAGATGCTCCACAAAGTGATCTCCCAGTCAGTGCTCGGGCTCTCCGATGTTGAGAAGACCACAACGGGAGCACTGGATACGGCAGAGGTTCACCACTCTCTGGCTGAAGAAATGGGTGCCTGAAGTTATGGCCTCTTGCCTTCGACCATGGGAAACAACTTTGCCATATCCATCCAGGCCTTTCAACATTCGTAATGCTCCTCTGAGCCCCGCCCCCCCCCCCCCCCCACCCCCATCATTCTTCCGAACACCAAGGTGTACAGTCCAAGAGCTGTCAAACACTCCTCATATGCAAATCCCTTCATTCCAGGAATCATTCCTGTGAATCTTGTCTGAACCCTCTCCAATATCAGCACTTCCTTTCTTAAATAAGGAGCTAAACACTGTACCCCATACTCCAAGAGAAACCTAACCAGTAACTTTTATATTGCCTTAGACTCACAGGACAAACAAGTTAGGCAAAGTGGTCAACCAGTCTGCATTCGGTCTCACCCACATAGAGGAGGCCACACAAGGTACATTAAATGCAGTAGATCAGGATGGTGAAGCTCTGCCTCACCTGGAAGGTGTGTTCTTGGCCCTGGATGGAGGTGAGGGGGGAAATGTAGGGACAGGTTTTTTGGTACTTCCTGCGCTACAGCGGTTATAGTTTATATTGGAAGGGTGGGTGGGGGAAGCGAAGAGTGGACTAGGATTCTCGGAGAGACTGATCCCTGTGGAAAGCAGATAGGGGTGGAGAAGTGGGAAACAAATGTCTGCAGATGCTGTAAATGTAGTAAAACTACACAGAAATGCAGGAGGAACTGAGCCAGTCTTGCCATATACATGGAAGGTAAAGATACATTAACGATATTTTGCACCTGACCCTTCAAGGAATATGCAAAGAACAGGAAGATGTCAGAATAAAAATGGAAGACTGGCCGGGGAAGGAGTCCAGTCCAACTAAAGGTGAGAATTGGATACCATGAGGAGATGTGAGAATTGATTTAGGCTCTGTGAAGGGGGAGTGGGAGAATGGGGGGCGCGAGGGGGAAATGGGGGAGTGGGGGAAAACAGGGGAGGGGGGAATAGGAGAAACAATATCTAATATTCTATCTGGGCACTCTCCAACTGGATGGCATTAACATCGACTTCTTCAGTTTCTGCTAGCCCACTCCCCATTCTCCCTCTTCCCTATCCCTCTGTGGCCTTCCGTCCAACTCTCACCCCCTTCCATCTCCATTGACAGAGCCATCCCCTCCCGTCCTCCTGCTTGCTGGTGTGCCTTCCCTCCCTCCATCCCTTATCCCCCTAACCCCACCATTTTGCCGACATCTTTCCATACCTTGAAGGTTGGGGGGGGGGGGGTCAGGCCTGCAACGTTGGTTATGAATGTATATTTTCTAATGTAAAGTATACTTTTTGACCTGCTGAGTTTCTCCAGCATTGTGTTTTTATTTTGGTGCTATTTATCTTTCAGCTTTAGTACCACAATGTACATTGGAGATAGGATCTAATAAATAATCTAACCGCCGTCTGCAATAATACATTTGAGATAGAAACACTACATTGTTCAAAGAATTGCATATTCATTCATGCTAAAAGGGCTGTTCTCTCTAAATGCTGCTTGTGAGAATAATGGCACAAAAATGTTTAACTGTTCAGCTCAGAAACTGCAGGACAGGCAATGATTATTGCAACTATTATACCTTGTCCATCCTCAATTTCCACGTGCATCTCATCGGCCTGTATTGCTTTTCGGACGTGCATGCGGATCACTTCAATTTTGGTTTTACTATCTTGTAACAGCTGTTGGGCAGCAGACAACATCTTTCGATCCTGCAAAATTAAAACAAGAATCAAAATTAAACTTCTTTGCTTATTCTTGTGGGGATGTGGTGAAGCAAAGAGGGTGAAGTCAAACAGAAGTAAACTGAATGCTAAAAATAATTTAATTGGGGTCAAATGACAAGGTGGAGTGATCCAAATGGTCTTTCTTTACACAGACACACACAGAGTGTGGCATGAAGAGGCACAGTCAGGCTGGGAACCATCAGGTTCTACAGGGTAAAAGCAAAATGGTTAAAAAGGGATTGGAATTACGGGTGATGTTGAGTACGTAGAACAGTACAGTATCTGCACCAAACGCTGCCCAAATTCAACTAAAACCATGCTGGTCCCACAATATAAATATCCCACCTGGAATATTCCTGCTTCTAACAGTTTTTTTGAATATATTTTTGTCTTTTTTTCTCCCAAAAAGATAGTAACATTTAAAATATACAATATATCAAACTTTTTTCTTACAAACACAACAAACAAAACCAAAACAGTCCCTCTCTCCCTTTCATACAAACAGATCCATTCACCAGTTGGGGAAACTACGTTTTTGTACATAATAAAAGTTATTTTTATACCCTTTTTTTGCTCCTTTTTATTTCTGTATCTGGGCCCCTATTTGGTCCAGGTATGGCTGCCAGTCCTTTATTAAGTGTCATATTTAATCTTTAAGTTTTATATATATATATATATATATATATATATATATATAAAAAGACACACACACACACACACACACACACACACACACACACACACACACACACACACAGCTGGTCATTTCCCGTGCTATAAGTAGAGGGCAGTCAGACTTCTAAGTGCTTCTAACATGTTCAGATTTATTGTCAGAGTACATACTGACATCACATACAACAGAGATTCCTTTTTCCTGCAGACGCGGCAGAATTACCACTAACTGGAATAAAGGTTAAAACCTTGTGCTTTTTGATTTTTGTTAATTTTATGACTATCCCTTCAAGGATAAGTATTGTTTGTAGTGTTACTATAGTTATTATGACATCATATGTAGCAATATCGTGATGAACTGAGAGTTTGTATCTCATTCCTTGAAGAATCGTGACAGAGATGGAAGGTCGAGATACTTTTCTTTGAATTCATCCTATATTTACATTCTCAAGTTATGAAAATCTTGATGCAAAGTTATGCAAAATATTTATATCAACCAATTAAAGACCTACATAAAGCTGCAATTACAAAGTTTGATTTGTTGGAATATTAAGATAGCAATTCGGGATATCGATGCTTACATTTCTGTGAAGATGACATATTTTGAAATTGGGAAATACTAGAAAATGGAAAGTGTCGTCTACAATTGGTAGTGCAAAAAAATAAACTGTACACAGCGTGAAACATGTGAACAAAAGAACTGTAAACAGATAATGAATGTAAACAAACTGACTATGCAATACAGAGAAAACAAAAGAAAATCAATAAAATGCACAAGCAAGAGTCCTTAACTAAGTCCTTGATTGAGTTTGATGTTGAGGAGTCTGGTGGTGGAGGGGTAGCAACCATACATGGACCTGGCGGTGTGAATCTTGTGGCACCTTTACCTCTTTCCTGATGGCAGCAGCGAGAACAGAGCGTGTGCTGGGTGGAATGTTTCCTTGATGTTCTCCAACGGCAGCGTTCCCTATAGATGTTCTCAATAGTGGGGAGGGTTTTGCCTGTGATTTCTTCTACTTCATTTCTGCATCAACCATTAGCCCAAGTGGTCTGCTCCAGTTAAAAAGAATACTCCACACACCTTTAAAATCCCCCCCACACACACAAACACACCTTAAACACCTGTCCTCCAGTATGTGATACTTTGACCCTGGTAAAAGATTCTAATTGCCTACTGTATCTCATAATTATATCAAGTTCTCAGGTCACCCCTCAGTCTCTGACACTCCAGGGAAAACATCCAAGTTTCTACAACCTCTTCCTCAAAGCTCATCCAGGTGACATTCTAGTGAATCACTTCTCAACCTTTTGCAAGCCTTCCACATCTTTCCCGTAAACACACAGAGTAAATGCTGGAGGAACTCAGCCGGTCTCGCAGCATCCATAGGAAGTAAAGGTACATTATGACATTTTGGGCCTGAGCTCTTCCTCAAGGTACAGATAGTCCCCGATTTATGATGGTCCAGCTTATGAATTTTTGAAGTTACAATGGCTCGAATCCGCACTTTCGATTTCAAGTTCTGATGTGTCCCTGCGCTTGCGATATGCGGCACGCTACTCTCGGGCGATGGCAGCATTGCGTGAGAGTAGTGTACAGCATGCTCTCTCGTGATGCTGATTCTGCATTCAACATTTAATTATAAAAAATGGTCCAATGGGAGTGCCGGAAAAGATCCTCACCATAGGTTGGGGCTACTTGTATAAAGCAAAAAGCAGGCAGGTATCTCAATAAAGAAAGGTGGAAGATTGGGAGGGGAAGGAGTCCAGACCAACAAAGAAAAGATGTTAATTGTGTATGTTGAGAAAAGGCAAGGGCACTTTTCAACTGCATGGCATTAACGTCGACTTCTCCAGTATCTGTTAAACCCTGTCCCCATCTTTGTCTTCATGACACCTTTCCTCTGTTCTCTCTCTCTCTCTTCCCTTTTCCTTCTGTCTCTTTTCATAGAGCCAAAATCAATTCTCACCTTTCCTCTCATATATCCAATTAACACCTTTTTGCTGTTAACCTGGACTCCCTCTGCCATTCTTCAGTCTTTATTCTTATTTTAGGCCTCAGGCCCAAAACGTCAGTAATATACCTTTATCTTCTGTGGACACTGCAAAACCGCAGAAGCATTTCTGTGTGCTTTCACCCTTATACTCATTCGCCTATCTCTGAAAGCAACCAAGCCATGTGCCTTCTTGACCTCCCTTGCCTGGCTACTTGCAAGGAGCTCTGGAGTGGTCACTCTGATTTTAACTGCAGACGTTCCCATTGCATGTGACCTTCCAAAGTGCAACAACTCGTACTTGTTCAGATTAAAATCCATCTGTCATTTCACTTATTCTTAAACCATTCTGTGGGGATAAGATGCTATACAGAGCAGGAGAGTGAGAGGATGAGTGAGTGCAGATTTACTAGAATGATACCAGGAATGAAAGAGTTAGCATTTGAGGAACAATTGTCAGCTCTTGGACTGTACTCGTTGGAGTACAAAAGGATAAGGGGGCATTTTGAATCCTGAAAGGCCTGGACAGAGTTGTTTCCCATGGTAGGGGAGTCTTGGACAAGAGACATAGCGTCAGGATAAAAGGACATCAATTTAAAAGAGAGATGTGTAAAAATTTCTTTAGTCAGAGGGTCGTGAGTCTGTGGAACTTGTTGCCACTGGAGCCTGTGGAAGCGAGGCCGTTGGGTATATTTAAGGCAGAGATTGGCAGGTATTTGATTAGTCAGGGCATCAAGGGTTGTGGGGCTGAGTAGGAGGATGGATCAGCTCATGATTAGAAAAGCGGAGCAGATTCAATGGGCCAATGGGCCTACTTCTGCTCCTATATGTGATAAAAGGGAAGGGGGGGGGCAATAAAGAGAGTGTGTGAGGTCATGTGACCTTCAGAAGCGAAGAGCCGCAGCAAGGGGCTGACTGAAGGAAGCAAGAAGGCAAGTGAGCATACGGAACAGAGAGCAGAGAGTGACACAGTTAGACACTGTGAAGAAGGTGCATGCCCAGCATGAAGAATGGAAGTGAGGCGTCCACCAAGTGTACACAGTAGATGTTGACTGAGTATACATTCTGCCCATCAGCTCTGCTATTCCTTCACGACCTGATCCATTCTGTCACTCAGCCCCACTCTCCTGCCTTCTCCCCATAACCTTTGATGCCCTGACTATACCTATCAAACTCTGCCTTAAATAGCCCACACTTGGCCTCCACAGCCACCCATGGTAGCAAATTCCAGAATTCACCACTCTCTGGCTAAAGAAATTCCGAGCATCTCTGTTTTAGATGGGCACCCTTCAATCCTGAAATTGTGCTCTCCTTTCCTTGACCCCTCTACCATGAGAAACAACTTTGTCACATCTACTCTGTCCAGGCCTTTCAACATTCAAAATGCTTCCACAAGGTCACCCCTCATTCTTCTGAACTCCAAGGAGTCAAGACCGTGATCCATCAAAAGCTCCTCATATGCTAAACCCTTTATTTCAGGAATCATTCTTGTGAATCTAAAAAAAAACTGAAAAAAAATTAAGGTGCTGTTCCTTGAACACAAAATGTCCTTTGCGAACAAAATTACATAATTCTCATTATCAAAGCTAGTTTTTAAATTCTAGATCTATTTATCAACTCGATTTAAATTCCCAAGTTGCCTTCTTAAAACGTGAATATCTTTGGACCATTAGTTCAGATCTCCAGCCACTTTCCCCCCTTACTTAACTACAATGCTTCAGAGCGTATAACAACCCACTACCCCTAACAATGTTGGGCGCAGGGTCCCTTGTAGTCTCACAGGGACTGAGAGGGGTGGATCAAGGAAACCGGAAACTCGAGGGTGAGAGGCACAGATGAAAGGGGCACGGACAACTCATTTATGCGTGATGTGAGTGTGTGGGAATAACAGCCTTGGCTCGGTAAAAAGGACAGGGTCAAACATTAAATATTCCTGGGCACAGTAATCAGGAAGGACAGGGAATGACAGAAAGGAGTAGCAGCAAATTTAAATTTTAAATTTAGACCTACAGCACTGCAACAGTCTCTTCTGTCCCATGAGTCTGCACTGCCTAAATACATCCAAGTGACCAATTAAACCATCAATGCTGTATGTCTTTGGAACATATTACGGTATCATAGCGCATCATCCCCTTTGATTCCAGCACTGTCAATATCGGTAAAAAGTAATGAAGGGAACATTTCACTGCTTGGTCTACTCTATGGTCGTCAGTGAGCACGAGAGAGGAGGAGGAGCACCCACAATCAAAGTGCACCATCCAGCGGATCCGTCCCAATTTACCTACTGTCCAAAGCAGCCAATAGATAATGCAATAGCCTTGATCCTCCACTCTCTCTTGACTCACGGAGAACAATGCCTCATACGCAAGGCTGTTGTGCTCGATCGTACCTCAGAGGCTGGTGGATAAACTGACCTTGATGGGATTCAACACCCCTCTCTGCAACTGGATTCTGGACCTTTTGACAGAAAGACCAATAGTCTGTCCGGGTGAGCAGCAAAACTTCAAGCATCATCACGCTGAGCACCGGTGCACCTCAGGCGGTGAGCTCAGCCGCTATTGTTCATGCCGGTGACTCATGACTGCACTAACAGAATCATCATATTTGCGGATGACACAACGGTAGTTGGCCTCATCGGCAACAATGATGAGTCAGCTTAGAGAGATGGGGGGGGATGAAACACTCGTAAAATGCTGCGAGAAGCACAACCTGTGTCTCAACAGGGAGAAGACAAAGAAGCTTGAACGTTCTCTTTGTGTGCTCCGATTTCCTCCAAAATGTATGTAGGTTAATCATCCAGCATGGGCTTGTGGGCCGGAACGTATGCTCACGTGCTGTATGTCGACATTTAAATTTAAAATTCCATTTGCATTCTTGATTTACCTGTGCCCCTAGTAAAACCAACTCTTGGGGATTTTGTTTGCGAAGCACAGAGATGATCTGACAATGGATTAGCAGCCAATGCAAATGAAAACTCAAAGGTATTCAATGGGAATATAAAGAGCAAAAGTGGAGGCCATGCAGGAGTGGGAATTAGAGATAATAAACAAGAGAACTCGCACACACGTGCTGAGGGCACAGAGTATTCAATGAAGGTGTCCGCATTTGTTTTCACCAGGAAAGAGGATACTTCCAAGTAGTAGAGAAGGGGGAAGAGAGCTGAGCCATGAAATACATTAAAAATTGATAGCGGGCACATGTTCGGAAAGTTAGCCAGAATTAAAAGTAGGTAAACCAACATTTTCAGAAACATTGAGGAAGGACAGGAGCTTAACAAAGGATTTTGACAGTCTGATAAGGGAAAAGTATAGTAAATTGGTATCAAAGGAGTTGCCTAAGGTTTTAGGGAATATCAGAGATAACAAGAAAACATTTCCAAGAGCAGAATGGAGCCATGCAATGGCTTTGACATGTGTAATTAAGGAGAATCTGAAAACTTTTCATGAGTATAGTAAAAGCAAGAGAGTGGATGAGCAAAGAGTAAATCCCCTCAGAGACAAAGGGACCATTTCTGAATCAGGGGTTCTACACAGAACCGTCAATGAATACATCTCATCAAAATTCACCAGGAAGAACTACATGGAGGCTGGAGAGTTGAAGGAAGGCATTTGGAAATTGTGGAAAGAAGGGATCTGTGACAACTACCCTCACATTTAAAATTTAGACACAGAGCACAGTAATAGGCCCTTCTGGCCCATAAGCCTGTGCCACCCAAATACCCCAATTAACTTACAACCCCTGTACGTTTTGAAGGGTGGGTAGGAGGAAACTGGAGCACCCAGAGGAAACCTACGCAGTTATAGGGAGAACGTACAAACTCCTTACAGACAGCACCTGATTTGAATGTGGGTTGCTAGTCCTGTAATAGCGTTGCGCTAACCGTGCTGCCCAAGGGGTGGATAAATCTCTGTCAGCCATGCAAGGTTTGGGGAGGATGCCTCATGTCTCCTTGGTTGTGAAGAGCAGCAGGGATAAGTCAGGAAGTTACAGACCAGTGAGACTTACGTCAGTGGCAGGGAAACTGTCGGGAGACGATCCTGGGGAAAACGATTTAGGTTTACACGAAAAAGAAATAACTGAATACTTTACAACCAATGTTTTAATGAGGTAATGGATGGAATTGATGAGGGGAAGGCAATCAATGAGAAAAACATGGTCCGGCAGAGTTTTTAAATAAGGAGTCACATAACTCATCGACAAAGTTGTCATGAAGAGAACATCGACAGCATGCATGCAAAGTTGCCAACTTAACAGACAACGAGCAGTTGAGGGGAACAATTGTTTTTCAGACTTAAGGATGTTAATAAATGATAAATGATAATGATAGTGATCATGTTGCATAGCCATTAGGGAAGGCTTTGATTATAGTTAGTTCGATTAATCTTGGCTGCCAGCAGGGGCCTGACACACAGTATCCATATTGGTAATGGAGGTTTGCAGCCTCATGACCTGCCTCATGATGCTATTTACAACAACTTTAAAGTAAAGAACTTTTTCCTTTATCCATGTGTTGTCTAAACTCACACATATGAATACAAGACGAAACATGGTGTCAAAAGTGGGATGAAAGCAATACTTTAAAAGGTAAAATCTAAAGTCAGCAACTGATCAGTGAAGAGAAGCTAATGATGTGGAAAAATGGAAGGATTACATCCACCAGTGAAACTTCAGTTGACAGGTGATGAGGCTGAAAATTGGAACAGATTTAAACAACATTTTGATGGTATTTAGTGGCAGTCAGAGCTGACGAGAAAAGTGATAAAGAGAAAGCATCAGTTTTCTTACATGTCATGGGTGAAGAAGTCCTGGAGATGTATAATAATTTCACATTTGCTACTAAAGGAGACAAAATGAAATTGGAAAACATAATGGAACAGTTTGAGGCATACTGGATACCTAAACATAATGTGATATTAGAGATGCACAGATTTTTCAGATGTATATAGAAAACAGAAGAAAGTATTAATCAGTGTGTGATTGAATTGAGAAACAGAAGGAAAATGTGTGAATTTGGTGGACTCGTTGATAAAAGACAGACTTGAGTGTGGAATTCCAGATAATAGTCTAGCGAAAGACTGCTAAGAGAGCAAAATCTAGACCTGGAAAAAGCCTTAGCACTCTGTAGGGCTACAGAAACTGTAAAAACACAGGCAAAAGAGCTGTTCAGTAAAACTAGCTGCAACGTGGATCGAGTAAGCAAGAACAGACATAAACCATTTAACAAAAAGAGCACCAAAGTGGAAAGAGAGGCTTGGCCAGTGAACAAAAATGAAAGGGACAATCGAAAGCCATATAGTCGATGCGGTACATAACACTTACCAAAAGTGTGTCAAGCGCATGGTAAAACATGCTATATGTGCAACAAAAGCAACCATTATGCACATTGCTGTTGGAACCAAGTACAACAAAACAAGATTCATGCAGTAAATGAAAGGGAAACAGAGGAATTCTATGTAGATGTTGTGACTGAAAACAAGAAAGAAAACAGAGACTGGATGTTGACATTAAAAGTGAATGACATATACATTTCAGTTAAATTGGATATCAGAGCACAAATTAATGTAAATCAGAGACTGATTTTAAGAAGATTAGGCCCAAATCAAAGATGTATGGAACAAAAGTGAAGATGACAGGATATTCAGTTACCGATATACCAGTGCAAGGAGAATGCATGGTCAAAGTGAAACACAAGGATAAAGAGCACATGCTAACATTCATTGTGGTACCAAAGGATGTACAGGCCATACTAGGTCTAACAGCCTATGAGAAACTGAACCTGGTAAAAAGAGTCCTCGTTGTGGAAAGCATGATGGATGGCCCAACATGAAGCCTATGATTAACTCATGAAAGAGTACAATGACCTATTTCAGGGTCTAGGCTGCCTTCCTGGAGAACACATGATCAGAGTGGATAAATGTGCCACCGATAATACATCCATGCAGAAAAGTTCCATTTGCGCTTCAAAAGCAACTAAAAGCAGAGTTGGACAGGATGGAAAGTCTAAACATGACTCAAAAGATAGATGAGCCAACGGAGTGGGTGAGTTCACTCATTGTTGTGGACAAAAAGAAAGGAAAGCTTACAATTTACATGGTTCCGAGAGATCTAAACAGAACAATAAAGAGAGAACACTTTAAGCTTCTGACGCGTGAAGAAATCATGTCACAGTTTCCAAATGCAGAATTTTTCAGCAAGTTAGATGCATCATCAGGATTTAGGCAGTTATAAGTGGATGAAGCAAGTTCAAGACTGTCCATGTTCAATAGTCCATTTGTCAGATACAGATTCCTAAGGTGACAATTCGGAAATGCCTCAGCTCCTGAAGTGTATCACAAAACTATCCATATAGTCTATGAGCACCTGGACAGAGTTGATACCTCAATGGATGACATCATAGTCTAGGGAACTACGAGAATGGAACATGATGAGAGACTAAGGAAAGTCCTGGAAGCAACAAAGAAAGCAAATCTGAAGCTGAATAAAGAGAAATGCCAGCTCAGGGTGACAGAACTAAAATTCGTAGGACATATTATTGGCAGTAAGGGCATCAAACCAGATCCCAGAAAGGTGTCCGGCATTGGGAACATGCCAAGGCCACAATGCAAAAATGACGTACAGAATGGTCAACTATATGGATAAATTCATATCCAACCTCTCAGAAAAGATGGCTCCATTGAGAAGACTAACAGAAAAGAACATTAAATGGGAGTGGAATCTTGAGCATGAAAAATCATGAATGATCTAAAGAAACTGTTCACAAAGGAACCCGTTCTGAGGTTTTACAACCCAGCGAGACCCGTCAAGATATCATCAGATGCATCACATAGTGGGCTCGGTGCAGTTCTTCTGCAAAAATATGATGTCTGGCAACCCATTGTGTACTCATCAAGCTCAATGACAGACGCGGAGACGCGGTACGCTTAAATTGTAAAGGAGCTGCTCAGCATCACATACACCTGTGAAAGATTTCATCAGTTTGTGTTAGGACAAGCAATCAGTGTAGAGACTGACCATATGCCCCTGATTCAATTGTTCCAAAACCCATTAAATGAATGTCCACTGAAAATACACTACTATTTGGAGGCCTATATACCACCCCCACTAACGTTTTCCGCCCCTTGCTATTCCTCAGTTCTACCCATATAGATGACTGAAATAGGGATTGTATCCTTGGGAAGATGTTCATTTTAATACAGTTTATCCTTCCTATCAGTGTTAGTGGTAAGTCTTTCCAATGCTCTAAGTCGTCTTGTAATTTTTTTCATTAATGGATGATAATTTAGTTTATATAGATGGCCGAGATTTTTATTTAGTTGTATACCTAGCTATCGCTTTGCTTCTGTTTGCCATCTGAATGGTGATTCCTTCTTAAATTTTGTGAAATCCGCATTATTCATTGGCATTGCTTCACTTTTATTTGCATTGATCTCGTACCCAATACTTCTCCATATTCCTTCAATTTCCTATGTAATTCTTTTATTGATATTTCTGGTTCTGTTAAGTATATTATAACGTCATCTGCAAATAGACTGATTTTATATTCCTTCTCTTTTATTTTTATCCCTCTTATTTTATTTTCTGTTCTTATCAGTTCTGCTAGTGGTTCTATAGCTAACGCGAACAGTGAGGGAGATAGTGGACATCCCTGCCTTGTTGATCTGCTTAAGTTAAATTGCTTTGATATATATCCATTTACTGTCACTTTCACCAATGGCCCCTTATATAATGCTTTAATCCAATTAATATATTTCTCTGGTAGGCAGAATTTTTGTAGTACTTTGAATAAATAATTCCATTCTACTCTGTCAAAGGCCTTCTCTGCGTCTAAAGCAACTGCTACTGTTGGAGCTTTATTCCCTTCTACTGCATGAATTAAGTTAATAAATTTACAAATATTGTCTGTTGTACGTCTTTTTTTAATAAATCCAGTTTGGTCTAGGTTTACTATTTTTGGTACATAGTCGGCTAATCTGTTTGCTAATAGTTTAGCTATTATCTTATAATCTGTGTTAAGTAAAGATATTGGTCTATATGACGCTGGTGCGAGTGGATCTTTCCCTGTCTTTGGTATTACTGTAATTATTGCTGTTTTGCATGAATCTAGTAAGCTTTGTGTTTTATCAATCTGGTTGATTACTTCCAGGAGGGGAGGAATTAATAAATCTTTAAATGTTTTATAGAATTCTATTGGGAGTCCATCCTCTCCTGGTGTTTTATTGTTCGGTAATTTTTTTAATATCTCCTGTAATTCTTCTATTTCAAATGATTTTATTAATTTATTTTACTCCTCTATTTGTAATTTCGGAAGTTAATTTTAGTTAGAAATTCATCTATTTTGTCTTCTTTCCCTTCGTTTTCAGTTTGATATAGTTGTTCGTAGAATTCCCTGAAGTTTTCATTGATCTCCGTTGGATTATATGTAATTTGTTTGTCCTCTTTCCTTAATGCCAATACCATTCTTTTAGTTTGTTCTGTCTTAAGCTGCCACGCTAGAATTTTGTGGGTTTTTTCTCCTAGCTCATAATATTTATGTTTTGTCTTCATTATGTTCTTCTCACCTTATATCTTTGTAGTGTTTCATATTTTATTTTTTTGTCTGCCAATTCTCTTCTTTTAGTTGTATCTTCCTTTATTGCTAATTCTTTTTCTGTATTTGTTATTTCCCTTTCCAACTGTTCTGTTTCCCGATTGTAGTCCTCCTTCATCTTAGTTACATAACTTATTATTTGCCCTCTGATGAACGCTTTCATTGCGTCCCATAGTATAAACTTATCTTTCACTGATTCCGTATTTATTTCAAAGTACATTTTAATTTGTCGTTCATTGAATTCTCTAAAATCCTGTCTTTTAAGTAGCATGGAGTTTAATCTCCATCTATACATTCTTGGTAGGATGTCCTCTAACTCAATTGCCAATAAGAGGGGTGAGTGACCCCGATAATAGTCTAGCTTTATATTCCGTTTTCCTAACTCTCCCTTGGATGTGGGCTGATAACAGGAATAGGTCTATCCTTGAGTATGTTTTGTGTCTACCCGAATAATATGAATATTCCTTTTCCTTTGGGTGTTGTTTCCTCCATATATCCAAAAGTTGCATTTCTTGCATCGATTTAATTATAAATTTGGTTACTTTGTTCTTTCTGTTAGTTTTTTTTCCAGTTTTATCCATGTTTGAGTCCAAATTAAGGTTAAAATCCCCTCCTATTAGTATGTTCCTTTGCGTATCTGCTATCTTCAAAAAGATATCTTGCATAAATTTTTGATCTTCTTCATTAGGTGAGTATACATTGAGTAAATTCCAAAATTCTGAATATATCTGACATTTTATCATTACATATCTCCCTGCTGGATCTATTATTTCCTCTTCTATTTTAATTGGTACATTTTTATTGATTGATATAGCTACTCCTCTGGCTTTTGAATTATATGATGCTGCTGTTACATGTCCTATCCAATCTCTCTTTAATTTCTTGTGTTCCACTTCAGTTAGATGTGTTTCTTGTATGACTGCTATATCAATTTTTTCTTTTTTCAGTAAATTTAACAGTTTCTTCCTTTTGATTTGGTTATGTATTCCATTAATATTTAAAGTCATATCGTTCAACATAGTCATTTCATACTTTGTTTATCTTTCCTTTCCGTTTACTCATCACCACCTTCCCTTCTTATCCATTTCTGCTTTCTTTTTTTTAAACATTATAAGACAACATTTTTAAAACATAAAATATTCCCACTATTCTCATATCTAAAATTCCTTTAACCCCAATAGTCCCTCCGCTTTCTGAGTTGCCCTTTGTCCCTAGTCGGGCAACCACATCTCCCCTCTCCATTTGGATTTGCGAATCCGCTCGCAAGAGTCAACTGATTTCGCACTGACTGTTATTCTTCCCCACCCAGCCCCACCCCAGAAAAGATTTTAATCTTCATATATAACAAAGGTCACTCTCTTAATTCCCTCCTTACTTCCTTTCTTCCCTTTCTTTCTCTTCTTAGTTCTTACTTATACTCTATTTTTATATATATATATATATATATATATATATATATATATACACACACACACACACACACACACACACACACACACACACACACACATATATATATATATATAAAATAGTTTCCTTTGCTGCCCCGGGATTGCTATTTTAAGTACCGCTGGGTATTTTAACATAAATTTATAACCTTTTTTCCATAGGGTCGTTTTTGCTGCATTAAACTCCTTTCTCTTCTTCAGGAGTTCAAAACTTATATCTGGATAGAAAAAAATTTTTTGACCCTTGTATTCCAGTGGTTTTTTGTCTTCTTATTTTTTTCATTGGCTTCTCCAATATATTTTCTCTTGTTGTATATCTTAGGAATTTTACTAGAATGCATCTTGGTTTTTGTTGTGGTTGTGGTTTAGGGGCTAATGTTCTGTGTGCCCTTTCTATTTCCATTGCTTCCTGTAATTCTGGCCTTCCTAGGACCCTGGGGATCCATTCTTTTATAAAATCTTTCATATTTTTGCCTTCTTCATCTTCCTTAAGGCCCACTATCTTTATATTGTTTCTTCTATTATAATTTTCCATTATATCTATCTTCTTAGCTCACAGCTCCTGTGTTTCTTTAACTTTTTTATCAGATTCTTCTAATTTCTTTTTTAAGTCATCTACCTCCATTTCTATGGCTGTTTCTCGTTCTTCCACCTTGTCTACTCTTTTTCCTATATCTGTCATGATCATCTCAATCTATTCACTTTTTCTTCTGTACTTTTTATTCTTTTTATTTCAAAGAATTCTTGTGACTGCCATTCTTTTACTGTTTCCATATATTCTTTAAAAAATATATATCCATGTACTTGCCCTTCCCTTCATCTTCCATTTCTCTGTGTTCTTCCTCCTCTTCTTCCGAGTCCACTCCAGGATCTGTGTTCTTTACCTCTGTCTCTTCTCATCTTCTTGTTGGGTTGTTTATTTTATTTTGTTGGGTATTTTTGTTCTTCTTATTTTTTATTAAAAGTGTCTTGGTGTTGATCTTCTTCCTCTGGGTTGGTCATCTGTTGTTTCTTTGATTTCCTATTTTTATTCTCTTCCTTCTTGTTCCCGTTATTTTCTATGTTTTCCTGTTGAGAATCTTGCTGTCCTGTTATACTTGTCTGATTCAGCTGTGGAGATTTACTCCTCAGCTGGTCCCCACTCCCTTCGGTGTTGTTTTTGTCTTGTGCATCGCGCATGCAAGAGGATTCGCGCATGCGCAGTTGCGCACTTTTGTTTGGCTCCTTGAGCCATATTTGTAGTCCTGAGTTCGGGGTTTCCACTGACCTCAGGGAGCAGATTTCACTCTCTACAGCGAGCTTCCTCGTACCAGTAAGGCCTTCACCTTCCTCTTCCGACGTTCTTCTTTCTTCTTTTCTTCCCGTTGTTTTTGGTTTTTCTTTCTTTGCTGCCATTTTCTCCACACTTTCACTTTCAATTTGTTCTGGTTTCTGTGTTAGTGACTTTGTTTTTTCTCTACCTTTTTTTTACTTTTCTGGAGAGGGCTGGTATTTTCTTACTGATCACTACTCCATCACGTGACTTCCCCACACTTGGACAAGTTAATGTTAATGTTAATGCCGTCTGAGAGCCCAGACGGAAAAAAGTCATGGATCCAGTAAAAGCATACAAGAATGGTTCCTCGGGTGAGAGGTTTGGTGGAAGTATAGAAGATGGTGAGCCTGTACAAAGGGGATAGTGGGAGCCTTTGGCCTTTGGTGGAGAGGTCACAGGTGTAAAATGAAGACAAAAAGCATTGAGCGTGACAAGAAGCAGCACTTTTTTAAAACCTATTTTTAGTCCGATGAGACAGTTATGCATTTTTACCTTTGTTATATAAAGGACACTTCTTGACCTTTTGAGTTTCTCCAGCATTGTGTTTTTTACTTTGAACTGCCAGATCTGTTAAGAGCTGATTCATTTGGCACCTTTGTAGTGCCACCCAACACAATGGAGGATGTCCTCAGCTTGAAGATGAATCTCAACAAAGGTTCAATGCTACGATGGATGGAAGCAACAATCTTGCAGTTCTGTCCTGGCTACCTTAATCTATGAAAAACCACTTGTGGTAAGGGACAGTGATGTTCCCACCCAATGAACAATTCATGCCTTGCTAGTTTTGGTGCTTCTCCCAAGTGTTATTCAACATGGAGGGAGCACTGATGCACCAGCTGCAGGAGATGGTAATCCAGAGAATTCCTTGCTCAGGTTTGGCCTGATGCTAGAATGGAAATGTCATCCATTGCCTCACAAGTAAGACCAGACAGAATAAGTGGTAATTTCTTCACTACTAAATGCATAAATCTATGTATCTGAAATATCCAGTCTTTCAGACAGAACTGGACGAGTTTCTTTTGACACCAATAACATTATGGATTTTGTGCCTTCATATTTTCTTATCACATAATGATCTTTTGATACAACCTATTTTTGTGATTTCCTGTTATATTTTGAGTCTACTAGTTTATTACCCACAAAGCCAGCTGTTTTGGTCAGTCCAAGCATGTCTGGACTGGCACCAAGTGCAGGTGCTATGCAAATGTTGTCTTAGGCTTGGGCCTGCTTGGAAGGCATTTAAAGATGTTGTTGAGAATTTTCTTGGTAACTATAGAACTACATCCAGATGATTGACCACGCGCTTCAAGCATCCAAAACCACGAAGTGCAACGTGTCGTTGAAAATTCATTTTCTGCTTTTGTACTTGGACGTCCTCCCTGCTGACCTTGGTGCAGTCAGTGACACACATGGTGAAAGGTTTCACCAGGACATTGTGGCTGTGGAAAAGTGGTATCAGGGCATCTCGAATCCATCAATGCTGGCCCACTATTGTTAGACACTGACACAAGAGCCATCAGATGCCGAGTATAAATGAAAATCAGTGGCAAAATATTTTCGGTCAGTTGAACGAACTCAATGTGCCAGCATCATTATGCAATTAAACATGCTAAATTCAATAAAAATTAATTTAATGTTTCTCCAACTTCCTACGTGATACAGCAAATCTAAAATTATCTTTGTTTCACCTTGAAGTTGCCTATCATAATCCCCAATTTATTTTCAGGAAGCAAACTTTTTGAAAATATTTGTTGTCCTGTGTAATTATTTGGCACTCATTGTTTCCAAGATCACATCAAGTCTAATAGTAGAACATATGTTCATAATTTAAATATATGTAATATGCTTCTTGGTCCATTCACATATCAAATTAACCATTTCTTCTTCACTGTCCTCAGCTCAGTAGTATCCATGTCTTACACTGATCATTGAGTGACACAGGGTTATTCCTGCATCAATTTTCTCAATTTTGACAGCGGAAGAATTATATTCAATGTCTACTTTTGTTGTTGCAAACATCTGAACCAACTTTTTTTGCATCAGAAATTAAGAGTGATCTTTGCATTCGTTGCTTTTTTTTCCTGAATAAAGATCAATTTCAAGAAGCTCATTCTTACTTTTATAGGTCCACTGGAGTACATCTGGATCATATTCTCAGCTCCCTGTTTCACCTTCATCTCTATATCAAGCTGCTTTTCAAGAGCCACAATCCGGTTCTTGTTCGCGGTCGATCGAGCTTCCCGGCTCAAAGCACCAGGAGACTGAGGTCCATCTGCAGAGAGGAAACAAAAAAAAATCAGATTTTAATTTGTAAATGGTGAACAATATTGAGACTAAGTCAATGAAACTCATCTCAGATTTATTGTCAGAGTACATACATGCCATCACATACAACCCTGAGATTCTTTTACCTGCAGGCCAGGCAGAATTACTACTTATTGCCAGTACAAAATAAAACTGACTCAACATACACGTAAACAAATAAAGAAATGTAAACAAACTGACTGTGCAATACAGAGAGAGAAAAAAACAATACAGTGCAAAAATAAAAGTCCTTACATGAGTTGCTGATTGAGTTTGTTGTTGAGGAGTCTGATGGTGGAGGAGTTGCAGGTGTTCCTGAACTGGAGGAGTCTTGTGGCACTGATACCTCCTATGGTAGCAGCGAGAACAGAGTGTGTGCTGGGTGATTGCTGCTGCTCTCTGATGGCATTGTTTCCTGTAGATATTCTCGATAGTGAGGAGGGTTTTTGGCTGTGATATCCTTGCCTGTGTCCACCAACTTTTGCAAGGCTTTCCGCTCAGGGTTATTGGTGCTCCCATACCAGGCCGTGATGAAACCGGTCAGCTACCAACCATCTGTAAAAATTTCTCCAGCGTTTCCAATGTCATACCAAACATCCGCAAACTCCTGAGGAAGTAGAGGCACTGACCTGCTTTCTTCACACGGCCATTTGTGTGTTGGGTCCAGGAAAGATCCTCTGAGATAGTAACTCCCAAGAACTTAAATCACCTTCTCCACTTCACTGATTCCGCAATGATCACTGGATCGTACACCTCTGGTTTTTTCCCTTCCTGAAGTCAACAATCAGCTCCTTAGTTTTGGTGACATTGAGTGCAAGGTTGTTGTTGGTGTTGCCATGCACACCGTTAAGCATTAAATACGACAATAAAACTCGGTAAACTTTCCCAACAACGCAACAGACCTGTTGTCGTCCTGCTGGCATGAGTACATGACAATGAACGAACTTGGTGATGGCACTCCCACAGTGCTGTTTGGGCTGAGAATTCCAAGTTTTCGACCCAGCAAAAAAAATGAAGGACTTGGCATTTCCAAACACGTGGTATGTTCCAATGCACCAGAACTGTTTGTAGAGAGAATGACCATTTTGGGTGATATTTGCCAATCAAGTGCCTTGATGGTGTCAAGTTATTTAAAGAGTTAATGGAGCTGTAGTCACCCAGGCGAGAGTATTCTGTCATGTGCCTCATAGATTGGGAGGAGAAAGACCTTTGGAAGTCTAGAAGGGAGTCTCTCACCACAGCATACTCAGCTTTTGATCTGTTCCTGTTGTCATGGCTGGTCCAGTCCAGTTTCTGGTCCTGGTATTGATGGAAGAGGATTTGACAGTGGGAATCCCATTAAACGGCAAGGGAGGTGGTTAGACATTCTCTTAATGGAACGAGTCATTGCCTGGCAATGGTTGCATTTAAGGTTGCTTCATTCGTCGAGTTGCAAATGGAGTTGAACATTGTGAATCATCAGTATCTGACCTTATGATGGAAGCAAGGACATTAACGAAGCAGCAGAGATGGAGGAGCATTCACATGGAGAGCAATGATGTCATTGGTCTGGATGATTCGCTTCAGACAATTACAAACGCATCCTTTGTACATGGTACAATTCCAACCCTCAATTTCCCCTTGATGTCCACTAACTCCAGATTTACCAGAGTGCCTTCATGCATGACTCATTCACTCTAGAATTCAACGCTTTAGGTTGCAATGAGATCTTGTCTTGAGTGGTCTCAGCACAGCCCAACTGGACAACAATGAATAGACTATTGGGGAGTAAATCCTACTCAGAAGCAGTTGGTAACAGCTTCCATCACTTTGCTGTTGACCAATGGTGACAGTGAGCTTTTTGTGAACAGGACACACATTGTTGTCTTGATGCTAATGTTAAAACAATACCGCAGCATATCTGGCCACAGGCACAGCTAATCATGGACACCCACTTCCGATCCCAGATCTAAATCTTGGCCATTTCTCAATGTCACAATTGGCTGGAGACAAGAGACGGTAAGACCCAAGGGGAAGCCAAGATGAATCATCCACGTAGCCCCTCTGGCTGTGTCTTTTTCAGCCTTTGCTCCAGCCTTTTCATTCTGAGCCCTGCCTTTGACGATGGAGATGTTCCTGGAGCCTCGTCTTACTGTGGTAGTTCAAGTGCATCACAGGTTGTCAGATCCTTAACTCCGTTTATTGCATGTTATTTAGGACAAATATAATTGTGGATTGGAGATAGTGGCACCTCATTTTTAGGAGTGTTTGATGCTGATCCTGACATGTCCTTCTAAAGCAGCTGATCCCCTTGCTTAATAGTCCTGGCACAGAGGGCACAATGTCATGGCATGAGATGATGGTGGACATGCCCACTGGTCTGATGGGCCACGGCACCTCATGGAGGCCAGGTGAGCTGTTCCCCTTTGGCACCTTTGTAGTGCCATACCACACAATGGAAGATGGCCTCAGTGTGAAGATGGACCTCGAAAAGGTCACTTCATACCCTGTCCTTCAGGAATCGGCCACCTCAATCTCTGCTGGCGCCACCAACCCTCTCACAGTGAAGGACAATGAAGTCCCCACCCAGGAACCTTCTGTGCCCTTGAAAGTTTTGATGCTTCGTCCATGTTGTACAACATAGAGGAGCACTGATTCACCAGCTGAGGGAGGATGGTAGATGTTGGTTATGAGGATTCTTTGCTCATGTTTCACAATTCCATGGGATTTCCTGAGTGTGGAACCAATGTTGAGTACTCCTTGCCGCCTGGATGTTGCTGTGCCACACCTCGATGGGTCTGTCAAGCCAACCCACTTCCAAATGTTACGACTTTACAGACTTAATAATGTAAACTTGATCATCTCATCAATTTTTCCAACATTACAAAGAATCAGAAGCAGAGCAAAACTATCAGAGATTAAACAATAGGGAAATCACATCTGCACGTCAGCTTTCACCATTTTTAAAGCAACATATAACCTAGTGTCGAAAAGTCTGCATCTCCCTGCAAAATGTTTCATTTATGCTTCTTAACCGTCACTGTCCTGCCAGTAAACAACAGTTCAACTTACACTTTTGAACCTTTGCATGATTATAATAATCATAATCTCCTTCACATTCTCTGTTCCCATTCAGGAACAATCCCAGCTCTTTGCTGCTGCATAGAAGACCATTCAGCCCATCAATCCCACAAAGAATAGTCTGTCTTTTGGAACAAATTATTCATGCCCAATTCCCTGCTCTTCATTCTTAGCTCCACAATCACCTTCCCTCAGAGAACAGCCAAGACGTTGCTTGGATTGGGGGTGTGGGGGCTTTAGTCATGAGAAGTGATTGGATGAGTTTTTCCTGGAGTAAAGGAGACATTATGAATAGATTAGTTAGTGCAGATCATAATAATCCTTTTCCTCTGGTGGGCAGGTGGGGGGGTTTGAGAAGAAGAGTGCATGGATTTAAGGAGGAGGATTAGATGTGATCAAAGGAGAATGTCTGGAGTCTGCTGCCACAGGGGGTGGATACATTCAGAATATTTAGAAGCTTTGACACAGGTACTATAATAATCAAAGTAAATCAGATTCACATTTCCTATATATGGTCAGAGTACATACATGACATCACATACAATCTCAAGATTCTTTATCTGCAGGCAAGGCAGAATTACCACTTATTGGTAGTGGAAAAAAAATCTGTACACAATATGCACATGTAAACCAATAAAGAAATGTAAACAAACTGACTACGCAAAGCAGAGAGAAAGAAAAACTAAAGTACAAAAGTAAGGGTCCTGAAGTCCCTGATTGAGTTTGCGTAACTTACCATTGGGTAAACCACATTTGACTAACCTGTGATTTTGTTTTAAGCCAGGTAATGAAAAGTTTAATGAAGGGAATGATTTAGATGTTTATCAAGTATTTTTCAGAAGGAGGTTGCCAAAATTAGTTGACAGCACAATATGGCATGACAGGTAATCCAGCTGTGACCCAGGTTCATTCCTGACCTCAAGTGCTCTCTGTGTGGAGTTTGTGCATTCTACCTGCAACTGCATATGCTTCCCTGGGGAGATGGGGGGGGGGGGGGGAGGGCTCTGGTTTCCTCCCACATCCCAGCAAATTACTGTACCCTAATGTGGACGAATGACAGAAGTATCAGTGGGGGAGTGCATGTATGGCTGTGTCATAGAGGCCAGTGGAGGAAGGGGAAAGCGCAGTGCATTCTGAAGGCCAGCAGTCTCGATGGGCTGAATGGTCTCTTTCTGCATTATCAAGAAATACAGTAATAGAAAAGATTGTCAAGCCACGTTTATTGTCATCTGATTGTTTAAGGATAACCTGGTGAAACAGCATTCTCCAGTCTTTGGTGCAAAACATGCTGGCCCACAATCAGATGTAATACACATGCAATAAAACATAAATGTCTGCAGACACTGCACTGAAGCTCGCAGGTCAAACAAGCCCTTCATCAAGGTAACTTTATAACACAAATACAGACAAGCAGTCCACATGCAGGACAAATATTCATACGCACAATATTGTTTTGTAGCGGCTCACCACAAGGCAGGCAAACCGGCCCCGCTTGTAAGCCACACGTCGGGGCAGCCGGCCAAAATGGCCGGGGGTTTCCCTTCCTTCCAGTTCAGGGCTCAGAAACCCGCACCTGGGGACCACATGACACCCAGATGATGTCAGCGCCCTCCAGCGCGGTTCTCAGCCAGGTCCGGGCTGGGAGTATAAGTGCAGCCCAGCAGCCTGCAATAAACTAGTCTGCTCACTGAGCTCAACCCAACTGGTTGCGTGTGTTATTGCAGGAGCAGTGTAGCCGCCGCTACAGTTTCATGATTATGAGAGCCTCGGATGGTCAGTGTGAGCCGTTCCTTCGGTCGCTCAGCGTTCTCACTACCCATGGGAAGAAGCTGATCCTCAGCCTGGTGGCGGTGCCTCTGATCCTCCTAGATCTCTTTCCCAACGGGAGCAGCTGAAAGTTGCCGTGTGCAGGGTGGAAGGGGTCCTCATTGATTTTGCACGCCCTCTTCAGACAACGATCCTGGTAGATCACGTCACCATGGTGGGGGGGGGGGAGGGGGGGATGGAGGGTGGGGAAGAGGCTCTAGAGATCTCTGTCATTCTTATAGTCCTGTGGATTGACCTCTGATCCATTTCTCTGCAACAACCATATAACACTGTGATGTAGCCAGCCAGAACGCTCTCGATAGAGCTCCTGTAGAAGCTTCAATCTTCTCAGGAAGTGTATTCGCTGTTGCACCTTCCTGACAAGATAGAAAATGTGCCCAGAATAGTTCATTAGTTAAGTGAACTCTGAGGAACTTGATGAACTCCACTAAAGAGTTTGTACAGAATGGTTTGTAAAAACAAAGCCCATGAATTTGGAAGAACAGCATCAGCAAAGACAGGAAATTGGCTTCAGGGCAAAAAAGCAGAACAATGGTTGCTGGTAATTTTTCAGTCTCAAGATTGATGGATAGGAATGTTCCCTTGGAAGTCGAGACAAGGACTTTAATAAGGGTATGTTGGGTAATCTTTACAATTACATTTGATAGGCTGGCTGAATAGCAAGGAAGAAGAGGATGCAATAATTCATTTTTTTTCCCTCATCACTTTCTGGATCTGGACATCAGTGGAAAGGCCAACATTTATTGTCCATTCCTAATTCCCCGTGGTGGTAAGCCATTCTCTGATCCAGCTGCAGACCTGCTTCTGAAGGTACTCTCATGGTGGAATTAGGGAGGTACTTCCAGGATTTAGACCCAGTAATAATAAAGGACTGGGATGCTGTGAAATTCGGAGGGAAATTTGCTGTTCAGATTACTGACTCACGACTGCATTGCCAGATTGAGCTCCAACAGAATCCTCAACTTTGCAGGTAGCCGGACATCAGCAACAATGAGTTGCACTAGAGAGAAGAGGCGGAAAATCTCATGGCATGGTGCGAGAATGTCAACCCATCTCAACGCAGAAAACTCAAAGGAGATGATTGTGGACTTCAGGAGGACCAGGAACATCAATAACTGTAGAGGAGAGAGTGGAGAGCACCAGATTCCTTGGAGTTTACTTAACTAGTGATCTACCATGGATACACAACATCTCCTCACTTGTCAGGAAGGTGCAACAACGACAGCACTTCCTGAGAAGACTGAAACAGGCAAAGTTACAGGCCACCATTATGTCAACCTTCAACAGGAGTTCTATTGAGAGTGTCCTGGCTGGCTGCAATACAGTGTGGTATTGTACTGCAAAGAAATGGATCAGAGGATCATAAGAGCAGCCGAGAGTAGCCATCAGGAAAGAGATGTAGGAATATCAGAACCAGTATCACCAGTCTGAGGAACAACTTCTTTCCTTGGGCAGTGAGAATGGTGAACGACAAAAGAACTGCTCACACTAACCATCAGAGACTCTCATATTTACAAAACAATATATATTGATTTATTTATATGAATATTTGTCCTGCATGTGCATTGCTTGTCTGTATATGTGTTAAGACTGGTTGTGTGTCTGCTTGTTTTGAACGGAGGTTCAGAAAATGCTGTTTTGGCGGATGTACTTGTGCAATCAGACGATAATAAAATTGACTTCTACTGGTTAAGTCATGAGTTTGAGACGGTATAACAGTAACCAGTAACTGCAGTGGACGTAGACAGTCTGCACAGCAGCCAATGCACCATGTTGTAGAAGGAAAGGATGTTTGGATTGACGGATGAGGTGCCAAACAAGCAACCTACATTATCCTGAATCACAACAACTTTCTTCACAGCTTCAGACAGAGTTCATCATGATCTTGATTTGCTGGTGTGGAAAGGCACTGAGATGTAAGGATCTCCAGCTTCTGACTTGGTCGAGTAGCAACAGTGTTTACATGGCTAGTTTCAGTGAGTTCAGAAGATAATAGGAACAGAGGTAGGCCCATTAAATCTGCTCCGCCATTCTAATCATGAGCTGATCTATCCTCCCACTCAGCCCCACTCCCCAGCTTTCTCCCTGTAGATCTTGATGCCCTGACTCATCAAATACCTGTCAGTCTCTGCCTTAAATACACCCAATGACCTCACTTCCACAGCCGCCTGTGACAACAAGATCCGCAGACTCACGACCCTCTGACTAAAGAAGTCTTTTCGCATCTCTTTTATAAATTGACACCCCTTTATCCTGAAGATGTGCCCTCTTGCCCTAGACTCCCCCACTATGGGGAGTCCAGGCCTTTAAACATTCAAGATTCCTCTATGCTCCCCCCTCCTCATCCTTCTGTACTCCGTACACTTCAAGAGGTAACTAACGTTCCTCATATGCTAACCCTTTCATTCCTGGTATCAAAGGTCAATGGTCACCCACAGGGTTCGGATGAGAGGTCTACAAGGGTGATGCCATGGAATATCCTTTGGAGAGAGTCACTTATTGATCATGCCTGCTTGCTATCTAGTTCTTATGCAGGTGGGTGTGGACTGTTTCAGTCGAGAAGTTGAAAATGGAATTGAACATTGAGGAATCATGAACAAACGCCCCACTTCGGACTCTGTGAAGGAAGGAAGGATGGTAATGAAGATGAATGGACCTGCTGCGAGAATTTCCTGCAGCAATATCCCAGGGCTGAGATGATCAATCTCCAACAGCCACAACCATCTTCCCATGGCCGAGGCCCACTAACATCAGTTGCAGCGGCTCCTCAAACACTATCTTTATGACAAGGGCAGTCAATCTTGTTTAATCCCGAGAATTCAGCTGCAATGCCAGCTCTGAAACAGCTGTAAAGTGCTTGGAACTGTAGCACCAGGGTGCTTAGCGGGTCAGTCTCTGGAACTGGCAGGGCACAGTGAGTCATGAGAAAGGTATTTATATGAATGAGAGCATTGTTACAGCATGGAGACCATTGGCCCACTAAGTCCATGCCAGCTCCTTGTCGAGCTATCCCACAGTCCCTTTTCTCTCTAAGCCCCACGCCTTTCAAAATATTCTTTCTCATATTTATTTTTGAATCTGATGCTGTCTTTGATCTGAAGCAGCAATTATTTAAATAGCAGTGCTCTGGTTTCCTCCCACTCTCCAAAACGTACAGGGTTATTTGGGTATAATTGGGTGGCATGGGTCTCAATGACCAGAATCAGGCTTCTACTGTGTTATAAATAAAAAAAGATTCCAAGCCACAATGAAATTTTTAGTGTGGAAATAGAACCATGCATGTCCTCTCCTCAGCTTTAGTAGTTTTTAATATACAGTAAAATCCACGTTACCCGGAATTCAAGCAACCGGCAGCCTCAAGTAAATGGCAAAAAAAAATTTGTGGAAAATAAATAGGTTAAAAAAAATATGAAAGTTTAAAATTGGCGCCCCCAGCAGTTGGTTCACCAATCCAGACAACACACAGTCTCAAGCAACTGGAAAATTTACTTATTCGGCATCTATCAATACCGAGAGATGCCGGTTACTGAGGGTTTTACTGTAGCTGAATTCTTCATAGTCAATATTCTTCTCAGCACTGCCTCAGGGTAAAGATGACATCCTTCCACTCCAGCTATGTAGATTTGGAGGAGCCTATGATGCCAATCTGGGTTGAGTGGACTAGGCCACGATGGGAACAGGAGGAGGGGAGCAGTTGGGGAGTGCTGAGCTTCCATGTGTTCCCAGTGAGGAAAATCCACGTTCTTGGGGCCAGTTCAATGCTCCTGAGACTTACACCGTGGAACCAGGCTTATCTGCCAAACAATCTGCCCTCCTGCTGTAGTTTCTCACCCCTCCAATCCTCTTTCATCCATGGTGTTGTCCGTGTTCCTAAATGAAACCAACATTGCTGCCTTCACAACCTTGCCTTACTCCATTAACCCACTAACCTTTGAATGAAGAACTGTCACCTCACGTTCCTTTTAAATCCCACTCCCTCATAATTATGCCCTTTCATCTTACATTCTCCTACTCCAGAAAAACTTGACTATTCAACTTACAGAACTTCAGTCTCAAACTCCCACACTCTCAGAAAAACAGGCCCAGTTTTTCCCGTCTCTCCCGGTAACTCAACTTCTTAATCTTGGCAAGAACCTCGAAAAGTACTCCTGCATCATTTCCAACTTTATAATATCCTTCCTGGAGGTGACCAAAACTGCACACACTATCCCAAACATGGTCTCACCAATTCAGCATATTCAAGTATCCCAAATCACTACTCTGTGTGCCTGTGGTGCCATCTTTAAAGAGCCTCTTCTCCATAACACACTTTTGGCCCCTACTGTTACCAGAGTGTAGAGGCACTATAGATAGATTACAACTCCCAAAAGTCTAGTGAACTGGCACAGGATGTCGTAACATCATGACGTACCACGCATGGTTCAGCGTTTTAAAAGAATACCCACATGACTTGTGTAAATGAGTTCTGATTTACCTGCAACCGTGTGTGTTGTTATTTTGCATTCATCAGCCACCACTGCGTTTTCAGTGGCAACAAATGGTGACCCCAATGGGTCCAAAATGAGCTTTTGGACCATATGGATACTACAGTCGGTGCTGTTAAACTACCACCCTTCTGGACGGCGGAACCTGAACTATAGCTGAGGCACAATTTCACCTCTGGAAGGTCAAAGTGGACGCAACTCACTATTAACACCTTATCAGTGCCTTGGACCAAGCCACTGGCAAGTGAGTCAGTGACGTCCTGCACTGGAGCCTGGAGAGTGCAAATATGACACTCTAAAAGCACTCCTTCTGCAAATTTATGGCATGTCCCACAGAGAAAGGGCCACCAGACTGTTACACATGGAGGAGTTGGATAACTACGCCCCATCCGAACTAATGGACGACATGCTGTGCCTGGCATCCAGTCAACAGCCAAATATGTTATTCGAACAGCTCTTCCTGGAGAGGATGCCAGAAGACATTCGACTCTTATTATCACAGAGTTCTTTCTAAGAACTTAGGGTAGTAGCTGCAGAGGCAAACGTTCTGTGGCTGGCAAAAAAAAGACATACCAAAAGGTCTTCGGACAATGTCACAGAATCACAGCACCTCTGTTATTGACACACCAGCTCCTATAACGAGGCAACTTCTCATGTCGGGCAGATAGCCTGTCAACACTTCCTCCTGGTGTCTTCACAACCAGCATAGGGGAGTCAATGCATGTAGGCGCCCGTCACCCTGTGTGTTCTCTGGCAACACCCTGGCTGACTGTCATTAATGGCTGCGACAGTGGGCCGAAAATCTATGAGCCTTCTATATGTTTGGCATCAGTTATTCCAACGTAAATTTTTAGTGGACACAGTATTGGAGGTTAATGTTTTTCCACCAACTGGTTTCAATACACGTTAGCCTACCTCTAACCTCCAACTCACAGCAGTCAATAGTTCCAACATACCAAAATAAATCAATGTTCAGTTCGAGGGGAATATTTACACGTGGCCTTTTTATTATAGCAGCAATGTCATGATCGCTACTCGGGGCTGATTTCTTTCGAGCTCATTCGTTCATGTTGGATTTAAAGGGGCCTCCAAACTATTCGCCTGGGAGAATCGCATGTTCCTGTGCTATGCCTTCAAGCCCTGCGTTAGACTATTGATAAGTTCTTCAAACTTGTAGAAGAGTTACAACTCTTAGTTTACAACTCCGTAGTTTTCGACCCCCACTGTGAAATATGGAGTAACTCACCATATTTCTTCTAAGGATCCTCCCATTCATGCTAAGGTAGAGAAACTGCAATTAGCTAAACAAAATGGAAGAGCTGGGGACAATTTGCAGGTCCGACAGCCCATGGGCATCTCCATTACATTTAGTCCAGAAATGCAGCAGAGAGTGGAGACCTTGTGGAGATTATAGATGGCTTGACGTTGCCACTATACCAGATCGCTACCCTATTCAATATTTTTCAGCGAATTTGCACGGGGCAAAAATCTTTTGAAAAGTGGACTTGGTGCGGAGATATCACCAGGTTCCAGTGGAACCGGATGACATCCCAAAAACAGTAATAACTACCTCTTTCGGATTGTTCGAATTTTTATGTATGCCTTTTGGGTTAAAAAATATAGCTCCAATCTTTCAGCAAGCTATGGACCACGTAATTGACTATGCGGTTCTCGCTGCTCCCCAAGCACAAGACGGTGATGTGGAGTTGTATAACCTCGATAACCAACCTACAATGGAAGGATGTGCAAATCGATGCCGATGGCAGCTGCTCTTTTGCGACGTATCAACAGGACATCCACGGTCAGTGGTTTCAGCTTCATGGAGACGTCGCCTTTTTGATTCTGCCCATGGTCTTTCTCATCCATCCATCAGATCCACTGTTCATCTGATTCAGACAGCTTTGTTTGGTGCGGTCTGAAGAAAGATGTTGCGCAAATGGCCAGATCTTGTGTAGCTTGTCAAAAAGTCAGAATCCATCAGCATACGAAAGTACCGCTACAACCCTTCCCACTGGTAACTTGCCGCTTTGACCATGTCCATGTGGACACTGTGGGACCGACTCCAGTTTCATGAGGATGCCGCTATGTCTTCATGGTGATCAATTGGTTTACGAGATGGCCTGAGACAGTCCCCATGGCGGATACTTCTATGGACACTTGTGCACGAGCATTCCTTAATTCTTGGGTGGCTTGCTTCGGCCTACCGGCGCACATCCTTCTGACAGAGGACATAAATTTACATCTTCATTATGGATGGCCTTATCTTGGCTGCTTGGGTCTAGGTTTCATCATACAAGCGCCTATCACCCGCAGTCTAACAAGATGGTTGAACGATTCCATTGTCACCTTAAATCAGTCCCTCTGACCATTGAGTCCCTGATCACTATCACTCTCCTTTTCTCACCTTCCCTTCTGATCTTACCTGCTCCTTTTAGAGCGGGGGTCTCCAAAGTGGTCGATATCAACCCCTGGGGGTTGATGAGACAATCCAAGGGGTTAATAAACGCCAGAGAGGTTGAAAGGGGGGGGGGGGGGTTCGATAAACGGCTGGGGAGGGACGTCAATTGAACTTTTATGGTCGAAAGAAGGAGCATGTCTACAGTAAATAGCGCCTATCACGGGGTGGCCAACCTCTCGTGAGAGCTGGCCTTGGTTGCCATCATGTTGTATTTGGCTTTGGCATCTTAATAAGTAGAGAGTGAATGACTGATGGAACGGAGGAGGAGGTATGTGTCCAACACCACCACCACTCCCCCCTCCACCTGTCCAGTGCCGCCAGCCCACCCACACCCCCCTCATTTGATGCTGCCACTTCCCAACCCCCCAATTTGATGCTGCCATCACTCCCCAGTCTGATACTACTGCCACCACCACCCTCTTCCCCTGCCTCCTCCGGGATTCCATACCTGGGGGTCGATGGTCTAAAACAGGGGTGTCAAACTCAAATTCACGGAGGGCCAAAATTAAAAACTTGGACTAAGTCGAGGGCCGAACTAAATATTTATTGAAAATTTTCAACAACATCTGCATGTTTTCTCTTCTTTCAACATATGTAATGTTAAACTTTTTCTTATTAAAATAAATGTTTAATAATAGTTTTGGATAAACTATGTCATTGTCATTGGCCCATTTCCTTTAGCGTCTGAAACTGTGCACATGACGAGTCAATGAAGGATGATTAAAGCAGTGGTCTTCAAACTTTTTCTTCCCACCCACAGACCACCTTAAGCAATCCCTTACTAATCACAGAGCACCAATGGCACAGGGACGCGAGTGGAAAGAAAAAGGTTGAGAACTGTTGTATTGTGGTAACTCCACATCTGATTAGGTTAATTGTTAGGCAAGTGGTCAGAGAAGGACCCCCCACCCCCACCCAAAGAAAGGCTTAAATCACAGGAACAAAATAAGCTTCCATCTCACTGCTCCCAATCTTACACACAGTCCTGATGTGGAATGTGGGGTCACAGCTCCACGTTCACCCGAGTTCAGGTGCTGTCTGTGTGGAGTTTGTATGCTCTCCCCTTGTCTTGGACCAACAGGTCGGTCGCCTGACAAAGGCACCCGAACCCCCCGTCGAAACGCCGGCGTCCGGGGCGGTGGAGGAATTGGCTGAGAAGAGCACGTTGCTCCCACCCCCCCTCCCATGGTTGGAGAGGGATTAGACTGCGATCTCACGGCGCCGGGCTCGCCTCCAACAAAAGGAGCGGGAGGCAGGGTCCGCCGCGCACGGAGCGAGGGGGAAGGCATCGCAACGGGACGTTCGGTCCGGCGTCGCCGCTGAAGCGCAGACCCAGCGAGGATGGTCCCCAACTCCAGCCGCGCCTGTATGCCCGGGAGCCGGGCGGGCTGAGTGCGGCACTCCGATCCCCGGGATTCGGGACTCTTGAGATCCCTCCACACCTCTGGCGTCTTCATTTTCACCTTCAGTGCGCGGCGGCCAGCGGGCCAACTCTAATATATATTTAATCTGATCTCGCGGGCCAAATATAATGATGTCGCGGGCCAAATTTGGCCCGCGGGCCAGAGTTTGACCTGTGTGGTCTAAAAGGTTTGGGGACCCCTGAGATCCAGCATGGGACATACAGCACAGGAACTGGCCCTCAGGCTCACATGTCTGTACCAAACAGGATGCCTGCAGGTGATACATACACCACTATTCCCTGTATATTCCCACTTCTATCTAGAAGTCTCATGCATGCTCCTATTGTACATGTACCTGCTTCTTTTACTGTCATCAGCAGCTTGTTCCAGGCACCCAATTCTCTCTCTCTCTCTCTCTCTCTCTCTCTCTCTCTCTGTAAAAAAATTAAAAGCCTCTCTCACCTTAAACGCATGATTAGCCAGGGAAAAGATTCAGACTGCCCACCCTATCTGTACCCCCCTATAACTTTATGAACCCTCAGCTTCCAATGCTCCAGACCAAATAACTGATGTTTGCCCAACCTCTCACCATAGCTCGCCCCATCTAAACCAAACAGCATCCCGGTGAAGCTTTTCTAGACGCATTCCAAAACTTCGACATCCTTCCAGTCGGAGGATAGAGTTCGTGAACACACGGTGAGAGGGTTAGAGCAGGAGGGAAGGGTTCAGATTTATAAACAATTGGGATATCTTCTGGGACCTGTTCAAGAGATCTGCAATGGGGGGCGACCAAAACTGCATGGCTAGGGATCCCCAGGAATCATTGAGAGGTTACACTTCCCTCTCCTCACCCCCAAAGAATACAGTCCTCAGGAACAACCCAGGAGTTACTTTCAACACATTATCCACATAAATAATTCTAGCATTACCTTGCAGTTCCTCAGGATCCTTCACCATAATATGTGCATTGAGGTCCTGCAGCTGCACGTGCAACTGCTCCAGTTTTCGATTGGAGTTTTTCAGGATGTGTTCCACATTGGAGAGATTCTTTTTATCAGTTGTCACCTTCCGCAAATTCTCTGCACCTTCTTTTATTTTCAGCTCCTTCCTAATCTCCCGTTTAATCTGCTCTTTGGCTTCATCCAACTTCTGCTGGAACGAAGTGTCTGAGAAATCTGAGCTGTGATCAAATGCAAGTTGTTCAAAAATTGGCATAATTCCAGGATCACCCTGCAAAGAAACAAAAATAAATAAATGCAGTTGTCTTTCTACGCATTAGACAGTTGGAAATTTCACTGCAGAAGAGATCCAATCTTATTTCGACACAATGCTAAAAAACCTGAGAGGATAACAGAGTGAAGGATTTGTGAGGACACTAAAAGTCACTGTGTATGTTAAATAGGCCATAGCCTAAACAAAACTGGAGTTAAATCACAATCCTGAAGGTACAGAATGCTTGGAACACAAGAAATGTGAAGAGTTTGGGTTTGCATAATCGATGCAAGGCAAAAATAGGATGCTGAACGGATTTTCTAAAATAACACTATGCTTCAAATTGAAAAAGATGAGAATAAATCAACTAAGGAATAAACTTCAAAGTCTTTAGCTTTCTCTCTTTTTTTAATTGCTTGTTTATACAGGTAGTCCCCAATGTACGACTGTAATGTGGACTGAAGAGTTGGTTGCATCTTGGAATGGACGCAAGTTGGAATTGTGCCCGCATGCGTGGAGTACCGAAGCCTTAAAACAAACTTATTTATTAAATCTTTTTTTGACACTAACAAGTTAAAGCTTCCTGAATTTGTCGATCAACCTTAGCGAATCTTTCTACATTCTGGTCCATGCTTGCCTTGTTAGTCAGTGTTCCAGGGTCCTGGGCAGGCTACAGCCATCTTAATTCCGGTGCACATATGCGAGGCTTCCATTGGCGCATGCGCAAGCCTTCGGTGGGCACATGCATCCTGACGATATTGAAATTACATCCTTAACTCTCGTGCATGTGCCCACCGAACTCCAATACCGCACATGCGCCTACCAAAGTCTTGCTTTGCGCAATTGCACAGGAATCAAGATGGCCACGGCCAGCCCTGGGCGTATGTGCGGATGGTTGCAAGTCACCTAGGTCATAAGTCATGGAGTACCTGTACAATGTCCACAACTCCACCCATCTGTATCATCTGCAAACTTACTAACCCCTACACCTACTTTTCAGCCAACTCCTTCATATACATCTCAAACCGTCTGAGTCCCAACCCCTGGAGAGCACCACCGGTCACGGGCTTCCAGACTGAATAGCAGTCACCACCACCACCCTATATTCCATGGAGGAACTCAGCAGGTCAGGCAGCATCCGTGGAAGCAAAAGATAGTCAGCATTTCAGGACAAAATGCTTTTGCCTTCCATGGATGCCGTCCAACCTGCTGAGTTCCTACAGTATATTGTTTGTTGCTCCAGAGACACTGAGTAGCCATGTCTCCATAGTAAATTATGAAAATCTGTAAAAACTCAAAATGCTGGAGAAACTCAGCTGGTCAAACAGTGTCCTTTATGTAACAAAGGTAAAAATACATAACCGACGTTTCGGGCTTGAGAGTGTATAAAAGTGTGTCGGCGGCCGTACAAACAAAAGCCTTGTCTCCATGACTGCCACAACATCACACTTCCACATATCGATTCAGATTCTTGGTTCATCTGCCCGACCCATTGCACTTCTCTGCATTAAAATAAACACACTTCAGCCCCTACCACTCCCCCTCCCCAACCTTGTGAACTCCCTACCACAGTTACTTGTGGAGGCTAATTCATTAGATGAATTCAAAATGGATTTGGATGTAGTCCTATTGGCTGAAGAGTTATAGAGGACTGAAATCATATGATCAGCCATGATTACATTGAATGGTGGAGCAGGCACGAAGAACTGAATGGCCTTCCCTTGCTTCTATGTTTCTAAAAACAAAATTCTGGAGATACTCAGCAAGTCGGCACATCTGTGGCAGATCATGATTAACATTTCACATCAAAGAACCTTGGTCAGAACAAAATATGCTGTTAAGCTGTAGGGATGGGCAGGGAGTGAGGATGTCTGGGATGGCATAGTTATAAGGATATCAGGTTAATGTGCGAATGGGAGCAGTTAGAGAGCATGGTTGCAGGGAAAAGCACATAAACAACAGAGCTGTGGGCTTAGAGTCAAAAGATCTTACAACATGGAAATGGACCCTTCAACTGAACTAGCCCATGTTGTGTCTCCAAGCTGGTCCCATTTGGCCCATATTCCCATAAACCTTTCCGATCCATGTAACAGTCTAAGTATTTCTAAGACTTTTATTGTACCTACATCTACCACTTCGCTCAGCACCTCTACTCCATTTGCAACGACAGTGAGCTCCCAGTGGCCAACCATTTCAATTTTGAAACATGCAAATTTGTTTTCTGATGTGTCAAAAAAGGACGTCAGTAATTTATCATGATGTGGATGTGGGAGAGGCAAGTCCCATAAAACAACACCCATATAGAATAAACATTCAGAAGAGTGAAATCATGGATCAGGAGGATGAATATATGTTGAAAAATTATACTATTTGAACTTCAAATTCAGATTGGAGTTCTTCTTGTGTTCTGGATCTGAAAACAGATGGAATGGTTAGGTTCTATACAGATTACGGGAAGGTTAATTCAGTAACTAAAACAGATGCTTATCCTATTCTGAGAATAGATGACTCTATTGATAAAATTGGGAAAGCTAAATTTCTTACTAAGGTGGATTTGTTGAAAGGTTACTGGTGTGCGCCTCTATCTGAGAGAGGAAAGAATATTTTGGTTTTTGTAACTTCATCTGGTTTATATCTGTTACTTTTTGGCATGAAAAATGCCCCTCAACCATTCCAAAGAATGATTAATTCGGTAATCCAAGGGTTGACACATACAGATGCTTATATTGATGACTTGGCCACAAAAAGTGATACGTGGGAAGGACATCTGAGGGAATTGGACAAATTGTTTACAAGACTATCCAAAACAAACTTAACTGTTATTCTAGCAAAAGGTCAATTTGCAAATGCCACTGTAACATACTTGGGTCTTGTAGTTGGTCATGGCAAAGTTGCACCTATTCAAGCTGAGGTGAATGCAATTTCTGAATTTCCTATTCCCAATGGCAAGAAAGCAGTGAGACGGTTTTTAGTACTGGTAGGATATTATAGGAAATTTTGCTGAGGTTGCTCTTTTTTTAACCAATCTTTTGAAAAAAGGAGAGAAATTTGTGTGGACTAAAGTTTGTCAGAGAGCTTTAGAAAATTTAAAGGAGATGCTATGCCATTGCCCTGTTATAAATTTTGATTTTCACAAACCATTTTCTTTAGTAGTGGATGCCTGTGAGGTGGAAGCAGGTGCAGTTTTATTACAAAAACATAATTGACTATCCAGTTACCTACTTTTCAAAAAAATTCAATTCAGTCATCAAAGGAATTATTCTACTATTGAGAATGAACTGTTGTCTATAATATTTGCTCTGCAGAGTTTTGATGTATATCTCGGTACCTCTCATGAACCAATTGTGATATTTACTGACCACAATCCTCTGGTGTTTTTGAATAAAATGAAGAATAAAAACAAAAGATTGTTAAACGGGAGTTTAATATTGCAAGAATATAATCTGCAAATTATTCATATCAGAGGTACAAATAATGTGATAGCAGATTGTCAAGATGTTAAAATTGATAGTGTACAGAAATACTCTCAACATTGGGTTACATTTTCATAACATTGTGTACTGTTATCTCTAGTGATTGTAGTCAGTTTAGTTAGAACTGAATTTTAACTTGAGTTAAAATTCTTTTGTAGTGAGAAAGTGTGACAGATTATGTTATATTTTATATTGTATATAGATATGTTTTAAAGGAGATAAATTGTAGCAGTTTTTTTTACAAACACCAAAAGAGATCTCATTTAAAATGCCAGAGCTCTACTCAAGCCAGACAGTTCAGGGTCCGGGTGCCTTTGCAAAAACCAATCCCTATAAGGATTTCACAAGTAGGTGTTAATTGCACATGCTGAGGAGTAATGGATTATTGTTTTGGAAAGCAACAGATGAACGAACTTGGAAGATAAGGTCCAGAGCTACGGTCTATCTGAGTGGAGTTGGCTGGCTGTTCTTAGAAGGTCATGTGGTTTTCTCTGTGAGTGAGAGAGGAGAGAGAGAGAGAGAGAATTCAGTTCTACAGTTCAGCAGCAGCAGCTGGGATCGGAACAGGACGAGCTGGGAAGCTTGTGGAAAAACCCCATTTTGAAGACGGGTTGTTAGTGCAAAGTCCTTGTGGTCCATATACAAGAGGAGAAGACTGGCTATCTAATGTTTCACTTGAAATAAGGGGGAAGAAAAAAGGAGCTCTGTGGTGACCTAAAAGAAGTTATCATCTAGAAAACCCTGATGTGGCAAGTTTCTTTGGCAAGACACTGAATTGGCTGATCTAAAGGAATCAGCTGTGGGTGTCCAATAAGCAACAAATCTCTCTCTGTAAACCAACAAGAACCTTCTTGGCAAGTAACCATTTACTTTTCAAGAACCAAAGCCTGGTGAAATTCATAAATGTTCAATTCTGTGCACAGTATAAGAATTGCCTGCAACCAGTGAACTTGGAAGAGTGAGAAGTGAAATTAGACTGTGAATCAAATAAATTTTCTGAACTTACACACACATTACATACACGTGCGCTTAGAATTAGAAGGGGGTTAAGTTAGGTTAAGTTAATAGTGATAAGTTAAAGTTTGATCATGTTTTCATGTTTAAAGATAATTAAAAGCAACTTTTGTTTAAGCAACCATTTGTCTTGGTGAATTTCTATTGCTGCTGGGTTTTGGGGTCTGAGCTTTTAACACAGGTCACACTCTCACGCTCATATGTCTGTCCGCGGCCTCATGTCCCACCCGGACCACCCACAAACATTTTCTGTCTGGGCACCCTCCAGCCACATGGTATGAACATCGACTTTCCTCTTTCCATTAAACCTGCTTGCCTTTTCTTTCCCCTCCCCCTTTCCTATTTTTCCAGTTCTTTCATCCACACAGCCTTACCTTCCCCCCTCCCCTTCCTTTCTCCACCTTTCATCTCCTGCCTTGCCAACCCCTCCCAGCACCCTATATGTTATGATGTTTGCTGGCATTTTCTCATACTTTGATGAAGGGCTCAAACCCTTTGCAACATAAAGGACACAGTTTGACCAGCTGAGCTTCTGCAGCATTCAACCATGGTGTCTACAGAATTTTGTGATTTACTTTCTACCACTTCCTCTAGCAGCTTATTCCACATGCCCAACACATTCTAAAAGGTGCCCTCAGGTTCCTCTTAATTCTTTTCCCCATCACCATAAATCTAAGAGTATCCACTACTCCCAGGGGAAAAAAAAAATTGGTAATTGATGCAGATCAACCAATCAATAGCAATGGTCAACAAAGATTCTGGTTCCTGAACACTTCTGGGTGTATTTTAAGCTGATCATGAAAAATCATAATTTCAATTTTCCTATCACGTACTATTTTAGACATAACCTATTTTTGTGATTTTCTGTCATATTTTAAGTTTACCAAGCATACTAAACCACGGAGTGCAACATGTCATTGAACATTTATCAATGCTGGCACCTATTGCTGGACACTGACATGAGAGGCATCAGATGTTGAGTACAAATGAAAATCAGCAGCAAAACATTTTTTTAGTCAGTTGAACTAACGCATCATTATACGATTAAACATGCTAAATTCAATAAAAGTTCATTTAATGTTTCTCCAACTTCCTATGTGATATAGCAAATCTGAAATTATCTTTGTGTTCCGTTTTAAGCTATCTATCATAATCTCCAATTTATTTTCAGGAAGCAAACTTTATGAAAAAAATAGTTGTCCAGTGTAATTAAACAATATTTCTGATTTATTGTCAGACATCACATACAACCCTGAGATTCCTTTCTCCTGCAGGCAAGGCAGAATTACCACTGATTGGTAGTGGAAAACACTAAACTGTACACAACGTACACATATAAAGAAATGTAAACAACTGACTGTGTAATGCAGAGGGGAAAAAACAAACAGACAGTAAAAAAAGTCTTCTTCTGGCTATCCATTCCACAGGATGATGATGGTTCCTTTCAATCAGTTTGTAGGGTTTGATATGATACCCCACTCCTCAGAAATGAATAGCGTGTGCGTGAATGGATTTGAGGTGAGTAAAGGTTGTACCCACCCTCTTGACATCACCTCCCAGATCCACTGACACGGTGAGGTCCAAGATAGTTGGGGGAAGTTCTGTTGCAGTGAATGGCCAGACCACGTTTCAACGCAAAGATGCCCTTTCCACACTTCACAGCACATGTTTGCTAGATGGCCACTGGCCCTAGGAGAGGGTTCGTCCGCCCTTTGACAGGCCTTGTTTTTCATCCTGCAAGATGTCAAGCAAGGTGAAAAAGTAAGTCCTTAAATGAGTCCCTGATTGAGTTTGTTGTTGAGGAGTCTGATGGTGGAGGGGGAGCAGCTGTTCCTGAACCTGGTGGTGTGAGTCTTGTGGCACCTATACCTCTTTCCTGATGGTAGCAGCGAGAATAGAGTGTGTGCTGGGTGGTGTGGACCCTTGATGATTGCTGGTGTTCTAAATCCGGAAACTTGCAAGGTGCCCAGGCAGAGGTTGAGAGCATGAGTGGGGCCTCACTGTAACAGTGCAGGCCACAAAATGATCATGAGGAGTGGGAGTGGGATGTCAAACTAAAGTGTTGGGAAACAAGAAGCTCAGCTGTGGAGAGAATGTGTGCTCCACACGGCTGTCCCCCAATCTGCGCTTGCCCCTTCAATGTGGCAGAGAGCCACTGAACACTGGAAGCAGCAGATGGGATTGAAAGAATCGCAGGAACATCACTGATTCACCTTGGAAAGGTTGTCTTGTCCCTGGAGAGTGGAAAGATTCTAGTATCTGCAGTATCTTGTGCCTTCATGGCCTCCAAATTTTGAAATATCCTCCCTGACACCTGCCTTCTCCCACATCAACGTCACCTCTGAAATTAAACACTTTGCTATTGGAAGCCGAAGCTCTTTGCATCTCTCCAGCTTTGTGAGATATGGCCTAATATGGACTCAAAGGTTTTCTTAATAACATTCTTATGAAGTACTTTAAAATATTTTATTTGTTTATGACATTATCTAAATAAAGTTTATGGCTCAAGGAGCAAGGATTGTGTGGAAAAAGTTAGACTAAACGCCTATTTTTGAGCTGCAAATCTAAAAGCCTCTGCATTTTTTAAATACAGTGAAACCCCAGTATCCAGAACCTACTGGGATTGGTCGATGCCAGATAAGTGAATTTTCCAGTTGCTTGAGATTGCGTGTTGCGTGATTAGTGAACTAACGGCGAGTCGTGCCAATTTTAAACTTCCGTATTTTTTTCCTATCACTTTTTTTTGACTGTTGCTTGAATGGCAGAAAGCAGGGTTTTTACTGTACATACATTTACACAGCAATAATTTCCAGAGCCAAAAACAAAGAGGAATTCAAGGAGCCAAGCAGCATCTGTGGAGGCAGAGGAATAGTCAACATTTCCAATTTAGAACTGAGCACTGAGCATATGGATGGGAGAACGGCAGGGGCTAGAGGTGAAAGGTGGTACCAGATGACAAGGGAGATTGGGATCACCCAGCACCAGCTCAGAGAGTGGCTGTGATGAAGCTGGGAGCCTGCAGCTACTGGGCCATAGATAGGGACTGTTCAGGAGAAAGAGAAATAAAGGGGAAAGATGGGGGGGTGGGGCGGGGAGCACAGTGGTGGAAGGAGAAGGTGCAGAGAAAGAGGCAGGAAGGAAAAAAAAACTAAAGGAGACCGAGAGGCTGCATATACTACAATCTGACAAGGGGAACCAGTCAAGGGAGGGATGGTGGGCAAATGCAGCTGGTTGGGGAAGAGTATAGGACACCCAATGAGTAGAGCAGGAGGTAAAAAGCTTCGTCCCCTGGGCCAATTGGAGCCCATTGCCCATTTTTAATGGCTCAGGGTGAATTTTAAAAATAAAATGGAATATGGCCATTAGAATATAGTCTCGAACAATAAATTACACTGTATGTACATTGCACATCCTGGTTTCGATACAAGATGCTGCTGCCATTTGAACAATTACTAGACCAACCGTTAAAATGTTATTCATGAAGAAAACGTTTACCTCAATTAAAAAAACCTTTTACCTTAGTTTAGAAAAGTTTACCCCAGTTTAAAAAAAGTTTACCTCATTTGATTAAACATGGTTGAACCAAAAAGATTGAAAATGGAAAGGGAGTACCAAAAATTTCACAGAATTTCACTTTTTCACAGAAGTCAAGGGGAAATGTGTTTGTTTCATTTACAAGGAATCTGAAATATAATAGCCTATCTTTAATAGTCATCTACAGATTTATTCATTACAACATAATCACTAAGGTGGACACTTGGGCCATGAACTGTATTCAATGTTGGAGACGGCTTTATCCCTTTCTTATTTTGCACCCAGCTTTTTATTTTGCACTGTTTTGAATAAGTTTTTAAGAGTGTTATTGTATTCATTTAAATTAAGAGCAACTGATATAAAAATGCCTACAGTAATATGTGAGCATGTCAATAAACTATTGTAATGTCAACATTTAAACTGTTCAATAGTGCTGTTGATAGAAAATTAATTTTTGAGGGCAAAGGCTTTTCTGGTCTAAAATTTTTTTTAAAGTGTAACTGGTTGAAAATTTCCAGGCTTAATTTGACCCAGGACTCACCCTTGCAATGAAGAAGGTCGAGGACAGTCAGGTCTAGGGAGGGTGGGGAGGGGAGTTGAAATGGTAACACAATTAGCAGCTCCAGATGCCACTGTGGACAGAGCCAAGATGTTCTACAGAACAGATGCCTGGTCTCTTCTCGGTCTGGCTGACGTGGAGTGAGTCACAAGGACCACCATCAACATATACAGTATTCTAAAAGGAGCTAGATGTGGCCCTTATAGGTGAAGAAGGGGTATGGACAGAAACATGGAATATGGTTATATGATTTGCCATGACTGTATTGAAAGGTGGAGCAGGCTCAAACACCTTTCCTTGCACCAATATTGTGGGGTAGCCATGTTTCCTGAAAAAGGAGGGTATTTCACTTGACCTGGAAGAGAAAGCCATATCTTGAGAACAGATGCAGCCAAGACAGAGAAACTCAGAGAAGATGCTGAGGCGGGATAATCCATGTAGCTGGAGGAGTCGGTGGCTTTATGCAAAATATCACCCGAGACTCAGAGGTCCAGAGAAGGGAGGGCAGCATCAGAAATGGCTTGAGGGACGGTGCAAAGTTGATGCAATTGACAAGTTCCATATGAGTGCAGGAGGCCACACCAATGCAGTCATCAATATTAAGGAGGAAGAATTAGGAGTGCTGCTGAATTATTTCTCAGTCCAGTGCTGAGAGAATTCCTCAAAGACATATCCCCAAAGAATTTATTTGTGCCTGCACATGAGGGAAAATCCACAGACTTTTGTAGAATTGACAGAAAACAAAAATAAATCAATTTACAAATCAATGAATTCATCAGGTCTGAACTGTGTATTTATCATCAGTGGGCTCCAGAAGGGAAAGAACCTGCTCTTCCTTTGTGAACCCAAATATCTCCCAGATTTTGGATCTGCATAAACAGAAACTGAGATGAAATCAAGTGATTTCTAGCTTGTGGAAAGAGTGAAACAGGGAAGTCTGCAGATGCTGTGATTGTAGTAATAGCACACAAAATTGCTGGAGACTGGCTGAGTTCCTTCAACATATGTGTTTTTTTTTACTAAATTTATGTAAAAACAGCTGGATGAAAAAGCAAGAACAAATCCAAAATGCTGTTTGCATCTATCCCTGGGGTTCCAGTACATGCTACAGATTTATACTATATGAGAAACAAAGGAACAAAGTATGAGTCAAGCAAAGGAAACTGTTGTTGAATGGATGTTAAAATTGGATGAGCTGAAGGTGTGGATTGATACTTGGAAGTATGATGTGGTAGCGATTAGTGAGACATGGTTGCAGGAGGGATGTGATTGGCAACTGAATATCCCTGGGTTTCGTTGTTTTAGGTGTGATAGAGTCGGAGGGGCAAGAGGAGGTGGGGTTGCATTGCATTGCTTGTCAGGGAAAATATTACAGCGGTGCCTAGGAAGGATAGATTAGAGGGCACATCCACGGAGGCTATTTGGGTGGAACTGAGGAGTAGGAAAGGAGAGGTTACACTTGTAGGGGTGTATTATAGACCACCCGGAGGGGACCGAGACCTAGAGGAGCAAATCTGTAGGGAGATAGTAGATATTTGTGATAAGCACAGGGTTGTAATTATGGGAGATTTTAATTTTCCACATATAGATTGGGAAACATATTCTGTGAAAGGACTGGATGGGTTAGAGTTTGCAAAATATGTGCAAGATAGTTTTTTACAACAATATGTAGAGGTGCTGACCAGAGAAGGAGCAGTGTTAGATCTACTGTTGGCAAATGGGATGGATCAAGTGACGGAGGTTAGTGTTGGCGAGCACTTCGGGTCCAGTGATCATAATGCCATCAGCTTCAATGTCATTATGGAAAGAGAGAAGTCAGGGCCAAGGGTTGAGGTTTTTGATTGGGGAAAAGCTAGATTTGAGGAGATGCGAAAGGACTTGCAGGGTGTGCATTGGGACAATTTGTTTTATGGGCAGGATGTAGTAGAGAGATGGAAGTCTTTTAAAGATCAGATTTTGAGAGTGCAAAAGCTTTATGTTCCTGTTAGGTTAAAAGGAGGGGCAAAAGGTTTGAGAGAGCCGTGGTTTTCAAGGAATATTGGAAACTTGGTTCGAAGAAAAAGGGAGGCGTACATTAGATATAAGAAGCATGGAGTTAAGGAGATGTTTGAAAGATACATTGAATGTAAGAGGAATCTTAAGAGAGGAATTAGGAAAGCTAAAAGAAGGTATGAGGAAACTATGGCAAGCAGGGTGAAAACTAATCCAAAAGAGTTCTACAAATATGTTAATGGTAAGAGGTAAGCTAGAGACAAAATTGGTCCCTTAGAGAATCAGAGCGGAAAACTGTGTGTGGAGCCTAGAGAAATGGGGGAGATATTGAACAGTTTCTTTTCTTCGGTATTCACTAAGGAGAAGGATATTGGGAGATGTGAGATATAAAAAGCAAATTGGGTAAATATGGGGAATATAGAGATTACAAAAGGTGTAGTTTTAAGGCTTTTGAAGAATATAAAGGTGGATAAGTCTCCGGGACCAGACGGAATCTTCCCCAGGACATTGAGAGAAGTGAAGGAGGAAATAACAGAGGCTCTGGCGGTAATTTTCCAAATGTCATTAGATATGGGGATAGTGCCGGAGGATTGGCGCATTGCGCATGTGGTTCCGTTATTTAAAAAGGGTTCAAGGAGGAAGCCTGGCAACTATCGGCCTGTAAGTTTGACGTCTGTGGTAGGTAAATTAATGGAGAAAATTCTTAGAGATAGTACTTATAAAAATCTGGATAGACAGGGTCTGATCAGGAGCACTCAACATGGATTTGTGGGAGGAAGGTCATGTTTGACCAATCTGATTGTTTTTGAAGAGGTGACTAGGAATGTGGATGAGGGTAGCGCAGTGGATGTTGTCTATATGGACTTCAGTAAGGCCTTCGATAAGGTACCACATGGAAGGTTAGTTAGGAAGGTGCAGTCTTTAGGTATAAATTTTGAGATAGTCAAATGGATTGAACATTGACTGAAAGGGAGAGGCCAGAGAGTGGTAGTGGATAATTGTCTGTCAGGTTGGAGGCCGGTGACCAGTGGTGTGCCTCAAGGATCTGTATTGGGCCCATTGTTGTTCGTTATATACATTAATGATCTAGATGATGGGGTAGTGAATTGGATTAGTAAATATGCAGATGATACTAAGATAGGTGGAATAGTGGATAATGAAGAAGGTTTTCAAGGATTGCAGAGGGATTTGGGCTGCTTAGAAAAGTGGGCTGAAAAATGGCAGATGGAATTTAATGCTGATAAGTGTGAGGTGCTTCATTTTGGTAAGAAGAATCAGAACAGGACATACGTGGTAAATGGGAGAGCATTGATGAATACTGAAGAGCAGAAAGATTTAGGAGTAACGGTACATCGTTCCCTGAAGGTAGAAACTCACGTGAATAGGGTGGTGAAGAAGGCTTTTAGTATGCTGGGCTTTATCAATCATTGCATGGAATATAGGAGTTGGGAGGTGATGTTGAGATTGTATAAGACGTTGGTGCGGCCTAATTTGGAGTTCTGTGTGCAGTTCTGGTCGCCTAATTATAGGAAGGATATAAACAGAGTGGAGAGAGTGCAGAGAAGGTTTACCAGAATGTTATCTGGGTTTAAGCATCTAGAGTATAGGGAGAGATTGGACAGATTAGGTCTTTATTCTTTGGAGCGTAGAAGGTTGAGAGGGGATTTGATAGAAGTATTTAAGATTATGAAAGGGATAGACAGAGTGGATGTGGATAGACTATTTCTGTTAAGAGGAGGAAAGATTAAAACAAGAGGACATGAGTTAAGAATTAAGGGGCAGAGGTTTAGAGGTAACATGAGGGGGAACTTCTTTACTCAGAGAGTGGTAGCCGTGTGGAATGAGCTTCCGGGAGAAATAGTGGCGGCGGAGTCAATTGTATTATTTAAGAAAAGGTTGGACAGGTATATGGATGAGAAGAAGATGGAGGGTTATGGGCATTGTGCAGGGAGGTGGGACTAGAAAGGGGTGTTTGGTTCGGTGCGGACTAGAAGGGCCTAATGGCCTGTTTCCGTGCTGTAATTGTTATGTTATGTTTATGTTATGAGAAACAGAGACCATATTGAGCATCATGTACTCTGGAACACTGGCTGCATAAGCACCATTTCAACTTGGAAAAAAAAGTAAGATTGCAAAGTTTTTGAAGAAAAAAATCCAGAAGTAAATTAAATACATAAAATGGCAAGTCTAACCTAAAGGTGAATTAATAATTAAAATAACAGATTAAACAAATCCTTCTCGTCTGCAGCCCTTTGTGGGTTCTGATCTGACAACTCAGGATAGTGAAGGATTGCAGCCTGGCACAGGTGCCTCAAGGGAGCCTGGTTGGGTAGTGGGTAAGCACTGGCCCACTCCTGCTTCTTGGATCATCCTTCCCCATTTACATCAGTCATGGCAAAGCTCAACAAAAGCAGCTGCATCCCTTTCCACAGCCTCACAACCGGCAAGCAGTCCAAAAGAAAGTGGATGGTTGTTTCTACACCCCACTCCCACACCGACATGACAATCCATAGCCTCCTGGCCATGCCAAACCACGGCTACCCGTAAATTAGAGGAGCAACACCTAATTTTCCATCTAGACACTCTCCAATTGGATGGCATTAACATCGACTTCTCCGGTTTCTGCTAGACCACTTCCCATTCTCCCTCTCTCCACTATCCGCCTTCTCTCCCCATTCACAGAGCAATCCCCCTTCCTCTCATTTCCTGGCATGCCCTCCCACCCTTATCCACTTGTTGCTTGCCCCTTCCCCCTACTATTTTATTCAGGTGCTCGCCTACATTTTGCTCACACCTTAATGAAAGGCGCAGGCCTGAAACGCTGCTTATATGTCTTTATCTTTGTTACATAAAGTGCACTGTTTGACCTACTGAGTTTCTCTAGCGTGTTTTTACTTCAATTAGGGTGTCTGCAGACTTTCGTGTTTTAGTCAAGAAATTCCTGCTCCCAATTACCACTAGCATATAATCTGTGATACTAGAGATCCCAGCACACATGATCACTGCTACATCAAGATAAGGAAGGCCTACCATTCTTTCCCAGGACCACATTTTAGGGAGTATGGACACCTGGCTGTGCTCCTTCTGCCTTCATAGATAGAGCCTAAAACGAGAGGCTAAAGAGATTTGGTGGTCGCGGGAATAGTTACAGGACAGCCTCGAGTCAGTGGAGGATCTGAATAATTGCACCAGAGCCATTACAGACCATAATAACAGATGTGTATAAGTGTATCCCAACCAAATTGTTCAGGCCTTTCCCCAACCAGAGCCCTGGATGATCAATGAAATAATAAACAATGAAATAATTTTTTTTTAAATTAGGGCAGCACAGTTGACGTAGCGGTTAGTGCAACGCCTTTACAGTGCTGGCAATTGGGACTGGACCAGGGTTCGAGTCCTACGCTGTATGTAAGGAGTTTGCACGTTCTCCCTGTGTCTACATGGGTTTTCTCCTGGGGCTCCAGTTTCCTCCTACCATTCAAAATGTACCAGGGGTGTAGGTTAATGGCATGTAAATTGGGCCGAAATGGCCTGTTACTGCTCTGAAGGTCTAAGTTAAATTAAATTAACATTATAAAGGAACCCCCATATCCCTGGTCACAACCTCTTCTCACTGCTCCCTTTGGGCCTGAAGTCCAACACCTCCAAGTTCAAGAACAGTTTATTTCCAATGGCCATCAGGCTCTACAATCTCTCAATCATAAACTACTCTGACACCACAAAAAAAAACTGTCTGCACTGTACCAGCCTGGCAATGCATTCTAGGCCCCCACTATTCTCTGTTTTTAAAAAAAAATTGCCTCTGGCTTTTCCCCTAAACTTTCCTCCTCTCACCTTGTTCAGATGTTATTTGGTGTTTGCTACTGTTGCTTTGCTGCCCTATCTATCCCTCTCATAATCTTGTACTCTATTCAGTCACCCTCCCATCCTTTGCTCCACAGAGAAAAGCCCTGGCTACGTTATGGCAGTAAACCAGCAATGACTAATTAAAGAATTTTTAAAAAGTAGACACTCCCTTCTGGCCCACAAGCCCGTTCCTCCCAAATACACCAGTTAACCTACAATCCCTGTATGCTTTTGAAGGGTGGGAGGAAACCGGAGCACCCAGAGGAAACTCGCATGCAGTGAGAACGTACATACTCCTTACAGACGGAGGCGGATTCAAAGCTGGGTCACTGGCGCTGTAATACGTTGTGCTAACTCTGCGCCCTGTTGTACAGTTCACCCTTCAGTGAAAATACACAGGAATAGTTGTTCAGCTGTGTCTCTTACATGGATATTTTTCTTGCAGTTTGGTACCTAGAAATTTTTATCATCTATCTTATGTATATACTATCTTTTTAATTTAATATATTTCATTGCAATTTATTTTACCAAGTACCTGTTCGAAGGAAGCAAGTAAGAATTTCAGTGTATGTGTACAATGTACATGGCTATAAAGTCATCATCGTGCCTACATCACCTTCACCTGACTGACCAGAATTGTGTCCACAATTGGCCCTTTTACACAGAGATCCCACTAAATTGGTGTGTTAATGAACCATGTTTAAAGACAGGTCGGGTTGGATTGGAGCATTCTCATTTAACCAAGAAAAGCCAGTTCAGTGCGACCTTTTAGGGTCCCAGCATCCAGTGCAAAAGGGAATGGGTCCTTCAGTATTACAGCGATGGCATCCTGGGAAGGAGGGCAAGCCTTTTACATTGGAGCATTGAATCTGATACTATCTACCTTGGCGGATAGGTACCAGGATGAAAATTACACCCCCCCATACCGTGTTTGTCATGTTCACACAGGTAAGTGAAGCAGTAAAAAGGCGGTTGCCTTCTTCCATCTAGCCTTGATGGTGAAGATGAAGGAGGGTCATTTAGTGCCAAAAAACATGGCCTTGCCCTTGTTGTAACCCCCTCTGGTTCCTGATGCTGCTCTCACCTGATCTCAGATGTAGATTAATCTGCAGACTAACAGTAGGTCCAAGCAGAGCACAGTGACCTTGCTCATCCTCAGGAAGGTCGTTTGTGGCTCCTCTGCTTACTTCAAAAGATTCCCAATCTTCAGGCTTGCTACTTTTTGGCACAAAGCCTTTTCAAAATATCCATGTAAGAGACACAGCTGAACTATTCCTGTGTATTTTCACTGAAGGGTGAACTGTACAACAGGGCGCAGTGTTTGCACAACGTTATTACAGCGCCAGTGACCCAGCTTTGAATCCGCCTCCGTCTGTAAGGAGTTTGTACGTTCTCACTGCATGCGAGTTTCCTCTGGGTGCTCCGGTTTCCTCCCACCCTTCAAAAGCATACAGGGATTGTAGGTTAACTGGTGTATTTGGGAGGAACAGGCTTGTGGGCCAGAAGGGAGTGTCTACTTTTTTAAAATTCTTTAATTAGTCATTGCTGGTTTACTGCCATAACGTAGCCAGGGCTTTTCTCTGTGGAGCAAAGGATGGGAGGGTGACTGAATAGAGTACAAGATTATGAGAGGAATAGATAGGGTAGCAAAGCAACAGTAGCAAATACCAAATAACATCTGAACAAGGTGAGAGGAGGAAAGTTTAGGGGGAAAGCCAGAGGCAATTTTTTTTTTAAAAACAGAGAATAGTGGGGGCCTAGAATGCATTGCCAGGCTGGTACAATTGTCCGTGCTGACCAAACATTGTATCAAGCTAGTCTATTTTGTCTGTGCTTGATGCATGTCCCTCAAAACCTTCTTAACCAATGTACCAGCCTTGTGCTACCGCACCCACATCAACCACTTCCTTTGGCACTTTGTGCAATATACCCATCATTTTCTACGTGAAGATGCCCCTCAGCTCCCTTCTGTCTTCCCCGTCTCAGATTTAGATTTCAGATTCATTGTCAGAGTTCATAAATTACATCAAATACAACCCTGATTCTTTTTCCTGTGGGCAAGGCACAATTACCACTTATCCTCAAGAGCACATGACACTGGGAGTAACCTCAAGATTAATACCCTTGAAGTTAGGTTTTTTAAATCCTAACACCCTAGATTGACTCTGCAGGACCTCCTCTCCTTTTTCTGCCTGTTGATACCAATGTGTTCAAAGTTCAGTGGCCTCTGGCTGCTCACCTTCCCCTTTAAGGATATTCCGCAATTTAATTTAGACATACTGCAGGCCCTTGTGGCCCATGAGCTCGTGCCACCCAATTGATCTACAACCCTGTTAAGCTTTGAAGGGTGAGAGGAAACCAGAGCACACGGAGGAAACTCACGCAGACACATGAAGAATGAACAAACAGCAATGGATTTGAATCCCGGTCGCTGGCGATCTAAGAGGCTAGCCACTATGCTAACTGTGCTGTCCTGGTGAAAGAAATCAACAGGCACTTGGAGTTGTTCACTTCAGGATGCTTCACAACTCCAGTCTTCAACCACTGGTGTTTCATCAGCCCCCCCATGACTCCTCGTTCCTCCTATGGCCTAAAGCCATGCAGATTGGTAGATTAATTGACCCTGGATAACAGGACAATAAAACTACACTGGAGCTGGAATGTGGATGGCTGCCAAACAAGCTGTGCCATGTGACTCCTTGAACTCTTTGAAATAACAGATGCATCGTTATAGCCAAATTATGAAGCCTTGACCAAGTTTAACTTGAGAGCTATTTTAAGGGAATGCTAATTATTGACTCTGTAATAGCCCCTTTTCTTCATAAATGTATTTTAATAATACAGTAAAATCTCCATTATCTGGAATTCAAGCAGACAGCAGCCTCAAGTAACCAGCAAAAAGAAATTGTGGAAAATATATAGGTAAAAAAAATACGAAAAGTATTGGTGGTTAGTTCTCCAATCATACAACACACAGTCTCAAGAAACCGGCAAATTCACTCATCCAGCATCTACCAATTCCTATAGATGCCAGATACTGAGGGTTGTTTTACTGTGCATCACAAAACAGAACAGAAGCTGAAAGGATTTGGCACTTGTTAGCAAAATCAGCAGGTGGGTGAAAGTAGATCAGGCTTTTGGAGAATATATCATTTAGACAATTTTCCTACAAAACTTCCACAGCTACCTCGACTACACCTCTTTACACCCTGTCCCTGTAAGGATCTAATTCCTTTCTCTCAATGCCTTCGTCTCTGTTGTATCTGCTCCCAAGTTGAGGTCTTCCATGCCAGATCTTCAGAGATGTCCTCCTTCTTCAAACAATGTGGCTTTCCCTCTACCACCATCAACTCTTCCTTTTAAAAATATTGACATTGCGCAATACAAGCCAAAGAATAGGAAAAAGATTTCAAATATAAACACAATTTAAAGGACCAACACACATTGGTAATAGTGTAGTAAAAATATATCAAACAAAAAGAAAAAACCCAACCCAAAAGAAAGAGAAATAAAGGAGAGAAAGGAAAAACAAAGTTAAAAGTTATTTTTAAGAGAATTAGATTTTTTTTAAATAAAGAAAAAAGTATACAATTGTCTTTCCTTCTCATTCTGTAAGAATTTTTAATCACAAGTTGTATTATTCACAGTTGACCAAAGCCATTATCTGTTATATTTACCAATTTTAAAAATAACAAGGGGAAACCTAAACTAACTAAAAGAAAAAAGAACCCCTCACCCCCCAAATCCCTACCATTAAGCAAGGTCAGAAAATGATACGTGGAAATCAAGTGACATCAACCTGGAATCAGACAGCACCAAAGCACTTTGACTACCCTATGGTAATGGACCATAAATGGGTCCCACGTCTTTTGAAAGCTAATTTTTGAATCTTTAATAACATATCTATTTTTTTTTCTAAACATATATAGGACATGATATCATTTAGCCCTTGTGTGTGTGAAGGTGGAGTAATGTCTTTCCATTTAATCAGAATTGCACATCTGGCTACTAAAGAAATAAGAGATAAAATTCAATTTTGAGTTGAGACTTCATCTTCTTGAAATAGCCCAAATAAATTAATTAAATGGCAAGGTTCTAATTTGACCATCAACTCAACCCTCACCTGCATCTCCTCTATTTCCCACGCATCTGTCCTGGCCCCCTCCAGCCTGAGACACAAGGATAGGATTCCTCTTCTATCCAACATATTATCCTAAACAATTTCTGCCACCTATAACATGATCCCACCACCAGACACATCTTCCCCTCTCCTCCCTTTCACAGGGACAGCTCTCTCCTTGACTCTCTCATCTACTCATCCCTTCCCACTAATTTCCCCTTCGGTACCTACCCATGATCATAGAAAATGCTATACTGCGCCCACACTTCCTCCCTTATCACCATTCGGGGTCCCAAACAGTCCTCCCAAGTGAAGCAACACTACATTTGTGAATCTGTAGGGGGCCCTCTACTATACCCGGTGCTCCCGTTGTAGCCTCCTCTAAATCAGAAAGACTGGACGCAAAATGGGAGATGGCCTCTTTGAACATCTTTCATCTGTCTTATGCAATAACAGGGTTTCCCAGTGGCCACCATTTCAATTCTACACCCCATTCCCACACCAATATGTCTTTCCACTGCTAAACCAAGTTTATCTGCAAATTGGAGGAACTACATCTAATATTCCATCTGAGCACTCTTCAACAGGAAAGCATAAACATCAACTTTCCATTAGGCCCCTCCCCTGACTCTCTCACTCTTTCCCCATCCAAGTCTCCTTTCCTCCAGCACTTCAGCTTTTTGTTCCCTCTTCTGTCTTTCCACCCAAATCCACTTTTGGCCTCTTGTCTATGCTCCTCCCCCTGCCCCTTCTTCCCTCCTCCCACCACCATTTCATTCAGGCACATGCCTGCTTTCTGCTCATACCTTGACGAACGGCTCACTCCCAAAACGTTAACTACATCCCTTAGCTTCCTCTGGACGCTGTATGTCCTGCTGAGTTTCTCCAGCACTTTCGTATATCGTACATTTATCTTATGTGTTTTTTTTAATCTTTTTGAAAACTTTATCTCCAAATCTGAATCATTGTTTTAACTTTTGATAGTTTTGGACAGGTGTATACAAGTATTAAAATTGCTCTGAATCAATGTTATCAGTGCTCAACAGCTGATAAGGGATGGAACAAGCCTTTACCACCAACCCAACAGCTCACGCCACTACAGACATCTCCAGCAGAAAACTGTCCCTTGGACTTTTCACGTTCAAGTTTATCATCTAACTGTAACGGTAAAACCCCTGGTATCCGACACCTATGGGGATCGATAGATGCCGGATAAGTGCATTTTCTGGTTGATTGAGATTGCGCTGTTGCATAATTGGCAAACTAATGACCAGGCGAGCCAATTTTAAACTTGCTTAGTTTTCATCTTTTTTTTGCCAGTTGCTTGAATTCCAGAAACCAGGGTTTTTACAACCAGACAAAATAATGTTCTCCAGTGAACACAATCATACAGACATGACACAGCACATAATCACATATATACATACAAATATAATTTAAAATAAATACATTACGCAGCACATAATCACATATATACATACAAATATAATTTAAAATAAATACAAATATTTAGAATTAGTTACAGGATACTGTTCGTTAATCTCACAGCCTGCGGCAAGAAGCTATTTTCCAATCTGGCAGTCCTAAATTTGATGCTCCTGTTCCTCTTTCCCGATGGTAGTGGGTCAAAGAAACAGATTCAGACAACCCACAAATTGGAGGAACAACACCTCATCTTCCAGCTGAATTCCCTCCAACTGGACAGTATTAGCATAGATTTCTCTGGTTTTCTTTAAATGCCCTCCCTTCCCACTTCTCTTATGTTTTTTACATTCAAATGAAGGTGCCCCCCCCCCCCCCCACCCACCCACCCGCCACATTGGCAGTTATCACACCAATCCTCTGGAGTGGCCGTTCACACTGGATTGACCCAGAACGACAAAAATTTGGATCTCACCGCACGTTTACACTAAATACTTGAGGTGCGGTATTTTCGGTTGATGTGGGACACCACTGCATCGATGTTGTCCATGAGGAATAACCAACTTGCGACGTACAGCATCGGACATCATCAATAATGTCCCAATGTTGCCTGTAGTTTGTTTTGACTGCAGGCATTCCGTGAAATTCTCTTGGGGTCCAGATTGTGTTCTGGAATTTTGGGAACAATTTTCTGGAATGCAGCGGCTGTGTAAAAATCATATCTGTTGCCTTTCCCTCAGCTCTCTCTCTCTTTCCTTTTCCCTGTTTCTTTCACAGAAACAGAATCAATTCTTACCTTTCCTTTCATCATATCTAATTAACACCTTTTGGTTGTTAGTCTGGACTCCTTCCCCTTCTCTCTCCAATCTTTATTCAAATGCCTTCTCATTTTTTGCTTATACCTTGAAGAAAGGTTCAAGCCCGAAACAGAGGAAATATATATTTTAATTACTTGATCGCTGCAAGACTGCCTGAGTTCCTCCAACATTTCTGTGTGGTTTTACAAAAATACTGCGTGCTGAATGGAAAGGGTACAGAACTATTCTGTGAGCTCTATTTAAGAAATGCTCCCAGTGAATGATATCAGTAGAGGAAAGGGAGACCCCAGTGATCATCTCAGCTGTATTGATGTGTGGACTTCCAGTCTAATGATTTGCAGCTAATGATAGAGCCAGTCAGGACACTCTCAATTGTGCTCCTATTAAAAGTTGTCAAGATGGTAGTCTTGCCCAATCTCAACCTCCTGAGGAAGTATCAGTGCTGCTGCAATTTCCTGACCAATGAGGAAGTGTTGTGGTTTCAGAATAGGTCACCCTTCACATGTTCACCTTTATTAACAAATTCTTTGAAATTTTGAAGGTTCTTTGATCCCTCATCCTGCACCATGGAGTCATGCAGTAGGAAAAGTTCAGACCAATGAGTCTCTGCTGACCATCGGCTACTTATCTGATAGCAATCCTTTTTTTTAAAAAAACACTCTCCATATTTCCAGCAACTGCCCCCTCAAGATCTTCCCCATCTCCTCTAGCTCTACAAATAGATGCCTCTTCTGATCCTGAAGGATACCTATTCTTTCCCTCACGGCCATTTTGTTTTTAATATACATCCTAACATGATTCGGTATGTCACCAAAGACTCTCAAACCTTCTACAGGAGAGCATTCTAGTTGGTTGCATCGATAACTGGTACAGAGGTGCCAACGTTCAGGATAAGTAAAAACTCCAGAGGTTGCTATCTCAGTTTGCGACATCACCAGTCTTCACTCCATCGAGGACATCTACAAGAGGTGGTGTCTTAAGAAAGTAGCCTCTATCCTCAAGGGCTCCCACCACCCAAACTGTGCCCTCTCACTCTGCTACCATCAGGAAAAAGGTACAGGAGCCTGAAGACAAGCGCTCAGCAGCACAAGGACAGCTTCTTCCCCGCTGCCATCAGATTCCTGAACAAACAATGAACCATATACATGACCTTACTTTGTCTTGAATTATTTTTATTAATTTTGTAATGTGATTTATATAAACGTTTGCACTGTGACGCTGCACAAAACAACAAATTTCATGACTTGCTCATGACAATAAATTCAGATCTGCCAAAGCCGTCACATTACATCTTTTTTCCCTCCTTATTTCCCACTTCCTTATGCTCCTACATACTCTTCAAAAGATTCCCTCAAACCTGTCTGCCTGTATCCAACACATACCTTCTTTTTCAGATCTGAGCCTCTGCATTGCATTCACCTTCATTCCTGCCCTTTGCCCAACTGGGAACATGTTCCTCCTGGACATTTCTCAAAATACTCTGAAACATCTCCCTTTGGGCAGCTGTGATTTTACCCTTTAACATTTGTGTCCTGTCAACTATTGCCAACTCCTGACGAATCATACTGAAATTGGCCTTGCCCCAATAATCCTTTCCACTCAACAACTCCAGGAACAATGCAGGGAACTGTCTCCATACATAGCCTTCTCTGACCACAAAGACTCTGACTTCATTTGTTGGGACAGACAGTGGAACATCTGACAGAAACCTGCGCACCCACAGAAATTACTCTTCTTTAACATTTGCCCGACGACAGCACACAAGCTCTGACATTAGCCAATAGGTTTATAACTGAACCATTCCCAATAGGTGCAAGAAAATGTGGGGCAATGTTGCATCTCCAACAAATGTCTCACAGCTAATCTTCAGACCTTTGATAGATACATTCCCACCCTCTGTCATTAAGCTGCAGTGTGCAGATGACCCCTGTATTTGCACTTTCTATGCCATTGTCAACACTTACTGAAGGATGGGCCTTGCACTCACCGCCTGAGAGACAAAGGTCCCCTGGCAAACTGCTTTTGGATAACAAAGGTTCATAGTGAGACCTTGGAAAGCATGGACAACCTACATGTCTTGAGCAGCTGTTAGGGCAGCATGGTTGTCGTAGCAGTTTAGTGCAACACTTTTACAGCTCCAGCAATCTGAACCAGTCCAGGGTTCAGATCCCGCGCTGTAAGGTGGTCGTACATTCTCCCCGTGTCTGCGTGGGTTTTCTCCGGAGACTCTGGTTTCCTCCCACCATTCAAAATGTACCAGGGGTATAGGTTAATGCGATGTAATTTGGGCAGCACAGAGTCATGGGCAAAAATGGCCTTTTATCATGCTGTATGTCTAATTTTTTTTAATTAATTTAATTTAAAGATGTTAATGATGAAATGCATCACCACAGTCATTTGTCATGTGGCGAAAAGTCATCAGACTGGACAACAAGCATATGGTCTTCTGGGCAGCAGAGATCCTTGCACTTGTCTAAGCTTCTGAACACGACGGGATATAGGGAGTTGAGCAAGGGTCGCGTTAGGTCATGTTTGGTGCCAAACTCCATCTTTGATGAGCAGATGTCATCTACCAAAAAAAGTGCTGGTTTTTGGAGGTTGCTGGCTTCCGGAATTCCAGATAAAAGGTTTGGCACCTATAGGTAGATGTAGGTGGGAGAGGAAGAAGCAAAAGGAACAGAGAGGGGATAGGAGGCAGAAGATTAGGAAAAATGTTTTCTGGTAGGAGAAAGGAAGGGCAGGGGTGGGGAGCTGGAGGAAGGAAGGTGTGGGAGATAGGCAGTAGAAAGGGAAGGGAAGGAGTTTTATAGGGATGACAAAGAAGGGAAAAGGGGAGGTAACAGGGGGAGGGGGATACCAGAAATTGGAGGTGCATATTGATGCCGTATGGTTGGAAACTGCAACAGCAGAATACAAGGGGCTGGTCCTCCAATCAGCCCATTCCTGATAATGCTACAGTGACCTTCCCCTGAACTGCTTTTTTTTTAAAAAGCACAAAAATCTCTCTGTAAATAAGATCAATACTGAACACAGAATGCCAAATTGTGCTACATATTTGAATGTTATGTTCACAACAATCCATACATTTTATTAAATTTCCAACTTCAATGCAATACTTGATTTCTAGCCGTAAGACACAATAATAAGAGCCTGATGCATTTGACCCGCTTTTGCAAACCAAAAATAATTTGTGATCAATTTTTTTAAATTTTTATTTTTCACACTGTAAATCACATTGATCAAGATACATACATTTTCCTTTTCAAATATATATAATGTCATTTTCTCCCCCCTTCCTCTTCCCATCCCACCCTCCCTACCTCCCCTCCCATTCATTTAAAGTACAGAATCTAAGATACATTAAACCAGTCAAACAATGTTGTCACTCAATAAAAATAAACAAGAAATTCCACTGAGTCAATTCTTTTCATTTCCTTCTCCTTCTGTCACTTTAGGTGGTAGATGTCCCCAGTAGGTTTTCTCTATTGTGTTTCATGTATGGCTCCCATATTTGGTCAAATATTGTAATATTATTTCATAAATTATATGTTATTTTTTCTAATGGAATACATTTATTCATTTCTATATACCATTGTTGTATTCTCAAGTTATCTTCTAATTTCCAGGCTGACATAATACATTTTTTTGCCACGGCTAGGGCTATCCTAACAAATCTTTTTTGTGGACCATCCAAATCAAGTCCAAATTCTTTGTTTTTTATGTTACTTAGGAGGAAGATCTCTGGGTTTTTTGGTATATTGCTTTCTGTAATTTTATTTAATATCTGGTTTAGATCTTCCCAAAATTTTTTCACTTTCTCACACGTCCAGATTGCATGAATTGTTGTTCCCATTTCTTTTTTACAACGAAAACATCTGTCAGATACTGTTGGGTCCCATTTATTTAACTTTATAGCCTGTGTATCCAGTTATATTGTATCATACGTAACCTCGTGTTTATTGTATTTCTCATAGTTCCAGAGCATAACTTCTCCCATGTTTCCTTCTTTATCTTTATGTTTAAATCTTGTTCCCATTTTTGTTTAGTTTTACCATTTGTTTCCTCATTCTCCTTTTCTTGCAGTTTAATATACATATTTGTTATAAATTTTTTGATTATCATTGTATCTGTAATCACATATTCAAAATTACTTCCCTCTGGTAACCTCAGACTGCTTCCCAATTTGTCCTTCAAGTAGGATTTCAGTTGGTAGTATGTCAACACTGTATCTTGAGTTATATTATATTTATCCTTCATTTGTTCAAAGGATAGTAATTTATTTCCTGAAAAACAATTTTCTATTCTTTTGATCCCTTTTTTCTCCCATTCTCTAAAGGAATGGTTATCTATTGTAAAAGGAATTAACTGATTTTGCGTCAGTATTAGTTTTGGTAATTGGTAATTTGTTTTATTCCTTTCTACATGAATCTTCTTCCAAATATTGAGCAGATGATGTAATACTCGAGAATTCCTACGTTGTACCAATTTTTCATCCAATTTATATAATATATATTCAGGTATCTTCTCCCCTATTTTATCTAGTTCTAATCTAGTCCAATCTGGCTTTTCCCTTGTTAGATAAAAATCTGATAGGTATCTTAATTGTGCGGCTCTATAATAATTTTTAAAGTTTGGCAGTTGTAAGCCTCCTTGTTTATACCATTCTGTTAATTTATCTAGTGCTATCCTCGGTTTCCCCCCTTTCCATAAAAACTCCTTGAAGAATTTCTCCGTCAAGTGTATTGGCAATGCCTGAAATAGGTATTGTATCCTTGGGAAAATGTTCATTTTAATACAGTTTATCCTTCCTATTGGTGTTAGTGGTAAGTCTTTCCAATGCTCTAAGTCGTCCTGTAATTTTTTCATTAGTGGATAATAATTGAGTTTATATAGATGGCCGAGTTTTTTATCTATTTGTATACCTAGGTATCGTATTGCTTGCATTTGCCATCTGAATGGTGATTCTTTCTTAAATTTTGAGAAATCCGCATTATTCATTGGCATTGCTTCACTTTTATTTGCGTTAATCTTGTAACCCGACACTTCTCCATATTCCTTCAATTTCTTATGTAATTCTTTTATTGATAATTCTGGTTCTGTTAAGTATACTATAACGTCATCTGCAAATAAACTGATTTTATATTCCTTGTCTATTATTTTTATCCCTTTTATTTTATTTTCTGTTCTTATCAATTCTGCTAGTGATTCTATAGAACTTTGGCTTGGCTTCGCGGACGAAGATTTATGGAGGGGGTAAAAAGTCCACGTCAGCTGCAGGCTCGTTTGTGGCTGACCAGTCCGATGCGGGACAGGCAGACACGATTGCAGCGGTTGCAAGGGAAAATTGGTTGGTTGGGGTTGGGTGTTGGGTTTTTCCTCCTTTGCCTTTTGTCAGTGAGGTGGGCTCTGCGGTCTTCTTCAAAGGAGGCTGCTGCCCGCCAAACTGTGAGGCGCCAAGATGCACGGTTTGAGGCGTTATCAGCCCACTGGCGGTGGTCAATGTGGCAGGCACCAAGAGATTTCTTTAGGCAGTCCTTGTACCTTTTCTTTGGTGCACCTCTGTCACGGTGGCCAGTGGAGAGCTCGCCATATAATACGATCTGGAGACGTGACCCATCCAGCGCAGCTGGATCTTCAGCAGCGTGGACTCGATGCTGTCGACCTCTGCCATCTCGAGTACCTCGACGTTAGGGGTGTGAGCGCTCCAATGGATGTTGAGGATGGAGCGGAGACAACGCTGGTGGAAGCGTTCTAGGAGCCGTAGGTGGTGCCGGTAGAGGACCCATGATTCGGAGCCGAACAGGAGTGTGGGTATGACAACGGCTCTGTATACGCTTATCTTTGTGAGGTTTTTCAGTTGGTTGTTTTTCCAAACTCTTTTGTGTAGTCTTCCAAAGGCGCTATTTGCCTTGGCGAGTCTGTTGTCTATCTCATTGTCGATCCTTGCATCTGATGAAATGGTGCAGCCGAGATAGGTAAACTGGTTGACCGTTTTGAGTTTTGTGTGCCCGATGGAGATGTGGGGGGGCTGGTAGTCATGGTGGGGAGCTGGCTGATGGAGGACCTCAGTTTTCTTCAGGCTGACTTCCAGACCAAACATTTTGGCAGTTTCCGCAAAGCAGGACGTCAACCGCTGAAGAGCTGGCTCTGAATGGGCAACTAAAGCGGCATCATCTGCAAAGAGTAGTTCACGGACAAGTTTCTCTTGTGTCTTGGTGTGAGCTTGCAGGCGCCTCAGATTGAAGAGACTGCCATCCGTGCGGTACCGGATGTAAACAGCGTCTTCATTGTTGGGGTCTTTCATGGCTTGGTTCAGCATCATGCTGAAGAAGATTGAAAAGAGGGTTGGTGCGAGAACACAGCCTTGCTTCACGCCATTGTTAATGGAGAAGGGTTCAGAGAGCTCATTGCTGTATCTGACCCGACCTTGTTGGATTTCGTGCAGTTGGATAATCATGTTGAGGAACTTTGGGGGACATCCGATGCGCTCTAGTATTTGCCAAAGCCCTTTCCTGCTCACGGTGTCGAAGGCTTTGGTGAGGTCAACAAAGGTGATGTAGAGTCCTTTGTTTTGTTCTCTGCACTTTTCTTGGAGCTGTCTGAGGGCAAAGACCATGTCAGTGGTTCCTCTGTTTGCGCGAAAGCCGCACTGTGATTCTGGGAGAATATTCTCGGCGACACTAGGTATTATTCTATTTAGTAGAATCCTAGCGAAGATTTTGCCTGCAATGGAGAGCAACGTGATTCCCCTGTAGTTTGAGCAGTCTGATTTCTCGCCTTTGTTTTTGTACAGGGTGATGATGGTGGCATCACGAAGATCCTGAGGCAGTTTACCTTGGTCCCAACAAAGCTTGAAAAACTCATGCAGTTTGGCATGCAGAGTTTTGCCGCCAGCCTTCCAGACTTCTCGGGGGATTCCATCCATACCTGCTGCTTTGCCACTTTTCAGTTGTTCGATTGCCTTATATGTCTCATCCAGGGTGGGAACCTCATCCAGCTCTAGCCTTAGGGGCTGTTGAGGGAGCTGGAGCAGGGCGGAATCTTGGACTGAGCGGTTGGTACTGAAAAGAGATTGGAAGTGTTCTGACCATCGGTTGAGGATGGAGATCTTGTCGCTGAGGAGGACTTTGCCGTCTGAGCTGCGCAGCGGGCTTTGGACTTGGGGTGAGGGGCCATACACAGCCTTTAGAGACTCGTAGAAACCCCTGAAGTCGCCAATGTCCGCGCTGAGCTGTGTTCGTTTGGCGAGGCTAGTCCACCACTCATTTTGGATCTCCCGGAGTTTGCGCTTAAGTTAAATTGCTTTGATATATATCCATTTACTGTCACTTTCGCCAATGGCCCCTTATATAATGCTTTAATCCAATTAATATACTTCTCTGGTAAACTGAATTTTTGTAATACTTTGAATAAATAATTCCATTCTACTCTGTCAAAGGCCTTCTCTGCGTCTAAAGCAACTGCTACTGTTGGAGCTTTATTCCCTTCTACTGCATGAATTAAGTTAATAAATTTACAAATATTGTCTGTTGTTCGTCTTTTTTTAATAAATCCAGTTTGGTCTAGGTTTACTATTTTTGGTACATAGTCGGCTAATCTGTTTGCTAATAGTTTAGCTATTATCTTATAATCTGTGTTAAGTAAAGATATTGGTCTATATGACGCTGGTGCGAGTGGATCTTTCCCTGTCTTTGGTATTACTGTAATTATTGCTGTTTTGCATGAATCTAGTAAGCTTTGTGTTTTATCAATCTGGTTGATTACTTCCAGGAGGGGAGGAATTAATAAATCTTTAAATGTTTTATAGAATTCTATTGCGAATCCATCCTCTCCTGGTGTTTTATTATTTGGTAATTTTTTTATTATCTCTTGTATTTCTATTTCAAATGGTTCTGTTAATTTATTTTGTTCCTCTATTTGTAATTTTGGAAGTTCAATTTTAGTTAAAAATTCATCTATTTTGTCTTCTTTCCCTTCGTTTTCAGTTTGGTATAATTGTTCGTAGAATTCTCTGAAGTTTTCATTAATCTCCGTTGGATTATATGGGATTTGTTTGTCTTTTTTCCTTGATGCCAATACCATTCTCTTAGTTTGTTCTGTCTTAAGCTGCCATGCTAGAATTTTGTGCGTTTTTTCTCCTAGTTCATAATTTTTCTGTTTCGTCTTCATTATGTTCTCCACCTTATATGTTTGTGTTTCATATTTTATTTTTTTATCTGCCAATTCTCTTCTTTTAGTTGTGTCTTCCTTCATTGCTAATTCTTTTTCTATATTTACTATTTCCCTTTCCAACTGCTCTGTTTCCTGATTGTAGTCCTTCTTCATCTTGGTTACATAACTTATTATTTGCCCTCCGATGAAGTCTTTCATTGTGTCTCATAGTATAAACTTATCTTTCACTGATTCTGTATTTATTTCAAAGTACATTTTAATTTGTCGTTCAATTAATTCTCTAAAATCCTGCCTTTTAAGTAGCATGGAGTTTAATCTCCATCTATACATTCTTGGAGGGATGTCCTCTAACTCTATTGTCAATATCAGGGGTGAGTGGCCGATAATATTCTAGCTTTATATTCTGTTTTTCTTACTCTTTCTTGCATACGAGCTGATAACAGGAATAGGTCTATTCTTGAGTATGTTTTATGTCTTCCCAAATAATATGAATATTCATTTTCCTTTGGGTGTTGTTTCCTCCATATATCCAAAAGTTGCATTTCTTGCATCGATTTAATTGTAAATTTGGTTACTTTGTTCTTTCTGTTAATTTTTTTCCCAGTTTTATCCATGTTTGAATCCAAATTAAGGTTGAAATCCCCTCCTATTAGTATGTTCCCTTGCGTGTCTACTATCTTCAAAAAAATATCTTGCATAAATTTTTGATCTGCTTCGTTCGGTGAATATACATTGAGTAAATTCCAAAACTCCGATTATATCTGACATTTTATCATTACATATCTCCCTGCTGGATCTATTACTTCCACTTCTATTTTAATTGGTACATTTTTACTGATTAATATAGCTACTCCTCTAGCTTTTGAATTATATGACGCTGCTGTTATATGTCCTACCCAATCTCTCTTTAATTTCTTGTGCTCCATTTCAGTTAAATGTGTTTCTTGCACGAATGCTATATCAATTTTTTCTTTTTTCAGTAAATTTAGCAGTTTCTTCCTTTTGATTTGGTTATGTATTCCGTTAATATTTAAAGTCCTATAGTTCAACGTAGCCATTTCATACTTTTTTATCTTTCCTTTCCGTTTCCTCATCATCACCTTTCCTTCTTATCCATTTCTGCTTTCTTGTTTTGAACTAAAATGTCTTTAACCCCACTATCCCCTCCCCTTCCTGAGTTGCCCTTTATCCCTTGTCAGGCTACCACATCTCCCTTCTCCATTTGGATTTGCGAATTCACTCGCAAGCGTCAACTGATTTTGCAGTGACCGTAACTCCTCCCCACCCAGCCCCCCAGAAATGATTTCAATTTTCATATATAACAAAGGTCACTCTCTTAATTCCCTCCTTACTTCCTCTCTTCCTTTTCATTCCCTTATTAATTCTTATCTATACTCTATATATTTTCCTTTAAATACAGATACACTCATGTACACACATATATACATACACACACATATATATATATATATATAAAATATATACCCATATACACACATACATATAGTTCGTGGTCATTTTTACTCTCGTTACATGTCTTCATCTCTCTGCCTGTTTTGTAGTTGTTCTGCAAATTTTCGTGCTTCCTCCGGATCCGAGAATAGTCTGTTTTGTTGCCCTGGAAAAACTATTTTAAGTACCACTGGGCACTTTAGCATAAATTTATATCCTTTTTTCCATAGGATCGTTTTTGCTGTATTAAACTCCTTTCTCTTCTTCAGGAGTTCAAAACTTATGTCTGGATAGAAAAAAATTTTTGACCTTTGTATTCCAGTGGCTTTTTGTCTTCTCTTATTTTCTTCATTGCTTTCTCCAATATATTTTCTCTTGTTGTATATCTTAAGAATTTTCCTAAAGTGGATCTTGGTTTTTGTTGTGGCTGTGGTTTCGGGGCTAATGTTCTATGTGCCCTTTCTATTTCCATTTCTTCCTGTAATTCTGGTCTTCCTAGGACCCTGGGGATCCAATCTTTTAGAAATTCTCTCATATTCTTTCCTTCTTCATCTTCCTTAAGGCCCACTATCTTTATATTATTTCTTCTATTATAATTTTCCATTATATCTATCTTCTGAGCTGACAGCTCTTGTGTCCTCTACTTCCATTTCTACGGCTGTTTCTCGTTCTTCCACCTTGTCCACTCTTTTTCCTATATCTGACATGACCATCTCTATTCTATTCATTTTTTCTTCTGCACTTTTAATTCTTCTTTTTATTTCACTAAATTCTTGTAATTGCCATTCTTTTACTGATTCCATATATTCTTTAAAAAAATATATATCCATTGTCTTGCCTTTCCCTTCTTCTTCCATTTCTCTATGTTCTTCTTCCTCTGGGTTGGTCATCTGTTGTTTCCTTTTTACTCTCTTCTTTCTTGTTCTCGTTGTTTTCTATGTTCTCTTCCTGTTGTTGTGTTGCAGCTGTCATCCTCAGCTGTGGAGATCGACTCCTCAGCTGGTCCCCCCTCTTGTCAGTGTTTTTTTTTTCATGCGTGGTTGCGCAATTTTACTTGGCTCCGCAAGCCATTTTGTAGTCCCGAGCTCGGGACTTCCACTGACCTTAGGGAGCGGGCTTCTCTCTCCGCGGCGGGCCTCCTCGGACAGGTAAGGCCTTCACCTTCTTCTTCCGACGTTCTTTCTTCTTCTCTTCTTCCCGTTGCTTTCGACTTCTTTCTTCGCTGCCATTTTCTTCCCACCTTTACTTTCACTTTGTTTTAATTTTTATTCTTGTACCTTTGTGTTTTGTGTATTTTTTTTTAAACTTTTCTGGAGAGGGCTGGAGTTCCCTGACCGGCCACTACGCCATCAAGTGACTCCCCTAAATAATTTGTGATTATTCATGATTTTTATAACTAGGTGTATTTCGGTTCTGCAAATAAAGTGCTTCTTTTTAATTCTATAGCTCTCAAACAACCAGGGCTGAATGGGTTAACGCAAAGGTTTAAGGTGCTTGGGAGCATGAACGAGGGGATGCAAGAAGTTTGTGCATGGAATGTACGGCCGGCTACTTTGGTGGAGGAAGCTAAAATTGGATCTTTTAGGAGACTATTTGATAGGTACATAGAACAGAGTAAAATGGAGTGTGGCTTTATGGAGAAATTCTAAGCAGTTATTGAATTAGGTTATTAGCACAAAGGGCCTGTTCTTTTTTTTTAATTTTTTATTTTTCACACTATAAACCATACTGACCAAAATACATAGACATTTTTCTCTTGAATATATAGTGTCATTTTCTCCCCTTTTCCCCCCCTTCCTTCCCTCCCTCCCTCCCCCTTCCCATTTATTCAAAGTTCAATCTATAAGATACATTAAACCCGTTGAACAATGTCGTCACTTAATAAAAATAAACAAGAAATTTTACTGCGTCAGTTCTTTTCGTTATCTTCTCCTTCTGTCATTTTAGGGGGTGGAAGTCCATGGTAGGATTTCTCTATTGTGTTTCATGTATGGCTCCCATATTTGTTCGAATATTGTGATGTTATTTCTTAAATTATATGTTATTTTTTCTAATGGAATACATTTATTTATTTCTATGTACCATTGTTGTATTCTCAAGTTGTCTTCTAATTTCCAGGTTGACATAATACATTTTTGCTACAGCTAGGGCTATCATAACAAATCCTTTTTGTGCTCCATCCAAATTGAGTCCAAATTCTTTATTTCTTATATTACTTAGAAGGAAGATCTCTGGATTTTTTGGTATATTGCTTTTTGTTATTTTATTTAATATCTGGTTTAGATCTTCCCAAAAATGTTTCACTTTCTCATATGTCCAAATTGTATGTATTGTTGTTCCCGTTTCCTTTTTACAGCGAAAACATCTGTCTGATACTGTTGGGTCCCATTTATTTAACTTTTGGGGTGTGATGTATAGCCTGTGTAACCAATTATATTGTATCATGTGCAACCTCATGTTTATTGTACTTCTCATAGATCCGGAGCATAGCTTTTCCCATGTTTCATTCTTTATCTTTATGTTTAGATCTTGTTCCCATTTTTGTTTAGGTTTACAGTTTGTTTCCTCGTTCTCCTTTTCTTGCAGGGTCTGTTCAATGCTCAAATCGCCCAGAAACACTGCAGTTCAAAAACAAGTCTAGCAAGTACAAATGATCTGGGTCTTGCATCATCTAGTCAGGTTCATCAGTTGCTATTGCCTCATTTGGCATCTTCTCCCTTTGAGCAAAATAATTCCTTTCCTATTGTGTAGATGCAAACAACAGAACTCTGGGGTGCAAACTGGAGCTTTATTGTGGTCCAGAAAGCACAAGGTAGCACTTGAAGCACATTTTAACTGATCTTCTGATACACTCTTATTAATAATAAATCTAATGACAATGAAAACTAGGAATTAGAAACATTCACAGTAGGCAAATATTCATTTTTTAATCTTTTTTCTTGAGTACAGTTTCTGATAAGTAGAAATTCTGTCTGACCCACAGGAAAAAATAATCTCAGGGTTATATATATCATGCTTGCTCTCTCACAATAAACTTTGAGAGATTTCCCTTGCTGTGAAGGCCAACACAAAATAGCCATTGAAAGCCAATATTAATTCCTCCTTCTCACATTCCAAGGTGACAGAAGGCAATGGGGGATGGTGGAGGGTTGTTTTTGTGTTTGGAAGCCTGTAACCAGTGATGTACCAGGGAATGAATGCTGGTCAGTTAATTATGCTATTTTTTTGAATGCAAGAGACAGGATTAGCAAATTTGCAGGGATAATCTGAGGCTCCTGGATAATATTAAAAAGACAGAAGTGTTGGAGGAACTCAGCAGGTCTTGCAGCATCCATAGGAGGTAAAAATATATAACCAACATCGAGTCCCAGCCCTTCTTCAAGGTATGAGTAAAAAGCAGACAGGCACCCAAATTAAAAGGCTGGAGAGAAGGATAAAAAGAGCAGGGGGGGGGGTGCACAAACCAACAGTCTTCATGCAAATGGTATTTTTGACCAACTAGGCTGTTTGGTGAGGGTGGGGGAAAAAGTGGTGCTCAAAAGTTAGGTTGTGAATCAAAGGTTAGGTTGGAAAGTAGCACAGGAGAAAAAAAAGCTGGTTATGATTTTATTGAATCATAACATTAATCATGCACATAGTACAAATGAAGATTTGTATATTTTGTACTTATGGTACAAAATATTTCACAACAGTATTACAGAACTAGTTGCAACTACAACAGGAGAGAATGGGGCACATCTTAGGAGAATTTTAAGGAAAGATGGGTGAAGAGATTCAGGAAGGATTATTAAGGAGCTGAGATCACTCCAAATCAGGCATACCATATTTCTACAGCTCGAGTTTAGGAAATACCTGTATACATCAAGGAAAGTCATTGAAAGACTCCAAGAAGCAATTGTGTTCATTCTCTCTGGGAATTAACAATTATCTTTAATTCGTTTGATGATTGGCACAGTTGATCAGCTCAATGATCCAAAAATACATTTCACACAAAGTGATTTCAACATGTGATTTAACTGAAGGCAGAGTAAACTTCCCTGCACTTCCTGTGAGCTCCACTCATCTAGGTTATAAAACCGCAAGAGAAATATGGTTTACCCTGCTGTAAACAAACTAAAACAATGTTTAAAATAACCTTACTAGCAGAGCTTAAAGCTGCACTTCAAATAATTTCCAACATTTCAAAAATAAATTTTGTTTCTTTATATTGCTCTTTGTTCAACAGTCTTTTAGCAAAAGATCTGCAGATAGAATTTGCACCAGTGACCACAACATGCAAGAGCATTCCCTCAACTAAGAGTAGGAAGTCCGTCACTTCGCTGTACTCGTTTCCTCTTTCTCAAACATGACATTGGGAAAACAAATCAAGCCTGAGGCAAGGAGGACAAAAAGGGAGAGGGTCAAGGAGAAAGGAGGGAGTGATTCAGAGCCATGCAGCACAGAATAGGCCCTTTGGTCCCAACCTTGCTGGCATTCTGGGCTAGTTCCATTTGCCTGCATTTGGTCCAAATCCTCCCAAGCCCTTCTTGACCATGTATCTGTCCAGATGCCTTTTGAACATGAAAATTATACCTACTTCTACTGTTTCCTCTGGTAGTGTTCCAATTCAGACCACTCTCTGAGTGAAATAGTTTCCACGAAGGTCTTTTCTCCCCTCTCATCTAAACTGATTCTGTCTTGTTCTGGAATTACTACCCTGTGAAAATGACTTATGAGCATTCACTTAATCCACAGAATTTTGTAAACCTTTTCTAGGTCTTGGTCATCAACCAGCCTCCGATACTCCAGGGAATAAGAAGTCAGCCTCCTCCTCAAGGCTTCTAGTTTCAGCAACATCCTGGTGAATCTCCTCTACATTTCTTCCAAATTACTGATGTCCTTCCTAGAGGTCGGTGACCAAAACTACACACAGTACTCTGTGTGGCCTGACCAATGCCTCATACAGCTGAAGGAATCCCAACTTATTAAGTTAATGAACTTAGAGATATTGTCCATTGTTTGTCTTTTCTTAATAAATCCAGTTTTGTCAAGTTTTACTATTTTTGGAAAACAGACAGCCAATCTGTTTGCTCATAGTTTTGCTATTATCTGATTCCACCTGCATTGAATTCGCCCATCGTTATTGAATGAATATCTACCGGGACCAATGCCTGAAGAGGGCGCACAAAATCAGTGAACCGGTGCGGACTCTAAAGGCCAACATGGCCTGTTTCCGCTCCGTAAATGGTTATATGGTTATGGTTTACCCCATCCAATTCCAAATGCATTCTTCACCACCTTGCCCACCCAAAGCAGCACTTTCAGGGAACTATCCACCTGTACCCCACCTCTTAACACTCTCCAGAGCCCTACCATCTGCAAGTCCTACTCTGGCTTGACTGAAATAGATTGCAACTCAACACACTTGTCGGAGTGGACGTAAATTCCATTTGCCACTTGTTGGCCCACCTTCCAAAATGATCGCAATCCTGTTGCAAATTCAGATATCGTTTATCATTGTCCATTTCACCACCGATTTTGGCATCATCTACAAACTTACCAATCAAGTTAACTGCACTTCCATCCAAATCATCAATACTGTATAGGTAAGTTACAGTGAATCCAGCACCAGCCCTTGCAGTATCTCACTGGTCACAGGTCAGGTGGGGGGACCAGCGAGAGAGAGGATTCTCACCACTCAGCTCTTGCCTTAGAATTTAACTCTTCAAGAGATCTTCCAGGTGCATGTTGTGCCAGCTTCTGGTTCCACCAAACATCTTGGCAATAAGTTTCATACCTGTGATTTCATGAGTGAAAATATTTTCCTCAACTCTTGAATCCTTCCACATTAGATCTTTGCCTCCTACTTATTCTCATCTTTGCTAAAATAATGGTCATTGAACCATAAGGTTGTTATGGTACAGGAAACATTTATGATTGCTACTGGTGCAACATTCCCATGAATCCAATCCTCCTCTTTCCCCAGAAGCCAAAAAATCCCTCTCGTAGGGCAATTCACAAAAAAAAGCCATCAGCGATTGCTTCTGGCACAGTACAATGGAACCAGTAGATGCTGGAATCTGAAGGCAAAGAATGGTCAAGATTTTCAGCCAAGACTCTTCATCAGGATAGAGGAAAGGGTGAAGGAGCAGCATAAAAAGGAGAGGGTAGGAGGAAGAAGGTAGGGCCACACACACAGGAATGGCCAACCAGCCAGGGGTGAAATATGACAGGCTGTGACAGATGGGAGGAGGGGGTCAGGTGGAGGAAGACATCAGACAGGGGAGTGGGTGATTGTTCTGTTAAGAGGGGAGAATGGTGGGATAAAGGGAGACCAGGTGAAACTGGTTGGGGCCTAGGGGAGGGGGGAGGTAGAACAGAGCAAGAGGAAAAAATCCAGTGAGAGGATGAGGTGGGGGAAAGAACCAAAGACGAGGGGAATGAGTAAAACCACAATGCTGGAGAAACTCAGCAGGTTATACAGCAAAGATAAAGATTCATACCAACATTTTGGGCTCAAACCTAAACATTGGTTATGTATTTTTAACTTTGCTATACAAAGTACACTGTTTGACCTGCTGAGTTTCTCCAACATTTTGCTTTTACCTCAAGCACATAGTCTGCAGACTTTCATGCTCTACTGGCGAATGAGGATGGGTTATTCTATTTCATGTTGGCTTCACTGTGGAAGTGGAGAGAGCCCAAGACAGTCAGGTCAGGGTGGGGAGTAAAAATGGCCACAACCGTGAGCTTAGGATACCCACCGTGGACAGAGTGTATTGTGAAATGATCCCCAAATTTGTGTGTGGTCCCACCAACGTGAATTTCTGCCTCACATGGAAGAGCTGTTTGGGGCCCTGGATAGTGGTGAGGGAGAAGATGCAAGAGAAAGTGTGCCACCTCCTGTGGTTGCAGAGGAGAGTATCAGGGATCATGGAGAGATGGGTGGGGAGGGGAGAGCAGACAAGGGAAGTCACTGAGAAAAGGTTCTCTGTGGAAGGCAGAAAGAGAGGGCGGGTTAGATGAGATTGAGATTGGTGGTGGGGTTTGTTGCAGCTGGCAGAAATTACAGAGGAATGCAGGGGCTGGCGGGATGAAAGGCGAAGGCAAGAGGAGCCCTATCCGAGTTCTATTTGGAGTGGAACTCAGAGAGACAGAAGAATTGTAGGCGATGGCTCTGTGGGCCACAAGAGAAGGGAAGTCACATTCCCTGAAAAAGAAAGACGGTTCAGATGTCCTGAAATGGAAAGCATCATCTTGATGTGATGTGTGCAGAGAAATTGGGAGGAGATTATACTCTTACAGGCGAATGAATGGCAGGAGGTGGATTCAAGGTAGCTGCGGGAGTCAGTGGGTTTGGAATGAATCTCAGTATACTGTTTGTCTCCTGGAACAAATGGATCCAGAAAGGGGAGAGAAATGTTAAAAATGGTCCGAGTGAATATCAGAGCGAGGTGGAGGTGAGTGGCAAAGTTCATCAAACTTGCCTGCCATTTTGTTGGCTATGTGGAACAGTTGCCTGCACCACCGCCAACTCTTCCCATGTAACAATGATGACTGCATTGGGCTGCTTTCTGCATGCATGCAGAATTCAGCAATTTTATTAACTGGTTGGCCAATCCATATGGGGTCCATGCCTCACCCCGTTTACCCTGTCTTAGCCCTGCTCCTGAATCTTTCCTCAGTCCTTATGAAGAGGAATTAGGCGCAGAGTCGTGGGAAGTAAGGAAATCAAGCAGTGAGGTCCTGGAACCCATACAGATCAAAGAGGAGAAAATGCTTGCTGTCTTAAAGCAAATAAGGGTGGAAAATCCCCAGGGTCTGACAAGATATCCCCTCAGGCCTTGAGGGAAGCTAATGCAGAAATAGCAATGGCTCTGGAAGAAATATTTGAAAAATGTCCTTAGCCACGGGTGTGGTGCTAGAGGATAGGAAGGTAGTTCACGTTGTTCCATTGTAATAAAAAAAGCTCCAAAAGTAATCCTGGAAATTATAGGCTGGTGAGCCTAAAGTCAATGGCAGTTAAATTATTGGAAGGTGTTCTAAGAGATCAGATGTACATTTATTTGGATAGCTTTCTGCATGATAGGTTATGTTTAACCAATCTTATAGTTTTTCGAGGAAGAAACCAGGAAAGTTGATGAAGGAAAGGCTGTGGATGTTGTCTACAAGGACAACCTATGACAAGGTCCCACATGGGAGGTTCGTCAGGAAGGTTCAGACACTAGGTATTCAATGGTGAACTGGATTTGACAATAGCTGAAAGGGAGAGTAGTGGTGAAAGACTGCTTCTCAGATTGAAGGTTGTGACTAGTGGTGTGCCTTGGGGATCGGTTCTGGGTCTATTGTTGTTTGTTGTCTATATCAATGATCTGGATGATAATGTGGTAAATTAGATCAGCAGATTTTCAGATGACACAAAGATCATGTGGTGGACAGTGAAAAAGGTTTTCAAAGTTTGCAGAGGGATCTGGACCAATGGGCTGAAAAATGGCAGATGGAATTTAATGCGGACAAGTGTGAAGTGTTGCATTTTGGAAGGGCAAACCAAGAAAGGACATACATGGAAAATGGTCAGCCACTGAGGAGTGCAGTAGAAGATGGGACTTGGAAATACAGATACATAATTCCCTGAAAATGGCGTCATAGGTGTAAAGAGAGCTTTTGACATATTAGCCTTCATAAATCAAAGTACTGAGTACAGGAGTTGGAATGTTATGGTAAAGGTGTATAAGACATTGGTGAGGCCAAATTTGGAGTATTGTGTGCAGTTTTGCACAAAATATCAGTAAGATGGAAAGAGTACAGAGAAGATTTACTAGGATACATGAGTGGGTTAGACAGAGTAAATGTAAGTAGGCTTTTTCCACCGAGGGTATGTGTGATACAAACCAGAGGACATGGGATAAGGGTGAAAGGAGAAAAGTTTAAGGGGTACATGGGGGGAAACACCTTCACACAGAGTGTGGTGGGAGTGTAGAATGAGCTTCCAACTAAAGTGGCAAATGCGGGCTCAATTTTAACATTTAAGAAGAATTTGTAATGGTACATGGATGGGAAAGGTGCAGATGGGCTGCGTGCAGGTCAATGGGATGAGGAAACCAAATGGTTCAACACATACTAGAGGGATCGAGATGGCCTGTTTCTGTGCTGTAATTGTTTTATGGTTCTATATCAATCATTCTTTTATCTCCCACTGATGCTGCTCAAGTTGCCGAGTTCCAACAATAATTTGTGTTTAGCTTGTGATGTCCAGTGACTTCTAAATCCTAATTCTCAAAGTTAAGAAGAAACCAAATGATATGAACATTGAAATTTCCAATTTCAGGCAAAATCCCTTCCTGGTCAAGATCCACTGTACCCATTCCAGTCCCTGCAGATAAACAATGTCTTCAGATAGTGAGGAGTAACTGCAATTCGTAAAGTGTTAGAGGATTTACAGAAGGTCATGTGGGAAGGAGAGGGGGGGCTGAAGGAAGGGGATGGGGGGCTGAAGGAAGGGGATGGGGGGCTGAAGGAAGGGGATGGGGGGCTGAAGGAAGGGGATGGGGGGCTGAAGGAAGGGGATGGGGGGCTGAAGGAAGGGGATGGGGGGCTGAAGGAAGGGGATGGGGGGCTGAAGGAAGGGGATGGGGGGCTGAAGGAAGGGGATGGGGGGCTGAAGGAAGGGGATGGGGGGCTGAAGGAAGGGGATGGGGGGCTGAAGGAAGGGGATGGGGGCTGAAGGAAGGGATGGGGGCTGAAGGAAGGGGATGGGGGGCTGAAGGAAGGGGATGGGGGGCTGAAGGAAGGGGATGGGGGGCTGAAGGAAGGGGATGGGGGGCTGAAGGAAGGGGATGGGGGGCTGAAGGAAGGGGATGGGGGGCTGAAGGAAGGGGATGGGGGGCTGAAGGAAGGGGATGGGGGGCTGAAGGAAGGGGATGGGGGCTGAAGGAAGGGGATGGGGGCTGAAGGAAGGGGATGGGGGCTGAAGGAAGGGGATGGGGGCTGAAGGAAGGGGAGGGGGGCTGAAGGAAGGGGAGGGGGGGCTGAAGGAAGGGGAGGGGGGGCTGAAGGAAGGGGAGGGGGGGCTGAAGGAAGGGGAGGGGGGCTGAAGGAAGGGGAGGGGGGCTGAAGGAAGGGGAGGGGGGGCTGAAGGAAGGGGAGGGGGGGCTGAAGGAAGGGGAGGGGGGGCTGAAGGAAGGGGAGGGGGGGCTGAAGGAAGGGGAGGGGGGGCTGAAGGAAGGGGAGGGGGGGCTGAAGGAAGGGGAGGGGGGGCTGAAGGAAGGGAGGGGGGGCTGAAGGAAGGGGAGGGGGGCTGAAGGAAGGGGAGGGGGGGCTGAAGGAAGGGGAGGGGGGGCTGAAGGAAGGGGAGGGGGGGCTGAAGGAAGGGGAGGGGGGGCTGAAGGAAGGGGAGGGGGGGCTGAAGGAAGGGGAGGGGGGGCTGAAGGAAGGGGAGGGGGGCTGAAGGAAGGGGAGGGGGGCTGAAGGAAGGGGAGGGGGGCTAAGGAAGGGGAGGGGGGCTGAAGGAAGGGGAGGGGGGCTGAAGGAAGGGGAGGGGGGCTGAAGGAAGGGGAGGGGGGCTTGAAGGAAGGGGAGGGGGGCTGAAGGAAGGGGAGGGGGGCTGAAGGAAGGGGAGGGGGGCTGAAGGAAGGGGAGGGGGGCTGAAGGAAGGGGAGGGGGGCTGAAGGAAGGGGAGGGGGGCTGAAGGGGATGGGGGGCTGAAGGAAGGGGAGGGGGGCTGAAGGAAGGGGAGGGGGGCTGAAGGAAGGGGAGGGGGGCTGAAGGAAGGGGAGGGGGGCTGAAGGAAGGGGAGGGGGGCTGAAGGAAGGGGAGGGGTCTGAAGGAAGGGGAGGGGTCTGAAGGAAGGGGTGGGGGTCTGAAGGAAGGGGAGGGGGGCTGAAGGAAGGGGAGGGGGGCTGAAGGAAGGGGAGGGGGGCTGAAGGAAGGGGAGGGGGGCTGAAGGAAGGGGAGGGGGCTGAAGGAAGGGGAGGGGGGCTGAAGGAAGGGGAGGGGGGCTGAAGGAAGGGGAGGGGGGCTGAAGGAAGGGGAGGGGGGCTGAAGGAAGGGGAGGGGGGCTGAAGGAAGGGGAGGGGGGCTGAAGGAAGGGGAGGGGGGCTGAAGGAAGGGGAGGGGGGCTGAAGGAAGGGGAGGGGGGCTGAAGGAAGGGGAGGGGGGCTGAAGGAAGGGGAGGGGGGCTGAAGGAAGGGGAGGGGGGCTGAAGGAAGGGGAGGGGGGCTGAAGGAAGGGGAGGGGGGCTGAAGGAAGGGGAGGGGGGCTGAAGAAGGGGAGGGGGGCTGAAGGAAGGGGAAGGGGGCTGAAGGAAGGGGAGGGGGGCTGAAGGAAGGGGAGGGGGGCTGAAGGAAGGGGAGGGGGGCTGAAGGAAGGGGAGGGGGGCTGAAGGAAGGGGAGGGGGGCTGAAGGGGAGGGGGGCTGAAGGGAGGGGGGCTGAAGGAAGGGGAGGGGGGCTGAAGGAAGGGGAGGGGGGCTGAAGGAAGGGGAGGGGGGCTGAAGGAAGGGGAGGGGGGGCTGAAGGAAAGGGAGGGGGGCTGAAGGAAGGGGAGGGGGGCTGAAGGAAGGGGAGGGGGGCTGAAGGAAGGGGAGGGGGGCTGAAGGAAGGGGGGGGCTGAAGGAAGGGGAGGGGGGATGAAGGAAGGGGAGGGGGGCTGAAGGAAGGGGAGGGGGGATGAAGGAAGGGGAGGGGGATGAAGGAAGGGGAGGGGGGCTGAAGGAAGGGGAGGGGGGCTGAAGGAAGGGGAGGGGGGCTGAAGGAAGGGGAGGGGGGCTGAAGGAAGGGGAGGGGGGCTGAAGGAAGGGGAGGGGGGCTGAAGGAAGGGGAGGGGGGCTGAAGGAAGGGGAGGGGGCTGAAGGAAGGAGATGGGGGCTGAAGGAAGGGGATGGGGGCTGAAGGAAGGGGATGGGGGCTGAAGGAAGGGGATGGGGGCTGAAGGAAGGGGATGGGGGCTGAAGGAAGGGGATGGGGGCTGAAGGAAGGGGATGGGGGCTGAAGGAAGGGGATGGGGGCTGAAGGAAGGGGATGGGGGCTGAAGGAAGGGGATGGGGGCTGAAGGAAGGGGATGGGGGCTGAAGGAAGGGGATGGGGGCTGAAGGAAGGGGATGGGGGCTGAAGGAAGGGGATGGGGGCTGAAGGAAGGGGATGGGGGCTGAAGGAAGGGGATGGGGGGCTGAAGGAAGGGGATGGGGGGCTGAAGGAAGGGGATGGGGGGCTGAAGGAAGGGGATGGGGGGCTGAAGGAAGGGATGGGGGGCTGAAGGAAGGGGATGGGGGGCTGAAGGAAGGGGATGGGGGGCTGAAGGAAGGGGATGGGGGGCTGAAGGAAGGGGATGGGGGGCTGAAGGAAGGGGATGGGGGGCTGAAGGAAGGGGATGGGGGGCTGAAGGAAGGGGATGGGGGGCTGAAGGAAGGGGATGGGGGGCTGAAGGAAGGGGATGGGGGGCTGAAGGAAGGGGATGGGGGGCTGAAGGAAGGGGATGGGGGGCTGAAGGAAGGGGATGGGGGGCTGAAGGAAGGGGATGGGGGGCTGAAGGAAGGGGATGGGGGGCTGAAGGAAGGGGATGGGGGCTGAAGGAAGGGGATGGGGGCTGAAGGAAGGGGATGGGGGCTGAAGGAAGGGGATGGGGGCTGAAGGAAGGGGATGGGGGCTGAAGGAAGGGGATGGGGGCTGAAGGAAGGGGATGGGGGCTGAAGGAAGGGGATGGGGGCTGAAGGAAGGGGATGGGGGCTGAAGGAAGGGGATGGGGGCTGAAGGAAGGGGATGGGGGCTGAAGGAAGGGGATGGGGGCTGAAGGAAGGGGATGGGGGCTGAAGGAAGGGGATGGGGGCTGAAGGAAGGGGATGGGGGCTGAAGGAAGGGGATGGGGGGGGGGCTGAAGGAAGGGGATGGGGGCTGAAGGAAGGGGATGGGGGCTGAAGGAAGGGGATGGGGGCTGAAGGAAGGGGATGGGAGCTGAAGGAAGGGGAGGGGGGGCTGAAGGAAGGGGAGGGGGGGCTGAAGGAAGGGGAGGGGGGCTGAAGGAAGGGGAGGGGGGGCTGAAGGAAGGGGAGGGGGGGGCTGAAGGAAGGGGAGGGGGGGCTGAAGGAAGGGGAGGGGGGCTGAAGGAAGGGGAGGGGGGCTGAAGGAAGGGGAGGGGGGCTGAAGGAAGGGGAGGGGGGCTGAAGGAAGGGGAGGGGGGCAGAAGGAAGGGGAGGGGGGCAGAAGGAAGGGGAGGGGGGCAGAAGGAAGGGGAGGGGGGCAGAAGGAAGGGGAGGGGGCAGAAGGAAGGGGAGGGGGGCTGAAGGAAGGGGAGGGGGGGCTGAAGGAAGGGGAGGGGGGCTGAAGGAAGGGGAGGGGGGCTGAAGGAAGGGGAGGGGGGCTGAAGGAAGGGGAGGGGGGCTGAAGGAAGGGGAGGGGGGCTGAAGGAAGGGGAGGGGGGCTGAAGGAAGGGGAGGGGGCTGAAGGAAGGGGAGGGGGGCTGAAGGAAGGGGAGGGGGGCTGAAGGAAGGGGAGGGGGGCTGAAGGAAGGGGAGGGGGGCTGAAGGAAGGGGAGGGGGGCTGAAGGAAGGGGAGGGGGGCTGAAGGAAGGGGAGGGGGGCTGAAGGAAGGGGAGGGGGGCTGAAGGAAGGGGAGGGGGGCTGAAGGAAGGGGAGGGGGTCTGAAGGAAGGGGAGGGGGTCTGAAGGAAGGGGAGGGGGCTGAAGGAAGGGGAGGGGGGCTGAAGGAAGGGGAGGGGGGCTGAAGGAAGGGGAGGGGGGCTGAAGGAAGGGGAGGGGGGCTGAAGGAAGGGGAGGGGGGCTGAAGGAAGGGGAGGGGGGCTTGAAGGAAGGGGAGGGGGGCTGAAGGAAGGGGAGGGGGGCTGAAGGAAGGGGAGGGGGGCTGAAGGAAGGGGAGGGGGGCTGAAGGAAGGGGAGGGGGGCTGAAGGAAGGGGAGGGGGGCTGAAGGAAGGGGAGGGGGGCTGAAGGAAGGGGAGGGGGGCTGAAGGAAGGGGAGGGGGGCTGAAGGAAGGGGAGGGGGGCTGAAGGAAGGGGAGGGGGGCTGAAGAAGGGGAGGGGGGCTGAAGGAAGGGGAAGGGGGCTGAAGGAAGGGGAGGGGGGCTGAAGGAAGGGGAGGGGGGCTGAAGGAAGGGGAGGGGGGCTGAAGGAAGGGGAGGGGGGCTGAAGGAAGGGGAGGGGGGCTGAAGGGGAGGGGGGCTGAAGGAAGGGGAGGGGGGCTGAAGGAAGGGGAGGGGGGCTGAAGGAAGGGGAGGGGGGCTGAAGGAAGGGGAGGGGGGCTGAAGGAAGGGGAGGGGGGGCTGAAGGAAGGGAGGGGGGCATAAGGAAGGGGAGGGGGGCTGAAGGAAGGGGAGGGGGGCTGAAGGAAGGGGGGGGGCTGAAGGAAGGGGAGGGGGGATGAAGGAAGGGGAGGGGGGCTGAAGGAAGGGGAGGGGGGATGAAGGAAGGGGAGGGGGGATGAAGGAAGGGGAGGGGGGCTGAAGGAAGGGGAGGGGGGCTGAAGGAAGGGGAGGGGGGCTGAAGGAAGGGGAGGGGGGCTGAAGGAAGGGGAGGGGGGCTGAAGGAAGGGGAGGGGGGCTGAAGGAAGGGGAGGGGGGCTGAAGGAAGGGGAGGGGGGCTGAAGGAAGGGGAGGGGGGCTGAAGGAAGGGGAGGGGGGCTGAAGGAAGGGGAGGGGGGCTGAAGGAAGGGGAGGGGGCTGAAGGAAGGAGATGGGGGCTGAAGGAAGGGGATGGGGGCTGAAGGAAGGGGATGGGGGCTGAAGGAAGGGGATGGGGGCTGAAGGAAGGGGATGGGGGCTGAAGGAAGGGGATGGGGGCTGAAGGAAGGGGATGGGGGCTGAAGGAAGGGGATGGGGGCTGAAGGAAGGGGATGGGGGCTGAAGGAAGGGGATGGGGGCTGAAGGAAGGGGATGGGGGCTGAAGGAAGGGGATGGGGGCTGAAGGAAGGGGATGGGGGCTGAAGGAAGGGGATGGGGGCTGAAGGAAAGGGATGGGGAGCTGAAGGAAGGGGATGGGGGGCTGAAGGAAGGGGATGGGGGCTGAAGGAAGGGGATGGGGGGCTGAAGGAAGGGGATGGGGGCTGAAGGAAGGGGATGGGGGCTGAAGGAAGGGGATGGGGGCTGAAGGAAGGGGATGGGGGCTGAAGGAAGGGGATGGGGGCTGAAGGAAGGGGATGGGGGCTGAAGGAAGGGGATGGGGGCTGAAGGAAGGGGATGGGGGCTGAAGGAAGGGGATGGGGGCTGAAGGAAGGGGATGGGGGCTGAAGGAAGGGGATGGGGGCTGAAGGAAGGGGATGGGGGCTGAAGGAAGGGGATGGGGGCTGAAGGAAGGGGATGGGGGCTGAAGGAAGGGGATGGGGGCTGAAGGAAGGGGATGGGGGCTGAAGGAAGGGGATGGGGGGCTGAAGGAAGGGGATGGGGGCTGAAGGAAGGGGATGGGGGCTGAAGGAAGGGGATGGGGGCTGAAGGAAGGGGATGGGGAGCTGAAGGAAGGGGAGGGGGGGCTGAAGGAAGGGGAGGGGGGGCTGAAGGAAGGGGAGGGGGGGCTGAAGGAAGGGGAGGGGGGCTGAAGGAAGGGGAGGGGGGGCTGAAGGAAGGGGAGGGGGGCTGAAGGAAGGGGAGGGGGGCTGAAGGAAGGGGAGGGGGGCTGAAGGAAGGGAGGGGGGGCTGAAGGAAGGGGAGGGGGGCAGAAGGAAGGGGAGGGGGGCAGAAGGAAGGGGAGGGGGGCAGAAGGAAGGGGAGGGGGCAGAAGGAAGGGGAGGGGGGCAGAAGGAAGGGGAGGGGGGCAGAAGGAGAGGGGGCAGAAGGAAGGGAGGGGGCAGAAGGAAGGGGAGGGGGGCAGAAGGAAGGGGAGGGGGGCTGAAGGAAGGGGAGGGGGGCTGAAGGAAGGGGAGGGGGGCTGAAGGAAGGGGAGGGGGGCTGAAGGAAGGGGAGGGGGGCTGAAGGAAGGGGAGGGGGGCTGAAGGAAGGGGAGGGGGGCTGAAGGAAGGGGAGGGGGGCTGAAGGAAGGGGAGGGGGGCTGAAGGAAGGGGAGGGGGGCTGAAGGAAGGGGAGGGGGGGCTGAAGGAAGGGGAGGGGGGCAGAAGGAAGGGGAGGGGGCAGAAGGAAGGGGAGGGGGGCAGAAGGAAGGGGAGGGGGGCAGAAGGAAGGGGAGGGGGCAGAAGGAAGGGGAGGGGGCAGAAGGAAGGGGAGGGGGGCAGAAGGAAGGGGAGGGGGGCTGAAGGAAGGGGAGGGGGGCTGAAGGAAGGGGAGGGGGGCTGAAGGAAGGGGAGGGGGGCTGAAGGAAGGGGAGGGGGCTGAAGGAAGGGGAGGGGGGCTGAAGGAAGGGGGGGGCTGAAGGAAGGGGAGGGGGCTGAAGGAAGGGGAGGGGGGCTGAAGGAAGGGGAGGGGGGCTGAAGGAAGGGGAGGGGGGCTGAAGGAAGGGGAGGGGGGCTGAAGGAAGGGGAGGGGGCTGAAGGAAGGGGAGGGGGGCTGAAGGAAGGGGAGGGGGGCTGAAGGAAGGGGAGGGGGGCTGAAGGAAGGGGAGGGGGGCTGAAGGAAGGGGAGGGGGCTGAAGGAAGGGGAGGGGGGCTGAAGGAAGGGGAGGGGGGCTGAAGGAAGGGGAGGGGGGCTGAAGGAAGGGGAGGGGGGCTGAAGGAAGGGGAGGGGGCTGAAGGAAGGGGAGGGGGGCTGAAGGAAGGGGAGGGGGGCTGAAGGAAGGGGAGGGGGGCTGAAGGAAGGGGAGGGGGGCTGAAGGAAGGGGAGGGGGGCTGAAGGAAGGGGAGGGGGGCTGAAGGAAGGGGAGGGGGGCTGAAGGAAGGGGAGGGGGGCTGAAGGAAGGGGAGGGGGGCTGAAGGAAGGGGAGGGGGGCTGAAGGAAGGGGAGGGGGGCTGAAGGAAGGGGAGGGGGGCTGAAGGAAGGGGAGGGGGGCTGAAGGAAGGGGAGGGGGGCTGAAGGAAGGGGAGGGGGGCTGAAGGAAGGGGAGGGGGGCTGAAGGAAGGGGAGGGGGGCTGAAGGAAGGGGAGGGGGGCTGAAGGAAGGGGAGGGGGGCTGAAGGAAGGGGAGGGGGGCTGAAGGAAGGGGAGGGGGGCTGAAGGAAGGGGAGGGGGGCTGAAGGAAGGGGAGGGGGGCTGAAGGAAGGGGAGGGGGGCTGAAGGAAGGGGAGGGGGGCTGAAGGAAGGGGAGGGGGGCTGAAGGAAGGGGAGGGGGGCTGAAGGAAGGGGAGGGGGGGCTGAAGGAAGGGGAGGGGGGCTGAAGGAAGGGGAGGGGGGCTGAAGGAAGGGGAGGGGAGCTGAAGGAAGGGGATGGAGGATGAAGGAAGGGGTGGGGGAGCTGAAGGAAGGGGAGGGGGGGCTGAAGAAAGGAAGGGGTGGGAGATGAAGGAAGGGGTGGGGGATGAAGGAAGGGGTGGGGGATGAAGGAAGGGGTGGGGGATGAAGGAAGGGGGATGGGGGATGAAGGAAGGGGGATGGGGGATGAAGGAAGGGGGATGGGGGATGAAGGAAGGGGGATGGGGGATGAAGGAAGGGGGATGGGGGATGAAGGAAGGGGGATGGGGGATGAAGGATGGGGGATGGGGGATGAAGGAAGGGGATGGGGAGCTAAAGGAAGGGGATGTGGAGCTAAAGGAAGGGGATGGGGAGCTAAAGGAAGGGGATGGGGAGCTAAAGGAAGGGGATGGGGAGCTAAAGGAAGGGGATGGGGAGCTAAAGGAAGGGGATGGGGAGCTAAAGGAAGGGGATGGGGAGCTAAAGGAAGGGGATGGGGAGCTAAAGGAAGGGGATGGGGAGCTAAAGGAAGGGGATGGGGAGCTAAAGGAAGGGGATGGGGAGCTAAAGGAAGGGGATGGGGAGCTAAAGGAAGGGGATGGGGAGCTAAAGGAAGGGGATGGGGAGCTAAAGGAAGGGGATGGGGAGCTAAAGGAAGGGGATGGGGAGCTAAAGGAAGGGGATGGGAGCTAAAGGAAGGGGATGGGGAGCTAAAGGAAGGGGATGGGGAGCTAAAGGAAGGGGATGGGGAGCTAAAGGAAGGGGATGGGGAGCTAAAGGAAGGGGATGGGGAGCTAAAGGAAGGGGATGGGGAGCTAAAGGAAGGGGTTGGGGAGCTAAAGGAAGGGGATGGGGAGCTAAAGGAAGGGGATGGGGAGCTAAAGGAAGGGGATGGGGAGCTAAAGGAAGGGGATGGGGAGCTAAAGGAAGCGGATGGGGAGCTAAAGGAAGGGGATGGGGAGCTAAAGGAAGGGGATGGGGAGCTAAAGGAAGGGGATGGGGAGCTAAAGGAAGGGGATGGGGAGCTAAAGGAAGGGGATGGGGAGCTAAAGGAAGGGGATGGGGAGCTAAAGGAAGGGGATGGGGAGCTAAAGGAAGGGGATGGGGAGCTAAAGGAAGGGGATGGGGAGCTAAAGGAAGGGGATGGGGAGCTAAAGGAAGGGGATGGGGAGCTAAAGGAAGGGGATGGGGAGCTAAAGGAAGGGGATGGGGAGCTAAAGGAAGGGGATGTGGAGCTAAAGGAAGGGGATGGGGAGCTTAAGGAAGGGGATGGGGAGCTAAAGGAAGGGGATGGGGAGCTAAAGGAAGGGGATGGGGAGCTAAAGGAAGGGGATGGGGAGCTAAAGGAAGGGGATGGGGAGCTAAAGGAAGGGGATGGGGAGCTAAAGGAAGGGGATGGGGAGCTAAAGGAAGGGGATGGGGAGCTAAAGGAAGGGGATGGGGAGCTAAAGGAAGGGGATGGGGAGCTAAAGGAAGGGGATGGGGAGCTAAAGGAAGGGGATGGGGAGCTAAAGGAAGGGGATGGGGAGCTAAAGGAAGGGGATGGGGAGCTAAAGGAAGGGGATGGGGAGCTAAAGGAAGGGGATGGGAGCTAAAGGAAGGGGATGGGGAGCTAAAGGAAGGGGATGGGGAGCTAAAGGAAGGGGTGACTGATGGGCAGTGTGAAGGTAGAGCCAGAGATGAAGATAAGCAAGAGTCAAAAAGGGAGAATTACTAAAAATTGGATATAGTTGAAGTCTTTATGGAGACTGACCCTGCCCTTCTTTCCCAGCTCACTCCTCTCCATCAGAGTTCATCTTTCTCACCACTCTACCCCCTTCCCCGATCACTTCTCTCAGCTCCGTTCCCCTCCCAGCTGTATCCACCTGTGCTCCTATTCCCCCTACCACACCCCCCCCCCCCCCCCCAAACGCTACCTTCTCATTCAGGTGTTTGCATGATTTTAAGCATACCTGATGAAGGGCTCCAGCCCAAAGCATTGACTCCCTATTGCTCTCTATGGACGTTGCAGGACCTGCTGAGATCCTCTTGCATTCCCTCATTCCTCCCTACAAGTGTGCACCCCAACGTACAGGCCTGTGTCAATCCTGCCAACCCACATCTGTCATAACCTATGACCTCTCGGACCCTCTCATCACTTGCTTGACATTTTTCCACCCAAGACTGGAAAAAAAAGGACTCCAACCCAGAGCACTGTCTGTCCATGGTTGCTAGCTAACCTGCCAAAAAAATAATCCCACTCCCCCTTTCTCATTGTTTGTTCAAAATGATGAAATCTGTAACTTCTTTTGTTGCTTCCTGTTCACCTTTTTATGACCTCTCATATTCTTATGCACCACTTAAAAGTTCCTGATACCCTGTATTCAAGAAAAAAACTTCAGCCCAACCAGACACAAGAGACTGGAATCTGGTGCAAAACAACAATGCTGGATGAACTCATGTCAAGAAGCATCTGTGTGGAGACAGGAATTGTCAACATTTCACATCCAGTTTAATCCCCACAAGTGAGCATTTTGTGCCAACCTAACCAGCCATTTCATATCACTTACACGGAATTGCTTTGGTACAAAGGCAAGATTTATTCACTCAGAACTCTGAAAGTAAAAAGAGAAAATCTTGAAGGGTAAAGATAAGGTGCTAAGAGACGAGGTAGCGTGCAGCAATGCATATAAACACCTGACCAACTCCCAAAACACTGCTGTACAAAATCTCCGCAACTTCCTGAGTTAGATATCACGTAAACACACTAATTAGAAGTAGACCACATGGCCCCTCACACCAGCACAGACGTTCAATAAAATCAAAAATTATCTCATTTCACCTTCAGTTCTGCAATCCCATTTATCCACAGATTTCTAAAGACGTTGAATCCACAAATTTAATTCATCTGTCTGAAATAGATAATTTGTTTAACCAACTGTGATCCCTACTTCTAAATTCACAAAAAAAAGTGACTCCTGATAAAGAAGTTTCCCACCCCAACGCTGGCACATGAAATTAACTGAACTCAGCTGGAATTCACTGTGCAGACAGTTCTCATCTCAATGCGCTGGGATGCAGTTAACCCCCTGCCCTCCCCCTGGGCTGGGACGCAGTTAGCCCCCTGGGCTGGGACGCAGTTAGCCCCCTGGGCTGGGACGCAGTTAGCCCCCTGGGCTGGGACGCAGTTAGCCCCCTGGGCTGGGACGCAGTTAGCCCCCTGGGCTGGGACGCAGTTAGCCCCCTGGGCTGGGACGCAGTTAGCCCCCTGGGCTGGGACGCAGTTAGCCCCCTGGGCTGGGACGCAGTTAGCCCCCTGGGCTGGGACGCAGTTAGCCCCCTGGGCTGGGACGCAGTTAGCCCCCTGGGCTGGGACGCAGTTAGCCCCCTGGGCTGGGACGCAGTTAGCCCCCTGGGCTGGGACGCAGTTAGCCCCCTGGGCTGGGACGCAGTTAGCCCCCTGGGCTGGGACGCAGTTAGCCCCCTGGGCTGGGACGCAGTTAGCCCCCTGGGCTGGGACGCAGTTAGCCCCCTGGGCTGGGACGCAGTTAGCCCCCTGGGCTGGGACGCAGTTAGCCCCCTGGGCTGGGACGCAGTTAGCCCCCTGGGCTGGGACGCAGTTAGCCCCCTGGGCTGGGACGCAGTTAGCCCCCTGGGCTGGGACGCAGTTAGCCCCCTGGGCTGGGACGCAGTTAGCCCCCTGGGCTGGGACGCAGTTAGCCCCCTGGGCTGGGACGCAGTTAGCCCCCTGGGCTGGGACGCAGTTAGCCCCCTGGGCTGGGACGCAGTTAGACCCCTGGGCTGGGACGCAGTTAACGCCCTGCCCTCCTGCTGGGCTGGGAGAGTGAACACCCTCCCTCTCCCTGGGCTGGAACATTAACACCCTCCTCTATCTATCGTGGCTAGATGTGCAATATTGTTTAGAAGAGTGCTTTTCAAACTTCCCCCCAAACTCACATTCCACCCTAAAAAAATCCCTACGTATCACTGTTCTGTGATTAGTAAGGGATGCGGGATTATTAAGGTGGGATGTGGGTGGGAAGGGAAGGTTGAGAACCACGGCTCCAGACCCAATTGTTACTGAAATATTTTGCTTGAGAAAAATTGTCATTGACCCATTTCCTTTGGAGCGATGAACCCGTGCACATAATGAGTTAATTAGGCTCATCTAAAACAGTGGTTTTCAAACTTTTTCTTTCCACCCACAAACCACTTTACGTAATCCCTTACTAATCACAGAGCACCAATGGCATTGGGATACTTAAAGTGCAATCTGAGTTTAGGGGACAGTTTGAAATTTATTAGTTTTAATGCTGCTCCACCCACTCATGCTCAATGGCTGATGGACATTATGTCCTGTTTAAATTTATAAAAGATCTTTACTCAATTATTAATTCAAGTATAAGGTTTCTAATGTTGTGGGGACCATTCCTGAATTACTTTCATAACCTCTAGGCATATTATTTTAAATTTTAATATTTGCTATTTTACTTCATGTACGAAGTCCTTCTTTTTCTTTAGTTATACAACAAGTGCAGTCCTCAAAGGCCAACTCCTTCATCTCTGGAATCAAGCTGGTAAACCTTCTGTGCACTGCTTCCAATGCCAGTACATCCTTCCTCAATTAAGGAAGCCAGAACTGCACACAGTACTCCAGTACCTTTTAACCTCCTTGCTCCTAAATTCAATCCCTCTAGCAATGAAGGCCAACATTCCATTTGCCTTCTTGATAGCCTGCTGGGCCTGCAAATCAACCCTTTGCAAATGATGCACAAGCACTCCCCAGTCCTTCTGTCCCACAGCATGTTGTGAAAGCTTGCCATTTAAATAACATTGTGATCTATTTTTCCTAATCTCATACTTGCCCACATTGTACTCCATCTGCCAGACTCTTACTCACTGAACCTATCTATATTTCTCTGCAGCCTGTGCTGGGACCGTGTCTCACTGACAGGTGGATCGCTCGTTGCCAATTCCACCAACTTCCCACAGCCAGTGGCAGTCCCACCTCCCTTCCGCCGCCCTGCCTAACGTCGATTGGCTGCTACGCCGCCTGCCAGCTTGTCATTGGACCTCGTTCGTGCCAATCTCGTCCAGAGCGCTTCCGCTATCAGCCTTGCTCTCCAACCGGCAGCTGCGTTTGGCCGGGGTGCCGAGGCCGAGTCTGAATGCGCTCTCCGCTTCCTTACCACAATCGACTCATTGGCCATCCTGCGTAGAACACGGCCACGGCCGCTGCTATCTGCGAGAAGACCGATTGCGGGCCACGAACGCTGCGCTCACGCGAAAGTTCCGCGACGGCGCCTCCGCCTCGGTCAGGGCGCATGTGCAACCGGTCTCCAGCCCGCCCCTTTCTGGTTTCCATGACGACCTGGGCGACGTCACCGTGTTCAGCCCCCCTCCATCTCGAGCCTCGGCCCGAACGCGCCTCCGTCTGAGGAGTTCGGGGTCCCACCGTCAGCGGAGAGGTCCGGCCCCTCCCCCTCCACTGTCCCGGCACGGCCCGGGGACCGTGTGCTTGAAGAGCAAGTGTCGTGACGTTGCCGACATCTTTATGCGGATGCTGCTCCACCCCGCTGTGTGCCGCCAGCTTCGCTCAGGATGTCGTCGCCAGCAAAGCTCACCAGGCCATTCATCCCAAAACAGCGGCACAAATTCGTAAGTGAGGAGGCCATCCACACAGGAGTGAAATGAGAGAACTGTGAATCCCTGTCAGGGGACTCCAGAATCAATAGAAAGTTAACCCAGAGATGTAGATGCAAGAAAATGGTGCTGAAATTTATGATCAGAAGTGATATTCATGGGGTAGTAGATACTCCTGTTTGTATTGTACAATGCACCCCCAACCTCAGGACCACAAGATCTTGGCTATTTGGCCCATCAACTCCAACCTGCCATTTTTCCTCCCTTCTCCCTGTAACCCTTGATTCCCTACTTACTCAAGAGCCTATTCACCTCCATCTTAAATATCCAGTCAAATCAAGTTTATTGTCATCTGATTGCTCAAGTACAAGCCAACGAGACAGCGTTCTCCAGCCCTCAGGGCAAAACATGCCGATATAACACACATACAAACAATACATATTCAGAACAAGTATTCACAAATAAATAAATATTGTGTAATGAATGTGGGAGTCTCGGCTGGTTAGTGAGAGTTGTTCCTTTGGTCATTCACCATTCTCACGGCCTGTGGGAAGTTGTTCCTTGTACTGGTGATGTTGGCTATGTTACTACTGCATCTCTTTCCCAACGGGAGCAGCTGGAAGATGCTGTGTGCAGGGTGGAAGGGATCCTCAATGATTTTGCGCACCCTCTTCAGAACAATGATCCCGGTAATATCATCGATTGGTGAGCAAGGGGAGGGAGACCCCAGTCATCTTCTCTGCCACTCTTATGGTACTGTGGATTGACCTCTGATTTATTTCTCTGCACCAAAAGTACCACACTGTGATGCAGCCAACCAGGACGCTCTTGATAGATCTGCTATGAAGTTTTGACATGATACTGGATGGTAGCCTTGCCCATTACAGTCTGGAAGTCTAGTCACTGTTGCGCCTTCCTGACAAATGAGATATTGTGAGTCCATATTAGGTCACTAGTTAAATGAATTCCAAGGATCTTGGTGCTCTCCACTACAGAGTTGTTGATGTGGAGGGTGGAATGTCTTCTATTTAAAATATTTTTATTGGGTTTTATAAAAACCCTTATACAAGGTAAACTAATAACAAATCATTTCATATACATTATCATTTATAAATTGAAAATTAGAATCATAACTCATACTGTGGCCAAAAATAATATTGAATACAAAAATTATACAAATAATTCATGTACAATTTCATTATGATATTTTATCAGTATCAATAGAGACATTCAAAAGACTCTTAGATTGCAAGAAAAATTGAGGGTTATGGGGTGAGGTAAAGAAAATTTAGATTGTTTAGTAGATTTCCAGAGGTCAGCACAACATGAGGGCCTGTATTGTGCTGTAATATTCCATGTCCTAAGATCTTGAGGTGGTCGTTCCTTGTCCTACTGAAGTCCATGATCTTGTCCATATTGAGACTTGGGTTGTTATTCTCACACCACATAGCACCAAATAAAAATTAAGTTTCTGTGGCAATGAATTCCATAGATTCACCACTCTCTGGGTAAAGAAATTCCTCCACAACTCTGTTCTAAAGGGGACATTTTTTATTTTCAGGCTGTCCCCTCTGGTCACAGACTCTCCTACCATATCCACTCTCTCCATGCCTTTCAGTATTGAATAGGTTTCAATGAAATCCTCCCTCATTCTTCTAAGCTCCAGTGAGTACAGTCCCAGAGCCCTCAATCAGACCTCAAATGATAAATCATTCATTCTGGGCATCATTCTTGTGAACCTTCTCTGGGTCCTCTCCTATGCCAACATAATTCTTGTGTAAGGAGCCCAATAAGGAACCTTATGAAGCCTCAATATAACATTGCTGCTTTTATATTCTATCCCTCTTGAAATTAATGCTAGAATTGTGGCGGCTCACCACAAGGCAGGCGAACCGGCCCTGCTTGTAAGCCGCGCGGCGGGGCAGCAGGCCAAAATGGCGCCGTCGGGGTTTTCCCTTCCTTCCAGATCGGGGCTCAGAAACCCGTGCTTGGGGACCACGTGACTCCCAGATGACGTCAGCGCGGTTCTCAGCCAGGTCCAGGCTGGGAGTATAAGTGCAGCCCATCAGCCTGCAATAAACTAGTCTGCTCAGTGAGCTCAACCCTTCTGGTTGCGTGTGTTTTTGCAGGAACAGTGCAGCTGCCACTACAATTGGTGATCCCGACTGGTTCAAACATCTTTGAACCCATCATGAGCAAACCTGGGATCAGCGCTATAGCCGTGAAACTCCCTGAATTCTAGGTTCCGGAGCCGGAGACCTGGTTCGTCCACGCGGAGGCCCAGTTTCACCTCCGTCAGATTAGTCCGACACGACCAAATTCTACCATGCGGTCGCTGCCCTTGACCAGGCCACCGCCAGACGCGTTCTGCCCCTTGTTGCAGCACCCACCCGCTGAGGACAAGTACGAGATCATCAAGCGAGTGCTTACCGGGTCCCTCGGACTATCCAGACACCAGCATGCCGTCGGGGACAGGTCCCCGATGGAATTGATGGATGAGATGCTCGCGCTCAAGGGTGAGCACACCAACTGCCTACTTTTCGAGCGTATCTTCCTCGAACATATGCCTGGGGACATCCGCCCGCTTCTGGTTCAAGAGAGCTTCACTGACCCGAGGAAGGTCGCCCAGAAGAACCAGGACCTATGGCTCGCATGATTCTCGGAAGTCTCAGTGGTCCAGCAGGTCATGAGGCATGGGCACAACCAAGCCCGCCCCTCGTGCTGTGGTAGAGCACCCGGCCCCTGCATTACCAAGGCCACAGCATCCGCTTCAGGCCTCTGCTTCTACTACCAGCGCTGGGGAGCCAAGGCTCAGAAGTGTCATCAGCCCTGCTCGTTCCAGGGAAACGACCAGGCTGGCCGCTGTTAATGACTGCGGCGGCTGGCCAAGGACACAGCCTTCTCTACCTGCGGGACTCAGTCATCGGCCGGCGATTCCTCGTTGACACTGGAGCCCAGATCAGTGTCATACCAGCCATGGCCATCGAATCCAGGAACCAACCTCATGGACCTCCCTTCCGTGTGGCTAACGCAACAGCAATCCGGATGTATGGAGGCGAGACAGTCCACTTCCAGATCGGGCAACAGAATTTCACGTGGAGGTTCACCGTCTCGTCCCTCCTGACTGCCATCCTGGGTGCAGACTTCCTCCTCGCACACGGGCTTCTGGTGGACATTTGAGGTAGGTGCCTGGTGGACGCTTCCTGCTCAGAACAACCGCTGATGGCCACGATCAGCACACCCAGAGATGAGTTCCAGCAGATACTGGATGAATTCCCGACACTCCTCAAGCCACAGTTCTCCACTGCCTCGCCGTGCCACGTGGTGTTCCACCACATCCCCACCCAGGGCCTGCTAGTTCACGCCAGGGCCCGCCGGTTCATGCCAAGGCACACCGGCTCCCACCTGACAAGCTCCAGGTAGCAAAGGAGGAGTTTTTGCACCTGTTGGAGCTGGGGATCATTCGGTGGTCCGACAGCCCATGGGCCTCGCCACTCCACCTGGTCCCGAAAGCCTCCGGCGGCTGGTGTCCCTGCAGAGACTATCGACGGCTCAACGAGGCAACCATTCCTGACCGTTACCCCATCCCTCACATCCAGGACTTTATGGCCAACCTGCATGGCGTGAGGGTCTTCTCCAAGGTTGAGCTGGTGCACGGATATCACCAGATCCCAGTGCACCCTAAGGACATACCCAAGACGGCCATCATCACCCCCTTTGGCCTCTTCGAATTCCTGCACACGCTGTTTGGGCTCAAGAACGCCGCTCAGACCTTCCAGCGCCTCATGGACTCTATGGCCAGGGACTTGGATTTCGTATTTATTTATTTGGATGACATCCTTGTCGCCAATAAGGACCGGGCACAACACAATGCCAACCTACATGCCCTTTTCTCCCGGCTGGCTGACTTTCTCCTTACCATCAACACGGCCAAGTGCCAGTTCGGGAAAGAGTCCATGCAGTTCCTGGGCCATAACATCATGGTCGAAGGAGCCACGCCCGCCGCTGTGAAGGTTGCCGCCATCAGGGAGTTCCCACACCCGAACAGCCTCAAGGGGCTGCAGGAGTTCGCGGGTATGGTCAACTTTTACAACCGCTTTATCCCAGGAGCTGCGCGCATCATGCAGCTGCTTTTCGCCCTCATCGCAGCCAAGCACAAGATGCTCGCTTGGAACCCAGAAGCCTGCACCACATTTGAGGCCACCAAGGACGCCCTCGCGAAGGCCGCCATGTTCGCCCACCCGCACACCGACCTGCATATGGCACTCTCTGTCGGTACCGTCCTGGAGCAGCAGGTGAATAGGCATTGGAAACCTCTGGCATTCTTCAGCCGCCTGCTCCTCCCGCTGGAACGCAAGTATAGTGCCTTTGACCGTTGACCGCGAGTTACTGGACATATACCTGGCGGTGTGGCATTTCCGCTATTTTTTGGAGGGAAGGACTTTTACCATTTTCATTGACCACAAACCCCTCACCCAGGTGATCGCGATAGCAAAGGATCCCTGGTCGGCCCGCCAGCAGCGTCACCTCTCCTTTGTGTCGGAGTTTACCGTCGACATTCGGCACAAGGCGGGGAAGGACAATGTGGTTGCCGATGCACTCTCGTGACCGGACATCTGCGCACTGACGCCCGGCCTCGACTTCAACCAGCTCACCCGGGACCAGGAGGCTGATGAGGAAACGAGGGCCTTCAAGACGCCATCACCAGCCTGCGGTTCCGAGACCTCCCAACTCAGAGCAGCAAAGGCACCATCCTGTGCAATATCTCCTTGGGCACCCCACGGCCAATGGTTCCGCAGCAGTGGCGCAGGCAGGTTTTCCATCACATCCATGACTTTTCACATCCGTCCATCAGGTCCATGGTCTGGATGGTGGCAGAACGGTTCATAGGGCATGGGTTGCAGAAGCAGATCGCGGTCTGGGCCAGAACATGTGCCCATTGCACAGGCACACCAGGGCGCCTGTACAGGAGTTCGAACATGTCCGGGAATGGTTCAGCCACATTAACATGGACATCGTCGGGCCTTTACCAATTTCCCAGGGCAACCGTTACCTGTTTACTGTGGTGGACTGCACCACTCGCTGGCCCGAGACAATCCCGATGCCAGACGCCTCCACCGACTCCTGCTCCCGAGCCCTGTTGCATGGTTGGGTCGCCCTGTTCGGCGTCTCGACTCACCTCACCAGCGATCAGGGCGCCCAGTTCACATCTGCACTCTGGGCACAGCTCGCCAATGGACTGGGGATTCAGCTACACCGCACCACGGCCTACCACCCGCAGGCCAATGGACTGGTCAAACGTCTGCACTGCCACCTTAAGTCGGTGCTCATGGCCCACCTCACCGGTCCCGACTGGACGGACAAACTGCCTTGGGTGCTCCTGGGCATCCGCTCCACTCCCAAGGAAGATCTGCAGGTGTCATCAGCTGAGCTGGTCTATGGTGCGCCGCTGGCATTACCTGGTGAGTTCGTCAATGCTCCTCACAATCCCCAGCACTCACTGCATGAACTACTTCCTCACCTCAGGGCATGCTTGGACTCCTTCGAACCCCCACCACCACCCAGGCATGGCACCCGCCTGACTCACGTTCCTGGCAAGCTGCTTTCCACCGAGTTCATTTTCGTTCGGCAAGGCCCGACCGTGGCACCTCTGCAACAACCGTACTAGAGGCCGTTCAGGGTTATACAGCATTCCGGCTTGACGTTCACACTGGACTTGAGCGGCAGGCATGAGCTGTTTACCATGGACAGGCTGAAGCCAGCACACCTCAATCCCACCAAGCCCGTGGTCATTGCCCAGCCCAAGAAGCGAGGCTGCCCGGCAAAAAAGGACATTGGCACCGGTTCTGGGGGGGGGGGGGGGGGGCTGTGTGGCACCTCACCACTAGGCAGGCAAACTGGCCCTGCTTGTAAGCCACGCGGCGGGGCAGCCGGCCAAAATGGCGCCGTTGGGGGTTTCCCTTCCTTCCAGCTTGGGGCTCATAAACCCACGCTTGGGGACCACGTGACGTCAGTGCCCTCCAGCGCGGTTCTCAGCCAGGTCCGGGCTGGGAGTATAAGTGCAGCCCAGCAGCCTGCAATAAACTAGTCTGCTCACTGAGCTCAACCCTTCTGGTTGCGTGTGTTATTGCAGGAACAGTGTAGCCGCCGCTACAGAATTGCATTTGTCTTCTTTACCACTTATTGTACCTGCAAGTTACCTTTCAGGGAATCTTGCATGAGGACGCTCAAATCCCTTTGCATCTCTGATTTCTGAAATCTTTACCTTTTATTTTTTTCAAACTTTATTTAAAAGATAACAAAAACATAACTTACAGTATAGAAATAATCAAAGAAAATTTTGCATTAACATCCATCCTACCCCTACGGCCTGCTGGAATTCTTTGAGGAGATAACAGGAAGGACAGACAAAGGAGAGTCAGTGGATGTTGTTTACTTGGATTTGCAGAAGGGATTTAACAAGGTACCCTATTCTCTGCCTTCTGTCAGTCAGCCAGTCCTCTGTCCATGCTAGTATTTTCCTGCTCTTACCTTGCTGAGCAGCCCCTTGTGGTACCTTGTTAAATCCCTTCTGCAAATCCAAGTAAACAACATCCACTGACTCTCCTTTGTCTGTCCTTCCTGTTATCTCCTCAAAGAATTCCAACAGGTTTGTCAGGCAAGATTTCTCTTACGAAACCATACTGATTTATGCTTATTGTGTGACTTCAAGTATCCTGAAACCTCAAACTTAGTAATAGATTTCAACATCTTGTCAACCAATGAAGTCAGACTAACTAGTCTATAATTTCCTGTCTTTTCCCTTCCTCTCTTCTAAAAGAGTGGAGTGACATTTGCAACTTTCCAGTCCTCTGGAACCATTCCAGAATCCAGTGATACCTGAAAGATCATGATTAATGTCTCCACAATCTCTTTAACTACCTCTTTAAGAACTGTGGGGTTTAGTCCATCTGGATCAGGTGATTATTTACCTTCAGACTTTACAACTTTCCCTGCACCTTCTCCTACTTTATAGCAACTGCTCCCACTTCTTGCCCCAACACTCAAGCTCCTGGCATGCTGCTTGAGTCTGCTAGTAAAATCACTTGTTGAGATTGTCAGCCATTTCTTTGTCCTTCCTTACTATTTCCCCAACATCATTTTCCAGCAGTCTATCTACCCTCACATCTCTTTTGCATTTTTATATACTGTAAAACCCTTGTATCGGGAATTCAAGCAACCATCAAAAAAAGACGAAAATAAAATTTTTTAATTAAAATAAAAGAAAAGGTAAAAATACATTCAGGTAATTTTAAAATTTAAGATAGTAACACTAATGGCGAGCGGCATTACCCAGTTCGTTATCCTGGTCTTTGGGTCATGCTTTGGTCATAGCAGCTGTTTAAATAAAGTTGTGTGAAACAGCAATGGTGTTGACCAGGATGAAGAGCTGGTTGATGCCGCTCGCCATTGGCTTGACTATCTTAAATTGTCTCCTTATCTCTGCTTAGTAAGCATCGGCCCATTCAGAGGCTTTATCTGTAAACTTTGTGGGGGGGTGGGGGGGGAAGTTAATTATCTATAATATTGCTCATTTTTCGGGCGGCTCTGTGGTGGGGGAGGAACCTGCAGATGCAGTGATAGTTAAAAGATTTCAAAGAATGTGACTGAAAATAAAGTAAAATGCTTTTAGGTTTATATATTCAAGCAAGTGAAGTTTGTTCAGTGTAAGTACATTATAGTATTTTTGTCTTTTAAACTGTTTATTCTTAATGCAGGTGTATTAGTTAGGCATTGTAAGAATAAGTCTCAAGTAACAGGAAAATACACTTGTCCATCATCTTTTTTCTTTGGCTTGGCTTCGCAGACGAAGATTTATGGAGGGGGTAAATGTCCACGTCAGCTGCAGGCTCGTTTGTGGCTGTCAAGTCTGATGCAGGACAGGCAGACACGGTTGCAGCGGTTGCAGGGGAAAATTGGTTGGTTGGGGTTGGGTGTTGGGTTTTTCCTCCTTTGCCTTTTGTCAGTGAGGTGGGCTCTGCGGTCTTCTTCAAAGGAGGTTGCTGCCCGCCAAACTGTGAGGCGCCAAGACGCATGGCTTGAGGCGATATCAGCCCACTGGCAGTGGTCAATGTGGCAGGCACCAAGAGATTTCTTTAGGCAGTCCTTGTACCTTTTCTTTGGTGCACCTCTGTCACGGTGGCCAGTGGAGAGCTCGCCATATAACACGATCCTGGGAAGGCGATGGTCCTCCATTCTGGAGACGTGACCCACCCAGCGCAGCTGGATCTTCAGCAGCGTGGGCTCGATGCTGTCGACCTCTGCCATCTCGAGTACTTCGACATTAGGGATGAAAGCGCTCCAATGAATGTTGAGGATGGAGCGGAGACAACGCTGGTGGAAGCGTTCTAGGAGCCGTAGGTGATGCCGGTAGAGGACCCATGATTCGGAGCCGAACAGGAGTGTGGGTATGACAACGGCTCTGTATACGCTTATCTTTGTAAGACTACACAAAAGAGTCTGGAAAAACAACCAACTGAAAAACCTCACAAGGATAAGCGTATACAGAGCCGTTGTCATACCCACACTCCAGCATCTATCAATCTTCAAAGGTTCCGGATACCAGGGGTTTTACTGTACACGAAAAAAGTGTTTTTTTTAAAGAGTTGCTCTATGGTAACAGGCCCTTCTGGTTCATGGAATGGGTCTCATGCTACCCAAGTACACCAATTAACCCACAAACCTCAAATGTTAGGCCAGTGGTATGTTCCAGTTGCAGGATATGGGAAATCTGAAACAGCATAATTACACCTGCAAGAGAAGCATCCAGCTACAGCTCCTTACAGATTATGTTAAGGGTACTGAAGCTGATGAACTCTGGATTATTCAGGAGGCAAAGGAGGTGATAGAAGCTATAAAGAAATGTTCATACCCAAGAGTCAAAAGGCAGGTAACTGGGTGACCATTAGGAGAAGGAAGAGGAAAAGGCTGTCAGCACAGAGCATGCCTGAGGCCATTGCCCTCAACAATGAGCATACTATTTTGGATACTGTTGACGGAAATGGGTTCAGGTCTCTAGCGCAGAGTCTGGCCCTTTGACAGAAGCAAAATGGGGAGGAGAGCCCTAGTGATGTGGGATTTGAAAGGGAAACAGGAGGTTATTTGGACAAGAGCGAAACTCCCAGATGGTATGTTGTCTCCCAGGTGCTAGGGTCAAGGACATCTCAGTCCATAGTATTTTCAAGCAGAAGGGTGAGTAGCAAGATGGCATGGTCCACTTTGGTACAGTTACAAGCCCAGAGGACCCCAAAATCCAGAAGCAATAGAAACTCACCAAGACAAATGGTTACTTAAACAAAAGTTGCTTTTAATTATCTTTAAACATGAAAACAGGATCAAACTTTATCACTATTAACATCTTCTGATTCTAAACAAACGTGTATGTAACATGTGTGTAAGTTTAGAAAAGTTCTTTAATTCGCAGTCCAATCTCACTTCTCATTCCTCCAAGTTCACCAGTATCATGCAATTCTTATTCTGTGCACAGAATTTAACATTTATGAATTTCACCAGGCTTTGGTGCTTGAAAGGTAAATGGTTACCATTCAGGAAGGTTCTTGTCAGATTTCAGAAAGAGATTTGTTGTTTGCTGGACACCCACAAAACTGATTCCTGTTAATCAGCCACGTCAATGTCTTGCCGAAGAAACTTGCCCCATCAGTGGCAGATGATAACCTCTTTCTTTCAGGTCACCACAGAGTTCCTTTTTCTTTCCCTTATTTCAAGTGCAACATTAGGCAACCAGTCCTCTCCTCTTGTATGGAAAAGGGCTTTGACCAGGCTGAACTAAGCACTTACAACCTATCTTCCAAATGGGTTTTTTCCACAAGCTTGTCAGCTTGTCCTGTTCCAGTCCCAGCTGCTGCTGCTGAATTGTAAAAAACTGCAGAACTCAATTCTCTCTCTCTCACTCAGAGAAAAGCTTGTTTGACTTCCTCTACTTGCAAAGCACATGATCTCCTTAGAGGAGCAAGCTGCACTCAGACAGCCAGCGGCTCTGACAAGTTCTTTCATCTGTTGCTTTTCAAAACAACAATCCATTAGTGAAGCCCTTGGGTACTCTTCAAAGTTTTTGCAAAGGCTTTCAGAGCCGGCCTGTCTCGTATGAGCAGAGCTCCAGTATTTTAAATGAGATCTGTTTTGAAATGTTTGTATGTGACCTACATTAAAAAAAACCTGCCACACTTTATCTCCGAAAATCATATCTATATACAATATAAAACACAGCATATTCTGTCACAGTACCAATGACATAGATAACAAAAGGGATGAGGTCCTGAAGAGGAATATAGAGAGTTAGGAAGGAAGCTAAAAAGCCCAACTTCAATGGTGGTAATCTCTGGATTGCTGCTTTTGCCATAGGCCTGTGATGGCAGAAATAGGAAGTTTATCTTCTTTTTAAATTAAATATAAGGCACAGTAACAGGCCTTTTCAGCCCACAAATCTGTGCCACCCAATTACACCCAAATGAGCTATATCCCCGGTGTGTTTTGAATGTGGGAGGAAACTGGTGCACGCAGAAGAAATCCACGCCGACACAGGGAGAAAGTACAAACTCCTTACAGATAGCACAGGGTTCGAAGCCCAGATCCCGGATACTGGTGTAACAGCTAACCATTCGGCAGATGAATGTATAGCTGGAGCAGGGGGAGAGGGTTAGATTCATGGATCATTTGAGTGAAACATGAAAGGCTACAAATGCTGTGATTGTAAAAACACAGAAATTCTGTTGGAAAAAGATGTTCAACTAACTTTTCAGGCCTAAGCCCTTCTTCAATCTCTTCTGGGGAAGGTGTGACCTGTACAAAAAGGATGGGTTGCACCTGACTGGGATGTGTTCAAAATCCTACCGGGCAGGTTTGTTGGAGCTGTTGGGGATGGATTAAATTAGCTTGGTAGGGAACAAGGGTGGCAATAGGGGGGTAGCACAACACCTTGTGCTAATGATTGAGACTTGGATTTGAATCCCACGCTGTCTGTAAGGATTACTGGGGGTATAGATTAATTGAGCGGCACGGACTCATGGCTGAAATGGCCTGTTACCATGCTGTATGTCTAAATTTTAAAAGTAAATACATTTAAGAATGAGCGGGCAGTGAATGGTGCAGAAGATACAACAAGTAGCTACACTATATAGCGAGATTGTGAGGAAGGATAGGCAGTCAATGGGGCATAACTGCGAGTGTAAGATTAATGATTTAACGGGGGACTTTGGAAACAAGATTGAAAATGGTGATGAATACAGCACTGAAGGTCTTGTATTTAAGTTCCTGCAGAATAAGAAATAAGGTTGATCTTGAGTGGAAGTTGGTAGTTATGACATTGTCACCATCACTGAGTTGTGGCTGAAAGATGATCACACTTGGGAACTAAATATCCCTGGATAGTGTATCAGAAGGTAGGAAGAGGGGGTGGGGTAGTTCTGCTGGTTAAAAATTGAATTAAATCTTTGGAGAGTGGAGACATTAGATCAGAGGGTATAGAATCCCTGTGGGTAGAATTTAAAAAAAAACTGTAAGGATTAAAAAGACCCCAATTAAAGTTGTGTACAAGCATCCAAACAGTAGCCAGGATGTGGTGTACAAACTACAGATGGAGATAGAGAAGGTGTGCAAATGTTACAATAGTCATGGGGGATATCAATATGCAGGTTGATGAGGAAAACCAGGTTCGTGCTGGGTCCCAAGAGAAGGAATTTATCGAATGCCTTCAGGATAGCTTTTCAGAGCAGCTTGTGGCAATTCTGGATTGGGTATTGTGTAATCAGGGAGCTGAAGGTAAGGGAACCCTTAGGAGGCAGTGGTCATAAAATGATAGAATTCACACTGCAGTTTGAAAAGGAGAAACTAAAATCAGATGTGGCAGTACACCCGAGGTGTTCATTGGGAAAGCACACTAGCAGGGAGGACGGCAGAGCAGCAATGGCTGGAGTTTCTGCAATAAATAAGGAAGATGCAGGACGTATATTCCAGAAAGAAGAAATATTTGAATGAAAAATTGATACAACTGGCTGACAAGGGAAGTCAAAGCCAAAGTAAAGAGTATACAAGGTAGCAAAAATTAGTAGAAAGACTGGGAAGCTTTTAAAAGCTTCAAAAAGGCAACTAAGAAGGTCATTCGGAAGGAAAAGATGTACTTTGAAAGGAAACTAGCAAATAATATCAAAAAGCACACTAAATGCTTTTTATAAGTATATTAATATTAAAAAGAGTCGATAATAGATATAGGACCTATAGAAAATTATGCTGGAGAAATTGAAATGGGAGACAAGGAGATGGCAGAGGAACTGAATGAGGATTTTGCATCGATCTTCACTGTGGAAGCCATTAGCAGCATACCTAACTTTCAAGGGTGTCAAGGAAATGCAGTGCAGTCATCCACTATCTCTCTCTGGCTTCTCCCATAAGCCAATGTCTAATCCAATTTACTAACTAACCTTGAATTCCAAGCGACTGAACCTTCCTGACTAACCTCCCACGTGGACCTTGTCAAAGGCCTTACAACATCCTTTATCAACTTTCCTGTTATCCTCTTCGAAAAACGCTGTAAAATTAAATGTGACCGATTATTACATGCTCCCATTTTCAGTTCATTTTCATTTATGTGGGACTGTCACTTTAAGAGAACAAACCAAATTGCAAGCCCTGCAAGATATGGGAGATTGCAAGTTGACAGGCTAGGGGCAGCATGTACCAAAATTGGATACTTCTGAAGAGAGTGGAAGGTCCTGAAAAATACAGGTGCAGACACCATGTGACCAACATTAAAGACACAGTACACTGTTTAGTCAGGGGCCATTTTAAGGAGACGGCACAGGAGTAAGGAGCTCTTGGAAATGATACTGTGCTGAAGTGGCCTCATGATAAAAAGACCATTTGTCTGATTTCTCCGTGTTATAGGAGAATGAATAAGCCACACCATGACCAAAAGGGATGATCACTGAACAGTTGACCCACGAGAGGGTTCTGGAAGCAGGGGAATTCTGCAGTTGGATTGTGACCATTATGAAGGTCACTTGGAAAGGCTGACCCACAAAAAGGTTTTGTAAGCAAAAGAAATCTGAATTTTGGTTGACCCACGAAAGGTTTCTGGAAGCTTTGTGAGAATCACTCGCTTCGTGTTGCCTACGCAAAGAGAAGGGGAGTTTGGATTGCCACTTGTCTGAAAAGGACATTTTTCTGGAAGCATCTTGACAAGGATTTTGTGAGTTTATAAATAGTCCGTCACCCCTGTCTCACCCACCTACTTCATGAACTTCTTTGCATCCATTTAAAGCCTGCTTTTCAACATTGGATTTTTGAGACTGAACTTTGAACTGCCTTTCCAGAATTATGCCTGAGCTGTAGTGGTTTGGGGTATTCCACACCCACACATACATAAGTATATTTGTGCATAGTTGGGGGTTAAGTAGATAAGTTTAAATATATTAGATAAGGTGCTATATTATTGTTAATTAATAATTTTTAAATATTATTTTAAATATAACACAGTCTTGGCTAATTTCTATTGTAACAATTTCTATGCACAAAGCCATGTTGGCTATCCCTAATCAGTCCCTATTTGTCCAAATGCTTGTGTATCTGATCTCTTAGAACACCTTCCAATAACTTATCCACTGCTGATGTCAGACTCACCAGTCTATAATTTCCCAGATTATTTTTGGAGCCTTTTTTAAACAAAGGAATAACATAAGTGACCCTCCAATCCTCCAGAGCCTCACCTGTAGCTAGGGACATTTAAATCTGCCAGGGCCCTTGCAATTTCTGCACGAGCCTTTGAGCAGATATTTTTGGAGTCGCTGCCCGAGGATATCTGACTCTTGCTCATGGGTGAAGACTTCAGCGACCCTCAGAGGTTTGAGGCCCAGGCAGACTTGCTCTAGAGAGCAAAGAAGGACACCAGCACCCTCGTAGACCATATCAGCAAGCTCCATGAACAGCCGCCTATGAGACCAAAACCAGCAGAGAGGCAAGTTAATACCCCCACTACTATCATCAGCTATGCAGTGTGGAGGCCCGTCAATGCCACCCACCTTGTGGGTTTCTGGGAAATGTCCTGGCCAACCGTCATTGATGGCTGCGGCGGTTGGCACACGAGATAGCCTCCTCTACATTTGGGACTCCTTGTTGGGCATGCATTTCCTGGTCAAAAATAGCACTGAGATAAGCATCCTACTCCCCCTCCCCCACAGGCCTCAATACCCACAACAGCCAGCAGGGCCCAGCACTGAGGGTAGTCAACAGCTCCTCTATTTGGACTTCTGGTATCCACACCATTCCCCTTCATTTTGGCAACAGCTGGTTTACTTGGACCTTCACCCTCACGACAGTGGCGCAACCACTCCTGGGGGCCAACTTCCTCCGTGCCCATTTCTTGTTTGTTGACTTCAAGGGATGGCACTTAATGCATGCCAAGAGTTTTCAGATGCTACCTCTGGGAGAAGCCAAGCTACCCGCCCCCCACCTGGACACTATAACGCTTTCGGACAACAAATTTGTCTGTATCCTGGCAGAGTTCCCCTCAATAGTGACCCAAACCATGGTGTAGGAGTTTAGAAACAGTTATTATTTAAATTATAGGAGTTTAGAAACAGTTATTATTTTAATGGTAGGAGTTCTGAAACAGTTATAGAAGGTAGAAAGAAAAAGCAAGGAAAAAGCTAAAATGTTCTTTGTGTAAAATGGCGCATGAAAAAGCAGAACAGAGTAAACAAGATAACAGAGGAATTTAAGCAGACATAGAAATATGCATGTACACACAAAGAGCTTGTTTCATAGGGGGTGGGGAAAGGAGGTGTGAGCACGGGATAAGAGAAAGTTGGAGTCAGTCAAGAGTCAGATGAATAGGGAAAAGTGCCAAACCAATCCAAGAAGGACAAATGTAAGACAAATGTAAGGGGAGGTGAAGTAAAAATTGTATAAAAACAAAGAGGCTTCCCGCCCTCGGGGTACTTTCCCGAGGTAAGGGGATAGTACCCAACCTTGCAATGTTGTAAATATAAATAAATATTCTTTGTTCTCAACTTAGTCTCGAGCATATTTTGTGAACGCGAAGGCACTTCTCACAACTTGGGGACTCGTCTAGGATCACACTCCCTCCACTGACTGGTGCTTGTCTGAAAGGGGGTTGGTGCACCCCGGCTGATTTAGCCGGACTCCTGGTCATCGAGTGTCCGGCCAGTGGTCGTAGCGAGTGATATCTGAGAAGAGGCATTGAGAACAAACAACGGGACAGCTGTATAAGTGACGTGCTGGGAAGGCTCAACAGCCGGGTAAGATCTATTTTTTTCCACCATGGGTGGGGGAGGGAGCAAAAAGGAAGGTCTGAGAATAGGACCGGTTGACAGAATTCCCCCGGGAAGCCCATTGGGGAGGCAATTGATGAATTGGGGTGCGGGAAAGATAAAAAGAAAATGATCCAGTACTGTTGCCATGAGTGGCCTGAGAATCCAATTAAGGGGTCTTCAGTATTTTGGCCAAAATACGGTTCGGATGAGGATTGGGTATGTCAGGCACTGAATACGTGGCTTTATGAAAATAGACCTGATGACTCCGAGAGCGAGGATTACACTGCCTGTTGGTTATTTGTAGAATTGAACCTAATGGTGATGACTACAAGGGATCCGGCAAAACCTAAGGAACAGGAGCCCTTGGCTCCTCTCCCTGAAAATTGGGACCCCTTGCAGGCATTACCTCCACCATATCCTGAGCCAGCTCCTCCCTTGCCCTCTCCTCCCTGCCCGCTTTATCCTCCCCTCCCTACGTCTTCCACTCCAACCCCTCCACGACTCATTAATGAAAATGAACGAGAAAATACGATAAGGACTAGGTTACAAGCTAAGGGCCCTCCACCGCCTCTTACCCCCAGGCATATAACCCAGGCTGTACGGGATTATCGGAAGAGCAGTGTGAAATCCTCCATGAGGAAGAAGCCAGGGAATTTGATTTGGGTCCTAGACGACGTAAGGGAGACCCCGCTTCACCAGGAGCCTGGGGACCGGAGCCATCCCAGGCGCACATGTGTCCCCTTCGTGAGGTGCTTTTGGGGGGTCTAGGAGGTGCAATGGGATGTTAATGTTCCACTAACTAGTATGGAAGTGAGGAATTTTAAACGAGAAATGAAGTCTTTGATAGAGGACCCCCAAGCCTGTGCAGAGCAATTAGATCAGTTTTTGGGACCAAATATTTACACCTGGGACAAACTAATGTCCATTTTTAAGGTTTTGTTTACTCTAGATGAGAGGGGAATGATTAGACAAGCGGGAATTAGAGTATGGGATCGGGAACACCAAGGAGGTCAAGGAGCTGTGGCGGGAGAAGATAAGTTTCCCTTGGTGAATCCAAATTGGGATAAAGGAACTGCTGAAGGCCGAACTCGAATGGAAGAATATCTTTCTTTGGCTTGGCTTCGCGGACGAAGATTTATGGAGGGGGTAAAAAGTCCACGTCAGCTGCAGGCTCGTTTGTGGCTGACAAGTCCGATGCGGGACAGGCAGACATGATTGCAGCGGTTGCAAGGGAAAATTGGTTGGTTGGGGTTGGGTGTTGGGTTTTTCCTCCTTTGCCTTTTGTCAGTGAGGTGGGCTCTGCGGTCTTCTTCAAAGGAGGTTGCTGCCCGCCAAACTGTGAGGCGCCAAGATGCACGGTTTGAGGCGTTATCAGCCCACTGGCGGTGGTCAATGTGGCAGGCACCAAGAGATTTCTTTAGGCAGTCCTTGTACCTTTTCTTTGGTGCACCTCTGTCACGGTGGCCAGTGGAGAGCTCGCCATATAATACGATCTTGGGAAGGCGATGGTCCTCCATTCTGGAGACGTGACCCACCCAGCGCAGCTGGATCTTCAGCAGCGTGGACTCGATGCTGTCGACCTCTGCCATCTCGAGTACTTCGACGTTAGGGATGAAAGCGCTCCAATGGATGTTGAGGATGGAGCGGAGACAACGCTGGTGGAAGCGTTCTAGGAGCCGTAGGTGGTGCCGGTAGAGGACCCATGATTCGGAGCCGAACAGGAGTGTGGGTATGACAACGGCTCTGTATACGCTTATCTTTGTGAGGTTTTTCAGTTGGTTGTTTTTCCAGACTCTTTTGTGTAGTCTTCCAAAGGCGCTATTTGCCTTGGCGAGTCTGTTGTCTATCTCATTGTCGATCCTTGCATCTGATGAAATGGTGCAGCCGAGATAGGTAAACTGGTTGACCGTTTTGAGTTTTGTGTGCCCGATGGAGATGTGGGGGGGCTGGTAGTCATGGTGGGGAGCTGGCTGATGGAGGACCTCAGTTTTCTTCAGGCTGACTTCCAGGCCAAACATTTTGGCAGTTTCCGCAAAGCAGGACGTCAAGCGCTGAAGAGCTGGCTCTGAATGGGCAACTAAAGCGGCATCATCTGCAAAGAGTAGTTCACGGACAAGTTTCTCTTGTGTCTTGGTGTGAGCTTGCAGGCGCCTCAGATTGAAGAGACTGCCATCCGTGCGGTACCGGATGTAAACAGCGTCTTCATTGTTGGGGTCTTTCATGGTTTGGTTCAGCATCATGCTGAAGAAGATTGTCGGTACCCAAGGGGCAAAATTTTAAAAAGGCATTTGAAGTCCCTCAGGGCCCAGAGGAGACTCCTTCAGCTTTCTTGACTCGATTGCGGGCGGCAATACAGCAATATGGGGGGTTAGATATAGAGTCGCCAGCAGGGGAACAGTTAGTTTTGACAGGATTTGTTACAAATTCAGCCCCAGACATAAGAAAGAAACTCCAAAAGACTGAAAATTGGCACGAACAGGGATTATCACAACTCCTACAAATAGCCCAGAGAGTTTACGTTCAGAGAAGTGAGGATAAGCAGAAAGGAAAGGCGAAGATATTAATGCAGGCGGTAAAGTAAGTCGTAGATGGACAGCAGGGAAGTCAAAGACGCCAGACCAATGGTCCAGGCGGATGGATGGGAATGAGAGAAAGAGGAGGGCCAGGATTTAAAGGATGGGACAAACCACAGGGTCCCCGACCACGAGCGGGGGCCCCACGAGGTGGTCCCAACAAAGGATGGCAGACAGGGCCCAAGGTTTGTTACTATTGTAAAAGAGAGGGACACTTCAAGAGGGAATGCCCTCAGAGGGCTAGGGACACACGGTCCTATGCCCTGATGGAGGAGGAAGATTAGGGAAGTCAGGGTTCCCCCGTAAAGAGTGCCGTGGGGCTGCATGGAGAACCACGAAGAGGACATGATCTTTATGGTAGGCTCAGGAGCAGCTCGTTCTAGTATTCGAACCAAACCCAAAGGAACGGTGCCCTAATGGAAAAGTAGTCATTTGGGGAGTCGGGGGATCTAATTTTGAAGTTCCAGAAGTAAGAGGCCTCAGGATACAAATGGGGAGAAAAGTAATAAGGGGAGACATTCTACTGGTTCCCCAGGCAGGAGTCTGCCTGCTGGGACGGGATTTGCAGGATTTATTGGGTATCGGGACCCGGCCTCAAGGAAAGGGAATTGGGGTCCAGTTCTACACATTGACACAAGATGATCGCGAGTTGATCAACCCCAAGGTGTGGGCCAAGAAGGGAAATAGATGGGGGTTGGATGTTCCCCCACTTCGGGTCATGCTAAAAGACCCCAATCAGATTGTCAGACGAAAGCAATATCCAATCCCAATGGAGGGAAGGAAGGGACTGCAACCCGTAATTGATCAATTATTATTGGATGGGTTACTTGAACCCTGTATGTCCTCCTTTAACACCCCAATACTGCCAGTTCAAAAACCAGACGGTACTTATCGGCTGGTACAGGACCTAAGAGAGTTAAATAAGGTAATTCTGGCCTGATACCCCGTTGTGCCTAATCCATATACTATTATGTGAAAAATAGATCCAAATAATAAATGGTTTAGTGTGATAGACCTGAAAGACGCATTTTGGGCTTGCCCTCTAGATGAGGGTAATAGGGACATGTTTGCCTTTGAGTGGGAAAACCCGTATACTGGACGAAGGAACCAGTATCGCTGGACAGTTCTCCCGCAAGGCTTTACAGAGTCCCCTAATCTGTTTGGCCAGGTATTAGAACAAGTATTGGAAGAAGCTCCAAAAAGATCAGACTGTCAACTAATACAATATGTAGATGATTTATTAATCACAGGAAAACATAGAAACATAGAAGATAGGAGCAGGAGTAGGTCATTCGACCCTTCGAGCCTGCTCCGCCATTAAACGAGATCATGGTTGATCTTAAAGTTCAGTACCCCGTCCCCGCCTTCTCTCCGTAACCTTTAATACCCTTATACTGAAGAAATAGATCTAATTCCCTCTTAAATAGATTTAATGAACCTGCCTCTACTGCCCTCTGTGGCAATGAATTCCACAGATTAACCCCCCTCTGGGTAAAGAAATTCCTCCTCATCTCGGTCCTAAATGGTTTGCCTATTATCCTCAAACCATGGCCCCGGGTTCTGGATTTTCCCATCATTGGAAACATCCCATCTGCATCCATTCTGTCCAGTCCTGCCAGAATTTTATATGTCTCTATCAGATCCCCTCTCAATCTTCTAAACTCCAGGGAGTACAATCCCAATTTGCGCAATCTTTCCTCATAAGTCATTCCTGCCATTCCAGGTATCAGCCTGGTGAATCGCCTCTGCACTCCCTCCATTGCAAGAACATCCTTCCTTAGATAAGGTGACCAAAACTGCACACAATACTCCAGGTGGGGTCTCACCAAGGCCCTGTACAGCTGCAGTAAGGTATCCTTGTTCCTATACTCAAACCCTCTTGATATGAAGGCCAACGTACCATTTGCCTTTTTAACCGCCTGCTGTACCTGCATGCTCGCCTTCAGAGACTGATGTACAAGTACCCCTAGGTCTCTCTTTACTTCCCCATCTCTTAATCTATTGCCATTCAAGTAGTAATCTGCCCTCCGGTTTGTATTACCAAAGTGGATAACCTCACATTTATCCACATTGTAGTGCATTTGCCATGTATCTGCCCAGTCCCTGAACAGGAGGCTGTCAAACAATATACAGTGGATATGTTAAACTTTCTGAGAGAAAAGGGGCTGAGAGTAAGTGAGGCGAAATTGCAATTTGTGCAGCCAGAGGTAAAATACCTGGGTCATCTAATTAATTAGAGGTGTCGGCGAATAAGCCCGGAGAGAATACGTGGTATTTTGCAGGTCCCACCTCCCAAGGATGCCGGAGAGCTCAGGAAGTTCCTTGGTCTAGTGGGATATTGCCGAATTTGGATAGAAAATTATTCTAGTTTGGTAAAATTTTTGTATGATAAGTTAGCTGTCCTCGATAATTCTCTTGTCTGGACAGAGGAAGAAATGGAGGGATTTAAGAGGATAAAGAGTTGTCTCGCCAAGGCACCAGTGTTGGCATTACCTGATTTGAATAAACCATTTGACTTATTTACTAATGCAAAAGATGGGGCAGCTACGGGTGTATTGACCCAGGATCGAATGGGGCTCCGGCAACCAGTGGCGTTTTTGTGGAAAGTATTGGACCCAGTTTGCCGCGGATGGCCAGAGTGTGTCCAGGCTATTGCTCCCACCGCTGACCTGGTAGAAGAGGGTCGAAAGATTACCTTTGGCGCACCCATGACTGTCCATATCCTGCACACAGTTAGAACTATTCTGTTACAGCGTGCGGGTAGATGGTTGACTGATTCGAGAATTCTAAAATATGAGGCAATTTTGATGGAGCGAGATGACTTGACGCTGGTTACTAATCAGGACCAGAACCCAGCTGCATTCTTAGTATCTCCGTCAAGTGAAATGGCCTATGATCAGCTGGAACATGAGTGCTTGGAAATAATTGATTTGCAAACTAAGATCCGGAGCGATCTAGGGGATGAGCCTCTATGTGAGGGAGAGAGATGGTTTATAGATGGTTCTTCTCGTTGTATAGAAGGAACTCGTTACAGTGGATATGGCTTAGTGGATGGAAAAGATGGTTCTGTTATCGAAGCTGGTCGCCTCCCCGGTCTCTGGTCGGCTCAGACATGTGAATTATATGCGCTATATCGAGCCCTCCAGGGACTACAGGGGAAAGTAGGAACAATTTACACAGATTCTAAATATGCTTTTGGAGTTGTACATACCTTTGGAAAAATTTGGAAGGAACGGGGGTTAATTACAGGAAAGGGCCAAAAGTTAGTCCATGAAAATTTAATAATCAAATGTTTGGATGCTTTAATGCTGCCTAAGGAGGTGGCCGTGGTCCATGTACGGGGACATCAGATAGGGGAAAGCCCCGAAGCCCGAGGTAATAGACAGGCAGATGAGGTCGCAAAGGAAGCCTCTATGGGAGAGACTATACAAATGTACTTGTTATTACCTGTACCCCAGGAGTTACAGAAAAATCCTATTTTTACCGAGGCAGAGCAGAGGCAGATGGAGACACAGGGGATGTATAAAACCTGAGATGGACTGTGGTAGACAACAGGCAGGTTACAAGTATTAAATCCGTCAGTAGCAAGACAGGTTATAACCGGACTCCATCTGCAATTGCACTGGGGAACACAGGCATTGGTTGATACCTTTAGTAGCCGGTACTATTGCTTTGGTATTTATACCCTCGCTAAGCAAAGTGTTCAGGGGTGTCCCCTATGTCAACGGGTAAATAAAGCCTCCATGCGTAAGTCCATGAGTGGCGGTCGTGGCCTGACTGTGCGTCCCTTTCAGCGCATGCAGGTTGATTTCACTGAATTACCCAGGTCTGGTAATTATAAGTACCTGTTAGTAATGATGGACCACTTTACCCGTTGGGTTGAGGCTTTTCCTTCTTCAAATGACCGAGCCTGAACAGTGGTTCGATTAATTCTAGAGCAGATAATTCCGCGATACGGAATTATAGAGACCATTGACTCGGATAGAGGACCGCACTTTACGTCCCATGTGCTGCAGGAGGTCTGTAGATTTTTGGGCATAGATTGGCAATTACATACCCCATGGCACCCTCAGAGTTCAGGACGAGTAGAACGTATGAATCAGACGCTTAAACTTCAGCTCACCCGCCCGTGTGCTGAGACAGGTCTCTTCTGGTTTAAATGTTTACCCCTGGCTTTGATTCGTATTCGTACCGCTCCCTGTCGTGATATTGCCGTCTCCCCGTATAAAATGATGTTCGGCCTTCCTTATCTGGGCTCCCATACAGACCTCCCAATACCGGAGGCAAATGACCAATTTATATCTAAGTATCTACAGGAACTTTCCACCACAATGGCTGATCTGAGAAGAAGGAGGATTCTAGCGCAGACGCCGCCTTTGGAATTCCCCATACATACCATTCAACCCGGTGACTGGGTATTGATAAAGAGTTGGAAAGATGTTAAGTTGACGCCAACCTGGTATGTTCCTTTTTGTGTCCTTCTTGTAACAGACACTGCAGTTCGCACTCGAGAAAAGGGTTGGACGCATGTTCAGCGAGTAAAGCAGTATCGTTCACCCCCCGAGACTCACGAGGACCCACGGGACTCTGAGTGGTGGTTCGAGATACACCCCGATAGAGTTAAATTGATTTTGCGAAAGAAGGATTCAAGAAAATGTTAAAAATTTGTCTTTTACTCTCAATTGTGTGGATGGGTTGTTTCATTGCTGCTGTTAAACTAATCGATGTTACAAGCTGTGAGAAAAATATTACCCCTCTGTTCCCAGCTGGGTTGTGAAAAGTCCTACTGGATACGGGGCAGCACTGAGGGAGGTGAGAAGGGAGGTGGAATGAGACAGGAGAGGATCTTTGAGGCTTGGTCGAATGTGCCAGTCCAATGCGTAGCAAATGTTACCTTTAAGATTTGCTCCTTCGGGGGCAGGACGTTTTTGGCTCTTTGGTGTCGTGGGGGCGGTGTGTCTCGTGGCTGTCCATCCCGGGGCCGGATATGTATGTCTCCTGGCTTTGGCAATCCAGGGAACCCCTTAATTCGAACGGCAACGTACCTGGAACTGGAAACGACCATGGCTCCAACTACCACCTCCAGATGGAGTCCGCAGGAGCCTGTATGAGAGGGCCAGGAAACAAGCGAATAGACACAGACTTGGGGATAACTTCTGGGTTGATTTACACCAACTTACAGTCCAGGAGCTTGGGGTCCGTAACTGTTGGATTTGTAGTGGACCAACCCGGGATGGAACTTGGCCATGGAGAGGTGAGCCATTAGATGATCGTACACCTCTTGCCTCCAATCTTTCCACTAGCACTTCTGATCGATCCCATGAGTCTTGGAAGTTGGAAAATCATCAACAAGGCTTTGAGTGCTTGGTGAAAGAACATTTTAGCTTTTTCCTTGCTTTTTCTTTCTACCTTCTATAACTGTTTCAGAACTCCTACCATTAAAATAATAACTGTTTCTAAACTCCTACAATGGGGTAAGGCGGGGGCGTGGCAAGATGGCGTAAGGAATAGACGTGCCTTCCAGTCCTCTCCTGACTCTTTGTTATTGTTTTGTCTATAAGTGCCCGTTGAAACCTTCTAAAAAGTTTATAAATAGTTAGAGGTGTTGAATTAGCTTCTAATGGTACAATTGCTGAAAAAAAGTAAAAGAAAACGGCAACAGATCGCTAAGAAATTACATTTCCCGAAGTTATCTGAGCCTACCTGTTTACAAGAAGCCAGGACTCAGCGTGGAATGGATCCAAGAGGAGAAGTGCAGGATTCGGCAAAGGAGCTCCGCTCTGTACCGGTAGGGCTCTTTAAAGATGGCGCCCGGCAGCCTTTGGAACAAAGGGCTAGCCAGGCGCGTGTATTTCAATCAACGCCCGCTATGAGCGCTGTCACTTGGAACAGCTGGGGCGCCACCAGCTGAAGACCTGACTTTAAAGAGACATCCACCGATCGATGTAGCGGTGGCGCTGCGAAATGTACCACCAGTTATGAAGACTTCAATAGATCTTGATGTAATGAAGGCTCTTGATGTAATATGGGTTAAGGATAACCCTGACTATCAGTCTTCTGATACTGCTGAGGAGGTTGTGGCAGGGGTTTCTACACGGAGTCATACTGCAAGAAAAGCAGTTAAACTAAGGGAAGGATTAGAAGACCCTCTGGTTATTCAGAAACAGCAGGACCCTATTTTGCCTGAATCTATTCCAGTTGAAATGCTTATTAAGAATCTTGAATTTAAGTTATCTTCTTCAATCAAAGAGATAGGTAAATCTTTGGTTCAAGTTAACACTAAGCTTAATACCTTGGTGGACATTAATACTCAACAGATGGATGATTATGGAGCTTTTAAGCTTGAAACGAATGAAAGACTTGATGTTTGTGACCAAGGTATAGTTGAGGTACAAGATCAAATACAAGACGTAAATAAAACAATTGAAACTTTACAAATTCAGAATAAAAATTTAGCGAAAAAGGTTGATTATTTGGAGAATCAGTCTAGTCAGAACAACGTAAAAATTATTGGTTTGCCAGAAGATATAGAAGGACCAGATCCAAGAAAATTCTTTATTGATTGGATTCCTCAAGTTTTTGGACAAGATAAGTTCCCGGAAGGTTTAATACTGGAACATGCCCACCGAGCTTTGAGAAGAAAGCCTTTTCCAGGACAGAATCCAAGACCTGTTCTGGTCCGTTGTCTAAACTATTATGATAGAGAGACAATTTTGCGTGTGGCTATTAGAAAAGCGCAACAAAGGAGATCTCCTTTGATGGTCCAGAACAATCGTGTTTTTTTTTTATCCGGATTTGAGTCAAGAAATTATGTCTCAACGACGTGAATTTAATCCTGTGAAAGAAGTGCTATGGAAAAAAGGATATAAAGCAACATTTAGATACCCTGCAGTATTGAAGATTTTTCAGGATGGATATCAACCAAAATTTTTTGATAACCCTAAAGAAGCTATGGACTTTGCTCAACTGTTACCAATTACGCAATTCCAGGAACGACGTAGTCCTCCACGGTCTCTGAAGAGAGTGGAGATGCAAGATGGGAATCGAACTTCAAGAAGAAATGGAAGCAATGGTTGTCGGAGTGACACAGCTGATTTAAAAAAAATTTTTTTTTTCAAGAAGATTTAGATAATGATGATAGTTTAATGTGAAATGGGAGTTAGGAGAGGGAACTGGGTGGCCATTATTTTCCAGAAGTCGTCAGCTACGTGTGAGTTATCTCACACCCAAGATTTTGTGAGAGTTACCGCATTGTGCGGTTCAGGCAGGAGGAGGTAGTTGTAACCTCTTACCTGTTTTTTTTTTCATTAATTTTTGGATTAAGGAGTGAAGTTTCTTTTTATTTTTTTTAAATAATTTCCTTTTTTTGTTGTAGTTTTAAGAGGGGATAAGGGGAGGGGGTCTTTTTTTTCTTGTTTTTTTTTCTTTTTTTTCTTGTCGTGTTGTTGTAAGAAATGTCTAAATTAAAGTTTGCTTCTCTTAATGTCCAGGGTTTAAATAATCCTATTAAGCGTAAGAAAGTACTTGCTTACTTAAAAAAATTAAAAGTTGATGTGGCTTTTTTGTAGGAAACTCATTTAACGGATAAGGAACATTTGAAACTTAAACGTGAATGGGTTGGACAAGTTTTTTATTCTTCATTTAATTCAAAGGCAAAAGGAGTGGCAATTTTGGTGCACAAGAATCTACCATTTCAGTTACAGAATGAAGAGAAAAATATTACAGAATGAAGAGAAAAATAGTGGAAGATTATTAAAACTGAATTGTACAATCTTTAATGAGGCTTGGACTTTGCTTGATGTTTATGCTCCAAATGTTGAAGATACAGCTTTTATTGTAGATGTGTCTTTATTACTTGGACAAACAAATTCTAATGTGATGATTGTGGGAGATTTAAATGTGGTATTGGAGCCTTTATTGGACAAGTATCCAAGAGCAATTAAGAAATCTAAGATGGCAGTACAAGTGACTAACATGATGACAGATTTGAATTTAGTTGATATTTGGCGAAGATTTAATCCTACAGAGAAAGATTTTTCTTTTTATTCTTCACGCCATAATTCTTTTTCAAGAATTGATTATTTTTTAATTTCAACACATTTGCAGGATAGGGTTATATTTGTGGATTATAAGGCAAGGTTGGTTTCAGACCATTCATTACTATTATTAGAATATCAGAGTTCGCAAGATGTTCAGAGAACTCCAAAATGGAAATTTAATACTATGTTATAACAAAAACCAGAATTTATTAGTTATTTAAAAAAACAAATTGAGGTTTTTATTAGTAATAATATTAATTCTGTTTCTAGTCATTTTGTTTTATGGGATGCAATGAAAGCTTTCTTACGAGGTCAAATTATTAGTTATGCTTCTAAAGTAAAGAAAGAGAGAATCAGAGAGATTAAAGATTTAGAGAAAAAGATAACTGTTACTGAAAAAGAATTTCAAAAAAATGCTACCGAAATGCAAAAGAATCAGTTAACTAATTTAAAATTTAAGTATAATGAATTACAAACATATCAGTTTGAATGTTTAATGAATCGAACTAAACATAAGTTTTATGAATGGGGTGAGAAAGCTCATAAAGTTCTCTCATGGCAGTTAAAAAAAGAACAATTATCTAGGATTATACCAGCAATTAGAAATAAATCAGGTATTACTTTTAGACAAAAAGAAATTAATGAAGAATTTTGTAATTTTTATGAAAAATTATATACTTCAGAATGTAAAGATGTAACTGAAGATGCAATAGATTCTTTTTTGAAAAAAAATAAATTGCCACAACTGAATCAAGAAGATAGACAAGAGTTGGATAAATCTTTTACAGAAAATGAGATTGAAATGGCGATAAGAGATATGCCAAATGGAAAGGCACCTGGTGAAGATGGGTTTTCTATAGAGTTTTATAAAACTTTTTATGTTGATGTATCTCTTATTTATAAGGATGTAATACAGCAAATTTATAAAACTTTTCAAATACCTGAATCTTGTTCTAATGCTATAATTACAGTTATACCAAAAAAAGATCAAGATCCTTTACAGGTTTCTTCTTATCGACCAATATCATTGTTAAATGTGGATTATAAAATTGTAGCTAAAGTTATGGCTAATAGATTAGCTCAATATTTACCTAAAATAATACATAAAGACCAAACAGGATTTATAAAAAATAGATATGCGTCTGATAATATTTTGCGTTTAATAACTTTGATAAACAAATCTAAATCTCAAATGAATTATCCAATAGTGGTTTCGTTGGATGCAGAAAAATCTTTTGGTAGAGTGGAATGGAAGTTTTTATTTAAAGTACTTGAGAAATTTTGTTTTGGTTCCTCGTTTATTGGATTGATAAAGGCCTTATATAATAGTCCGAAGGCTAGAGTTGCTACCAATGGGCAGATTTCAGAATCTTTTGATTTAACAGGGTCTACTAGACAAGGATGTCCATTGTCACCTGCTTTATTTGCCATAGTTATTGAACCTTTGGCACAATTAATATGTCAAAATGAAAATGTTAAGGGTATGAGAGTTTTGAATGAGGAATATAAGATTAATTTATTTGCTGATGATGTCTTATTATATTTGGTGGATCCTGATATCTCTTTACCAGCAATTCAAGAATCTTTAGAAAATTATGGTCAATTATCTGGTTATAAGGTAAATTGGGCTAAAAGTGAAATTTTGTCAATTTGTAAAGATGATTATTCAATATATAAAAATATTATAAATTTGAAGTAGACTAAACAAATTAAATATTTAAGAATTAATGTTAATACAGAATATCAAGATTTATATTCAATTAATTATCTTCCTTTAATAAAAAAGATTAAATTAGACTTGATTAGGTGGAAGGATTTACCTTTAGATTTATTGGGGAGGATTAACACTATAAAAATGAATATTTTTCCTTGGATACAATATTTGTTTCAATCAATTCCTTATTTTTTTTTTAAAGTTTTTTTAAGGATTTATATAAAGCAGTTAGAGACTTCTTATGGAAGGGAAAATTTCCGAGGGTGGCAATGAGAAAGTTGATGTGGGATTTTCAATTTGGAGGTTTGAGACTACCGAATTTTCAACATTATTATGAGGCAGCTCAATTTAAATTTCTTAGTGCATTAATGAATATGGAGGATCCACCTAGTTGGGCAAAGATAGAAATGGCAGTTATTTTAGAAAAATTTCCACATGAGCTTTTATTTCGATGGAATAAAAATTTATTACAAACTTATGATGTACCAATATTGAAACATTTATTGAATTTATGGACAAGTAAACTTAATAAATTGGGGCTTAAAAATAAATGGTCTGGGCGATTGCCATTATATAATAATCAACTTGTTCTTTTTACAGTCTCCAATATTACTTTGAAACAATGGGAAAGGAAAGGAATAAAAAAATTTATCAGATTGTTTTTTTGAAGGATGTTTTTGTTTTTTTTTCGAAACTTTATTTATTAATTTTAACATATGAAGAAAGTATGTAATTCACGTACAGAAAAAATACAAAATAAAGTACAAAGTAACATAGTTAATACAATACCAATCTCGGCATCTCCCCCTAACAACTAAAAACTAAGACTAAAAAAAAACTATTTTTAACCCCTAAACCCCCCCTCCCCACCCCCACGATAAAGAGTGAAGAATTAATACTATTAGTATAATAAAAAAAATTAAAAATATATATCTTAAAAAAATGATCGATATATATAAAAAACAAAAAAAGTAATTAAGTATTAATTATTAATCCCAAAAAAATTTATTATATAAGAATATATATGAAAAAAACAAAAACAAAAAGAACTTAAACGAAAAAAAACAACTAATAAAAAAAACTAAAAAAAAGAAAGAAAAAAAGAAAACATATATATATAATAAAAAAAGTTTTTTTAAAGAAAAAAAAAGATTAATTCAAACTTATTTAAAATGTATATAATCAATAAATGGGGTCGACTTTAACTCATAAAAAGACATCTTATCTTGTATAGAAAAAGATATTCTTTCCATAACCAAACAAAACTTCATCTCTGAATACCACCTATCTAAGGACAATACATTTCTATTCTTCCAAGTAATCGCTACACTGTTTTTGTTCTTTTGAGAAATTGCAAAGGAAATTTGGTATTAGTGGAAATTCCGTATTTGTATATTATCAGTTAAGATCATTTGTAAAACAGATATGTGGCCGACATATGATTTTATTGCCTGAAACTAGTTTTGAGAAATATGTACTTACCATACCAAAAAAGGGGTATATATCTGATTTGTATTGTATTTTACAAGAAAATGAAAGCAAGACAGATTGGGATAAAGATAAGTTGAAATGGGAAAAAGATTTAGGTTCTATAATAGCTGAAGAAGCCTGGATGGAAATTTGTCAGAATAGTATTCGGAAATTGATTAATGCTAGATTAGCGATGATTAATTATAATTTTATACATCAATTATATTTAATACCAGAGAATTTTTAAAAATTTGGTCTTAGTAAGTCAGATTGTTGTTTTCGTTGTGATCAGACGGCCAATACTTTTTTTACATACAGTTTGGTTTTGTGATCGATTGCAACAGTTTTGGAAAGGTATTCAATTTATATTTAATAGTTTATATAATATCTATGTTGTATTAGTTCCTGATATATTTTTATTAGGGAATATGCAATCATTAACTGACTTAGGCTTAAATGATTATCAGATTTCTTTTATCTATTTAGCCTTAGCGGTGGCCAAGAAATGTATAGCGCTTGCTTGGAAAGACAGAAATATATTAACTTTAGATAAGTGGTATTTAGAGATGAAGTCTTGTTTAATTATGGAAAAGATATCTTTTTCAATTCAAGATAAGATGTCTTTTTATAAGCTGAAGTGGACTCCATTTGTTAAGTACATGCAATTAAGTTTGACCTAAATATGTTTTATGTGTGATATTTTAGATTTGATAACTTTTTTTATTAGTATTTGTATTTGTTATTTTTTTTGTTTGTAAGTGTTTTTTGTTATATAATATTATTAACTTCATTAATTCTTCACTCTTTATTTTGGGGGGGGGAAAGGTGGGTTTTTTTTATATATATAGATTTTTTTTTTAGTGACCGTATATAGGGGGGGGGTTAGACTGATTTAAGTTAGGTCATTAATGCTGTGTTGTAATAATTACTTTATTTTTATTTTTCTTTAAATGTAATTTTTTTTGTTTTATTCATGTGATAAAATCTTTAAATAAAGTTTAAAAAAAAACAATGGGGTAAGGCACCACATTCTGACCGAGGGCCCCCCACTCCACACCAGGGCATGTCGACTCTCCCAAAAAGCTCAGCCTAAGAAAATGGAGGTGCTGGGATTGTGTGGCTCTCCAACAGTCCCTGGGCCTCTCCCTCCATATGGTACCCAAAACAGCAGGGGGGAGCGGTGGTAGATGCCATGTGCCTCACATCCAAGACTTTGCTGCCAACCTTCAAGGGGTATGGGTGTTTTCCAAAGTGGACTTCATCCGGGGGTACCACCAAATCCCAGTTCACCCCCAGGATGTCCCCAAGACCACAATTATAACCCCCTTTGGCTTGTTTGAATTTCTCTGCATGCCTTTCGGTCTAAAGAACGTGGAACAAACTTTCCTGCGGTTGATGGATGCAATGGGCCAGGATCTCCCATTTCCATTTATCTATTTGGACAATATGCTCATTGCTAGACACAGCCGCAAAGACCACGCCACCCACCCGAGACAACTGTGCACCTGATTGAGTGAGTTCGTGCTGATGATTAACCCTGCAAAGTGCCAAAACGGCCTGGACACTATTGAGAACATCTACAGTGAATGCTGCCATTGGAGAGCAGCAGTAATCATCAAAGACCAACACCACCCAGCACATACTCTCGCAGCTGCCATCAGGAAAGAGGTATAAGTGCCACAAGATTCACACCACCAGGTTCAGGAACAGCTGCTCTACCTCCACCATCAAACTTCTCAACAGCAAACTCAATCAGGGACTCATTTAAGGACTCTTACACTTAATTGATTTTCTTTTCTTTCTCTCTGTATTGCAGTTTGTTTACATGTGTATGTTGTGTTTTCTTTGCACTACAATAAGTAGTAATCCTGTCTCGCCTGCAGGAAAAAGAATCTCAGGGTTGAATGTGATGTCATATATGTACTCTGACAATAAATCTAAATCAGCAGTCTGATGGAATACTATTGTCTTGCTTGGATGAGTGCCTCTTTGGAACCTCATCACCACAAGGACAAAGCAGCTATTACATTGGCATCCATCCATCCGCCATTAACACTGGTGCACATTGCCTGGTGTGCATGTGTCATACAGAACACAGAATGGACTACAATAACTTGCCAAGGCGATGTCAACAACAGTGAAACACAAGTCTGTAAACGCTGTGATTGTAGTAAAAAGCACACAGAAATGCTGGAGTGTGACAATATAGATATGTTTTTGGGAGATAAATTGGGGCAGGATTTGTGAATGTAGGTCACATACAAACACTTTAAAACAGATCTTATTTAAAATACTGGAGCTCTGCTAATGCTAGACATGTCGGGGCCTCAGAGCCTTTGCAGAAGGTTTGGGAAGTGCCCAAGACACTTCACTAATGGATTGTTGTTTACAAAAAGGCAACAGATGAAAGAACTTGTCTGAGCCGCATTCTGTCTGGAAGGGAACTTGCTGTTCTAAGAGGGTCAGGTGATTTTGCAAGCAGAGAGAGTCAAACAGGCTTTCTCTCTGCGTGTGTAAGAGACACACACACACACACACACACACACACACACACACACACACACACACACACACACACACGGATCAGTTCTAGTGTTACAGCCAGCAACAGCATCATGTGCTCTGGGCGCCACTTAAAAGAAGGCACCACTGAGCAGTTCACCCAGTCCTAGCCACCTCCAGCCGCACACACTGCAGGCACCCTCTGAATGACTGCGATCCCTCCCCTCCACACTACCCATTGGGTGAACCAATAGAGCTCGCTTTGCATTGGCTCGCTGGTCCATTGATTGTCATTGTCCCCTCCCATTCTTCGAAACTCCAATGAGTTTCATTCCAGCCTCTCTTCTACACTCGCCCCCTTCATTTTTTATTGCAATTGGCTTGTATCATTTTATTAGATGATTCAGCAAAGTGTTATCTTCAAAAAGCATTTTGGAACATGCAATAAATGATGACCTTGCAAGTGATCCCTCATTCATTGAAAAAGCCGAAGAAGTAGACAGACAGCAGAGGTGCATTTGGAATGGCACAATAGCTTAGTTCTCAGTGATTGTAGTACATTGTTCTGAATTCATGTGTTGTTGAAATCTTCATGAGTTTGTCATATTAAATATCCTAATGCAATGAAAACCAGTGACAGAGTGAAAATAGTGATTGAAAAATCCATAGCTCAGGAAGGAAACGTGCAGAGTAACTGGCTTTCAGCTGAACAGTTGAATAGTTCAAAGAAGTGACAGTTGATGTGGGTGGTGTTCTTACAAAAAGTTCTGCTCTGGAAGTGCAATAAAATGCAGGACATATCCACACACTAATTCACATTCATCTTAATTCTACATTCAAGTTAGCAATCGGAGTTGGAGGAAACATCTTTCCATCATTTCCTGAGATTTAAAATGAAACTAAAACTAAATCCCCTATCCTGAAAACCCTTCTGATAAATACATTTTTTTCCCTCCCTACTCCCCATCATATATGGCAGCTGCATCCAGCTGAGTGATCTCAAGGTTGTGCGTTCACCCCGACATTCGCTCCACTCACTGAAGCCAGGATTCGATAAGAGAAACTGACACGGCCACCGTTATCGTATTTCTTTGATGAGCGAGTGTTGGCCAGGTTCTACGATGGTCACTTCCTGAACCAGTTCATGGTTTTATTTCTGGTCAGAGAAACACCTTTCTACTGTTTACTTGCAGCTGTCTTCTTTGGTTCAGGGATTTTGTGCACTGTTTGTCTTGGACATTTGCTAAGCTATTACGGAAACTACAGTGGAGCTAGCGAAGTAGGAGCTTGTGCTCAATCTCTGGTGCTAGTCAGTCCCAGTAAGTCATGAAGGGATGGACCAGATCTCATTAACAAGGGTACACCTTGATCATGTCCCCCTCCGATGCTCAAACTGTACAAAGTTGTGGAGAATTTGGAGATTTTAAAAAAAAGTATCCTTTAACCTTTGCACTTGACATCTTGATTCTGTGAAACCAACGATTTCTATTGTAATTGTTAAATGCTGTTTCACTATTTCCTTATGATTGATTAATTCAATTAATCTTCTTGCCTTTGTTAGCATTTTTGTTGAATAAAGTACATATAATTTGTGTTTAAAGCGAAGGATAGTTGTGGGGTGAAGTGATGAAGTAACTTTTAAGTGGGGGGGGGGGGGAGGCCACAATTTCAGTTCATGCCATAGGCACTACTTTTGCTAGATACATTCCTGCTTGCCCACTTCAGTCCTCTTAGGAAGTGCAGTTACTGTTGCGCCTTCCTGACAAGTGAGGAGATGTTGAGTGTCCACGATAGGTGGTTAGTTAAGTGAATTCCCAGGAACTTGGTGCTCTCCACTTTCCAGGTCATTCCTGGTCCTCCTGAAATCCACGATCATCTCCTTCGCCTTGTCTATGTTGATACTCAGGTTGTAATTCTCGCACCATTTCACGAGATTTTCCACCTCTTCTCTGCATTGCAACTCATCATTGTTGCTGATGAAGCTCCGTCTGTGAGGGGACAATTGTCCAGGAGAGTTCATTCCACATTGGGGCCTCAATTTCTGTGAGGGGCACTAGACAAAATGGCAACTGTCTTCCTTATGATATGGCATGTATTGTACATTCTAAATTAGATGGCAATAATGGAACTGTTACCTTTACAACTACTGTTGAGTCATGTGCAAACTTGACAACAGTGTTGAAGCTGGACCTGGCGTTGTAGTTGTGGGTCAGAAGCGTGAACAGCAATGGGCTGAGCACACAGTCCTAAAGTGCACCAGTGCTCAGTGTTCTGCTACTGACCCAGACTGTTGTTTTTCCGTTAGGAAGTCCAGGATCCAATTATAGAGAAGGGTGTCGAGTTCCACACCTTGATGAAGGGCTCAAGCCCGAAACACTGGTCATCTTTATCTTTGCTAATATGAAGTACTCAGATCAACCTTCTGAGTTTCTCCAGTGTTATGTTTTACTTCAATCACTGTGTTTGCCGAGATTTGTGTTTTACTCTTCACTTGCTCCTTCATAGTTGCTGTCTATGTCTTTGGCTTGGCTTCGCGGACGAAGATTTATGGAGGGGGTAAATGTCCACGTCAGCTGCAGGCTCGTTGGTGGCTGACAAGTCCGATGTGGGACAGGCAGACACGGTTGCAGGGGAAAATTGGTTGGTTGGGGTTGGGTTTTTCCTCCTTTGCCTTTTGTCAGTGAGGTGGGCTCTGCGGTCTTCTTCAAAGGAGGTTGCTGCCCGCCAAACTGTGAGGCGCCAAGATGCACGGTTTGAGGCGATATCAGCCCACTGGCGGTGGTCAATGTGGCAGGCACCAAGAGATTTCTTTAGGCAGTCCTTGTACCTCTTCTTTGGTGCACCTCTGTCACGGTGGCCAGTGGAGAGCTCACCATATAACACGATCTTGGGAAGGCGATGGTCCTCCATTCTGGAGACGTGACCCACCCAGCGCAGCTGGATCTTCAGCAGCGTGGACTCGATGCTGTCGACCTCTGCCATCTCGAGTACTTAGACGTTAGGGATGAAAGCGCTCCAATGAATGTTGAGGATGGAGCGGAGACAACGCTGGTGGAAGCGTTCTAGGAGCCGTAGGTGATGCCGGTAGCATTAATGGAATGACTGTGTCGTGGTTCACCAAGATCCAAAAACTAGTCAGGCAATTCTTCAAGTTTAACGTTTATTTGCAAGCAAAGGCTGTAGAAATCAGAGAGCTGGTCACTGATTCCCTGCTGAACACGGCCTCTTTTTAATGTTACAATCTTTAGTTCCCCAATCATTCATAACCACATATCTCAGTAGAATACCAATCCTTAACTTGCCACCCTATGTTTCACCCATTCATGTTATAGTATAAAATAAATTGTTACATGGTAATAGTTTAATTGTTACATAGTAAATAGTGTTTTATTTTCTATAACTGCAGCACCTTTCTCACCTTCTTGAAGGACTTTTGGGAATGAGAGCAACACCCAGACCCTAAAACAATCACTGCTCGCCATTCATTCCATATGGACAATTGTCCCCTCACAGGCGAGCGCGACGGCGCCAACCTGGCGCCATCAACAGCCGCTTCACCCATCCATTCCGCCTCCTTCAGCTGACTGGCATCCTGTTCAGCCAATCGGAGGCCAGAAAGTGGAAGCCCCAGCGGAGCCTTCCGTCGGCCGCGCGCGCGAGACGGCCACTCAGCGAGTGGAGAAGCGACGCACTGGCAGATTGACGGCCAATCGGGGTGAAGCGAGGGGGCGGGCCATCCGGCGGCTGGAATACCCGCCAAGAGCGTGCAGAGCGGCCATTTGCAAAAGCAGCGGGCAAACGGAGAGTGGGGGTGAGTGCGGCCGCCATCTCCTCTGCTCCGATTCCCGGCCTGGGTGGTCGCGGCTCTGGGAGGCTGGAGGTTTCGGGTCGGGGTGCGCTGAGGGCCCCTCTCCGGGGCCGTGTGTGGCTGTTGATTGTATGGGAGGAAAACAAGGCCTTAAGGAAAAGGCCGCTCCACTCTTTCTCTCTCTCCCCCCCCCCCCCCCCACTCCGATTACCGTCATCGTGTACCGACCCGGGCGACGGTTTGACGGTCGCTGGGGGATGCGAAATAAAGCCGGCACCCTTGGGGGTGAAGAATGGGGGGGTCCAGAGATCGCGACCCGAGGGGATCGCGAAAAGTGGAGGGGGCCCTTGGGGGTCGTGAGTGGTGAGAGACAGGGCGGAGTCCGAGGTGTTGGGGGGGGAGGGGAAGCCTGAGGGAGGGGGGGGCTCATCTGAGGGAGTCACGTGGTGGGGGGGAAGAGCCCGAAAGGGCTTGAGGGAGAGCAAGAGTGGGTCGTGACTGGTAGGGGAGAGTCCGAGGTATTTGTGGGGGGGGTCCGAGAGTGTCAGGAGGGGAGGGAGAGCCCGATGGGTGGGGAAAGGGGTCGCGAGTATGGGGGTGGTGGGGGGGATAGGTATTGGGCAAGACCCGGGAGTCAATGAGGATGGGAGGACATTAAAAAATAATTGAATATATTATGACTGAAATTTTCCAGAATTCAATTGGCGATTAATTAGTTCCTCCAGATTAGGAGAGCAAATATTAACCTCGCTTTTCAAAAATAAAAGATAGGTAAAGCAGGAAGCTAAGATTAAAGTAGTTGGAAAACCTAGAAGGTATGTTGATTCGGATGAGGGAAATTTGGAGCAACTGATCTGCAGAGGTGAGAAGAATACAAAGATGGTTCAAGGTGATGTGATTGTGCTGAGATGCATAGCAGGCACATATATAATGTGGATGGATAAACATTTTTATTAGGAGAAATTGAATTATATAAGTGACAGTAAAAACGCTTAGACAAAGAGGCATTTGTGTATGATAAATTAAAGTTTTGGCAAATGTTTAAGATGGCAAGAGGTTTTATCCAGGAATTATAATTATTGTGAGACCACATTGGGGTATTGCGTACTGAAAAATGTGGTACTTATTAGAAAGGGGTTGATTTTCTGTTCTGGCAATATTGCTATACAAGGAGTATATTGATTAAGTTTACATTCACTGGAACTTAAAAGAATGAGAGAGAACCTGATTCAAATTTACAAAATTCTGACAAGGCTGGACGGAGGACATGGGCAGTTTCCTCTGGCTGGCTGTCTGGAACATGCAATCACTGCCGTAGATTTTAGTTCAAGAGACTCAGGTGTGGAAAAACTTATTTGGGATGGTTATTACGCAGTGGAAGCTAAGTTACTGTATAGAAGAAAAATAAATCTAGATGCAGTACGTCAAGGGATGGGTAGATGGTCAACCAAGATTGTGTCGAATGGTGGAAATGTTCGCGATCAGATGGTGTACTCTGTTCCTATATTGTAAGTTTGTTGTGAGCGAGGTAGGCATTGATGTGATTCTTAAGAGGAATGGGAAACAGAGGTTATCACTTTGGACTTCTTAGATCCAATGAGAAGCAAGGATAGAAATGAGAACATTTGGGGTGATGGGAAAAGATACATGGGGTTGGATGGACAGTGAGGCCTTAGGGAGGAATCATTGTTGAGGATGGGCTGATTGTTCAGTGGAATGAGCCCTATATTGGGGAGGAGGTTTACTTTATTGCTGCATTTAGAAAGGTAAATAATTGTTGAGCATTGTCCACTTTAAATTATGTTTGCTGTCATGTTTTTATCCCATCAGTCAAGATGGCAGAGAATGATGTAGAGAATGAGCTGTTGGACTATGAGGAGGATGATGAGAACCAGACCACTACAGAACAAGCATCAGTTCCTGCTAAGAAAGACGTTAAGGGTTCCTATGTCTCAATTCATAGCTCCGGCTTCAGGGATTTCTTGCTCAAACCAGAACTGCTTCGAGCCATTGTAGACTGTGGCTTTGAGCATCCCTCAGAAGGTAACCCGTTATTGATTGTTTCTTTTCCTGCTACTTATAAAAGAATTTATATTGATGGCTCAAGATTCCTGTGTTCACATGGAATTCTCCCATGTTGATTAGCTGAGTCATACTGCTACCCTGCTTTTAGGCACAAATTGCCTTTGAAAGGATATTGTTACCATCTGACAATGTCTACAGGAGCATGAAATTCAGGTTTCATTGGCCTTCAGTTTACCTTCTCTTTTATGAATGGAGCCACGTTTCTCTTTAGCCTTAGGACAGAACGAGGTGCCAGGAGGAGGAAGGCTTAAACGAGAGAATGCATCTTCGGGGTGGCGGGGGGGGGGGGGGGAGGAGGCATAGAATCCTGGTGGAAGTAGTTGGCACAAGATGGAGGTGATGGAAGAAGAATTTGGCATCAATTTGTTAAGGTGCATTTGTGCATGGAATTCATTAAAGTGTGGCCAAAGGAGAAAAAGGTAAGGCCTCTACTGAAGAATGATGATTCCCTCTCCTAGTGGAGATCGTAGGGGATAGTAAAGACTAGCCAGGGGTTTGAGTGGAATTCACGGGTGGAGGAAGTGGGTTGGGGTCAGATGGAGTATCGGAGGGGAGTTGGAGTTGAGGGGCAAGGAAATGGGGAGAAAGGGTGAATAGAGAGAAGTGGATGGGGGTGAGTAGAAAAGTGTGAGGGAATAGGGAAGGGTAAGGTGGTGGAGGAGGGCAGTGGGATCCTCAGACTTGAGGAAGCTGAGATCGATGCGGGATGCAGAATAGGAATCAACGAGGACACCTGAACTGGGGTGGCTGGGCCCAGAGTAAGTACCTTCATCGACAGAGGTGTTGAGACCACCGCCACTTGGGTGATTTGTCCGGGACTCGCAGTAGAGGCGTCCGGGAATACAGCATGTGGATGACCAGGGCTGGAGTTTGCAGTGGGGTCTCTGGCCTACAAGTGGCAGGGGCCAGGGTAAGAGTTTGTGACAGAGGTGGAAACCCATGTGAAAGGTCACAGAGGCTGCAGTCTGTAGAGACTCCAGGTGAGTGTGTAGCATCACTGATTTACATAGTTTACATGCAAAGAATGCACTCACTTGTTTCTTTCAGTACATAATGGAGTTGACTCCTTTATTATCTTCAGACACGACATTGCATTCTTCATCTCCCCAAATACCACCCAGCCAAACCCCTCTAACCTTTTCATTGGCTCACTGCCGCATGGATTATCCTGACGCACTTGTGCTCCTTTTCATCCACGCTTGTGACAAGAATATAGTTGTTGTAAGGAAACAAAATCAAGGCCAGCAAGTATGTGGTGCATAAACCACTGGAACGTCTGAGTTGTATTTCACAGACCAAGTGGCATTCGTATAAACATAAACGTGCCGATAGGGGTAATTATAACTTGGCGACATCAGAAGGTTCAACTGGAATCTAATAGTAAGCATGTAGTAGATCATTTTCACAGATTCACATTTGCTGTGGAGGTTTGCGGAGAAGTCTTGTAAATTGTGAATATCGGTCTGGCATGGTGGAATTGTTCAGGGCACGATAATCGCCGTTAATCTCCAGGTGAGTTTTTCTGAAACCATATGCAATGGTGATGCTCAACATCAGATCTGCAGATTTTTCCCAACTCTTGCAAGTGGCTGAGTTCCACTTTCATGATTTTAAGACTAATCTACAAGCCTGTGCTGCAACCGGAGGACCTGAGTCTCTTTTGTGATGGGTTACTGCAGGTTTAATGTCTGTATAGAAGTGAGCTGCTTTTGTCATCCTTCCAGTATAATCACTCGCCTGTCAAGTATTCAACCTGGCTCAAGTGTTTCCCTCGCTAGCGACCCCAGTGTTGCAGAAGTGTGTGGCAGGTCGTAGCAAGTGAGGTCCAGAGCTGTTGTTGTGAGAGAGCAAGGGTCCACTTTCAAATCATCCCTTAGCCTCTGATACTCCAGAGAAAATAATCCCATTTGTCCAATCATTTATTATAGCTAATAATCTTATGTTGCCACTTTCAGAGAGCTGTGGACTTGCAACCCAAGATCCTTGTGTGTCAATGCTCCTTGCAGTCCTGATGTGTACTTTACTCTTGTATTTGACTATCCAAAGTGAAACATCTCACACTTGTCTGAATTAAATTCCATCTGCCATTTCTCCACCCAAATTTCCAACTGATCTATATTCTGCTGTATCTCTTGACAATCTCACCATCCTCATTTCCACTAATTTTTAACTTGTCTGTAAACTTACCAATCAGTTGTATACACTGTAATTGCTGTATATACCTGTGTAATCGTCAATACTGTGTAATAGTTGGAAGCTCCCTTCTCTTCTTGGCCCAAAAAGTGAATACTGTATATCCACATCTCCATCAATTTTTGTCTTGTCTCTAAACTTACCAATCAGCTGTATATCCAGTAATTTATATATATACACACACACTCATGTAATCATCAATACCATGTTAAAAGTTGATGCCCCTCCCCATTTTTTGGCCCCAAAACTGGGTATTTTTGTATGACCCATGTAAAAGTCAACACCCATATTTTTGGCCCCGAGCTCCTGACTACCATATTTTTTATGTGTATAATGTGTGTGTTATATGCATATTTTACAAAACGGGCACCCCTGCACGTTATATGCATGTGTGCGCTGTATGAGAATATTTTTACATGTTGAAAGAACATGCATTATTAATAATGGGTGTGGGAAAGTTGATCCGGTAATTTATAGCGGGCATGGGAATATAATAGCAACATTGAAAGAACGTGTACAATTTATAGTGGCCGTGGGGAAAGATGTGCTGGCAAATTATTAGCAAGCGTGGGAGTATAATAGTGGCATAGAAAGAACCCGCACAGTTTATAGCAGCTGTGGGAAAGATGCACCAGTAATTTATAGCGAGTGTGAGAATATGGCGAGCATGAGAATATAATAACAGGAATTAAACAATGTGCACATAATTTATAGCGGCATGGGAAATGCAAGTGTGGGAATGTAATAGTGGCAATGAAAGAACATGCAAGTGGGACTCTACCAAATATCATGGTATTCCTATAAACAGGACATCTGGCTAGGGCACTGGACCTCAGCAATGTTAATTGCTCAGACCCATCCCTGAGAGAGGAGGTTAACATATTGAGTCCCTCTGATTTGAGACAACATTAGAATTAAAATCCTGCTCAACTCTGAAGTCTGTGTTTGATCTATTTAATTGATTCCTCGCCAAAGTTTGATAATGTGTTGTCACCTCTGGGGAATGTTGATTGTGGGAAATTAACTGTGGCAACTACTAGTATGTGCTTTGTCTCATGTCCCAGTTAAATGCAAATTGCTTTTGTCAGAATTTAGAATACTACACCTGCACGGTATATCTGTGTGCACGTTATATGAACAATTGGACACAATTCATGATGTTCTGCATGTTATATGCATGAAAATACGGTACTGATTCTTGCCACCCACCCATCCGAGCTCTTGACACTGTGGCCACCTGCAGACTTAACATCTGGTCTTGGCCATCTGAGCTCCTGATGATTTCATGAGTATATATGATACATTTATATAATTCACAAAGGTCATTTATATAATTCACAAAGATCCTAGCAAAACACCATCAGTTGCAGAAATTCCACCTCTTGTCTTTCATAGCTAAGACCATTTTGAATTCCAGCCATGAAGTCTCCATGGTTGTCGCAATGTTGTGGGCCCAAAGGCCTGTCCTGTAGCATTCTATGAAACCATGTAATTTTTCTTCCGGGTGAACCTATCAAGAATACTTTAGTAAAGTCCACATCGGCAACCAGTCAACTTGTCCTCTGGGCCTTTGCTTGTGCTAAAGAGGATGCAAAAATCTCTGGAAAGGTTACATCAATTTCCTTTCTTGCTTCTCCCTGGAATAGATTCCATCAAGCTCTGGGGACAGAGAACAGTACAATACAGGGAGAGTCCCTTTAGCCAGCAATGTCTGCACCAAACACTACACACTAAGCTAAAACCCTGCTGCTATCATGTTATACATATTTGTTCCCTGTATAGTCACGTCTATATGGAAGGCCTCTTAAAGGCTACTATTCACCACTGGCAGCCCTGTCATTGTGGGTTTTTTAAATTGGCCTAAATATCATTTTAAATGCATGTCCTCCTTTATGTGACAGTTTTATCTTCAGTTGGGTGAGGAGAGGGATTGTGACCATCTACTCTGTAAATGACTCATAATTTTCATTGGTCTCGAGCCTTCATTCCAGAGAAAGCAACCCAAGTTTGTCCAATCCTTCCCCATAGTTTATACTTTCTCATCCATTTGGCTTCCTGTTTAAAAAACCTTCTGGGCCATTTCCAGAGCCTGCTCTTCTTGCCTGAAATGGGTGATCATAATTGCACACCGTGATCCCTCTTGTGCATTTTAATGTTTTACAAATTTAAATTTGGGTATTTAGCATGGTAGCAGGCCTTTCTGGGCCATGAGCAGGTGCCCTCCAAATTAACCTATAATCCCCGAAAGTTTTTGAAATATGAGAGGAAACAAACGAGGAGAACATATAAACTCCGTATAGACAGGGCTGGATTGGAAATGGAGTCCCTGGTGCTATAATAATGTTGCACTAACAGCACCACACAACCTAACAACTCCACTTTTCCAGTATTTTGTTTCAGATTGGGAAGGAGGAGTTAAATAGAGGGATTCTGGGTTGATGAAATGCATATTAACACGGTCATGTGTAGTGTGGCACAATCAATGGTGTTTCTGTTCTCTCTGCAGTTCAACATGAGTGCATTCCTCAGGCCATTCTTGGAATGGATATCCTCTGTCAGGCCAAATCTGGAATGGGAAAGACAGCTGTATTTGTTCTTGCTACACTACAACAGCTGGAGGCTGTGGATGGGCAGGTAATTTGACTGATGAGACTGTGTAGAGTTGGTAATGATTGATATAGATTTCGAGCTGTAACCTTTCTTGATAAATAAATATGGAAATGGATAGATTGAACCTACCAGATTGGCCTCCCAAGTCCAGCAAAAGCTTCACGAAGTCTGGTTTCAGAGTCACAAAATCCCAATTGAAGACATTAAAGAGACTTTAACACTTGTACAAAACAAAAATAGAAATGCCTCTATTTAATTCAGTATACGCTATTGTGTTTTTTTATGAAATAGTTGTTTGATAGTAGCAAGTAAGAATTTTGGTGCATGTGTACGTTACATAATTTATATCAGAATCAGGTTTATTGTCAAGAAAACGTTTCATGAAATTTGTTTTGCAGCAGCTGAATTCTGCAGAGCAAGGTACTAAATTGTATTACTAAATACAAAGTTTAACAAAGGAAAAAGGGAGGTAGTGTCCATAGGTTTATTTTCTGTTCAGAAATCTGATGGTAGAGGGCTGCTTTTGTAAAGTTGTATGTCTTCAGGCTTTTGTACCTCCTTCCTGATGGTAGCAGTGAGAAAAGGGCATGGCTTGGGTGGTAGGGATCCTTGATGATAGAAGCTGCTTTCTTCAGGCACTGCCTCATAGACGTCCCTAATGGAGGGAAGATCAATGCCCATGATGGTGCTGGCTAAGTTCACAACTCTCTATATAGTCTTTTATTCTGTGCATTGGTGCCTCCATACCAGACAGTTATGAAACCTGTCAGAATGTATACCTGCAGAAATTTGCAACAATTCTCCTCAAACTCCTAATGAAATACAGCCGCTGGCATGACTTCTTTATGCTTGCATCAGCTTGATGGTCCCAGTGTAGGTCTTTAGAGATGTTAACACCCTGGAATCTGAAGTTTCTAATCCTCTCCACTGCTAGCCCCTCAATGAGCACTGGTTTGTGGTCTCCTGGCTTCCCTCAATTGCTTAGTTTTACTGACGATGAGTACGTTTGAAGTGACACCACTCAACCAGCTGATTTATCTCATTTCTGTATGATTCCTCATTGCCATTTATGATTGTGCCAACCACTGAGGCATTTGAATTGTGCACAGCCACACAGTCATGGGTGTAGTGCGAGTAGAGCAGTGGGCTAAGCATGCATCCTTGCGGTACGTCTCTGTTGGTTGTCAATAGCACTGACTATTGAGTTGCATTCCATTTGCAGAGGGACGTACAGTTGCCTAGGTTTTAAAGCTTCCTAATGAGACAATGGTGTTGAAAGCTGAGTTATAATGAATGAAAAGTTGTTTTCTGACAAGGATGTGTTAGGTAAGTGGAAGGCCTTCATCAGCAAAATTTTGAGAGCACCAGAGTTTGTTCCTGTCAGGATTAAAGGCAAAGTTAACGGGCATATGGATACTTCATTTTTGAATGATTTTGGAATCTGATGTGCAGCAGGCATAGGCCACAAGAAGCAAATTGGGTACATGAGTATAAAAAATACAAGAAAAAAAACTTGAAAAGGAAATCAGTAAGGCTAAAAGAAGACGAGGTTGCTAAATCCTAAGGTTTCTACACTGTGTATTACGAGCAAAAGGATAATAAAGAGGCAAAATTGGTGCCCCTGAAGGTCAGAGTGGTTGGCTGTGGATGGAGCTAGAAGAGTTGGGGGAGATCTTAAATGGGTTTTATTCTTCAGTATTTACTCGGAAAACTAGCACAGAGTCTAGGGAAGTAAGGAAAACAGTGAGGTCATGGAACTTATACAGATTAAAGAGGATGAGGTGCTTGCTGACTTAAAGCAAATATGGTTGGATAAACCTCCAGGGCCTGATAGAATATTCCCTTGGTCCTTGAGGAGGTTAGTGTAGAAATTGCAATGGCCCTGGCAAAAATATTTAAAATGTCCTTGGTCACGGGTGAGGTGTTGGAGAATTGGAGAGTAGCTCATGTTGTTCCATTGTCTAAAAAAGGCTCTAAAAGTAGTTCAGGAAATTGTAGGCCAGTGAGCCTGTCTTCATTAGTAGGTAAATTATTGGAAGGTGTTCAAAGAAACTGGATATATAACTATGGATAAGCAGGGACTGATTAGGGGTAATAAACCTGGCTTTGTGTGTAGTAGGTCATTTTAGCCAATTTTTTAATAGTTTTTCGAGGAGGTTGCCAGGAATGTTGAAGGAAAGGATGTCTACATGGACTTTAGTAAGGCCTTTGACAAGGTCACACATGGGAGGTTCAGACGCTCAGTGTTCATTGTCAGGTAATAAATGGATTTGACATTGTCTATACAGGAGAAGCCAGAGAATGGTAGTGGATAATTGGTTCTTGGTCTGGAGACCTGTGATTAGTAGTGTGCCTCAGGGATTGTTGCTGGGAACATTGTTATTTGTCATCTATATCACTGATCTGGATCAACAAGTTTGTGCAAAGATTGAAGGCATAGAGGACAGTGAGGAAGGCTTTCAAAGCTTGCAGAGGGATCTGGAGCAGCAGGAAAAATAGACTACAAAATGGCAGATGGAATTTAATGCAGACAAGTGTCAAGTGTGAGGTGTTGCATTTTGAGAGGACAAACCAAACTAGGACATGGTAAATGAGTGGTGGAACAGGGATCTGGGAATACAGATACATGATTACCTGGAAGTGATGTCTCAGGTACATAGGGTTATAAACAGACTTTTGACATGCAGTACAACTCAGATTATCCGAAATGTTCAGGCTTGGGCCTATTTCAGATAGTCCTTTTGGGCGAACTGGTCATTTTTTTAAAAACAGCCCAGTAGCAACTGCAAATCACCTGTAACATTGTTTAAACAAGTTTGGGCTTTTTAAGCATTAAAATAATGTTTAATTCACACCAAAAAAATAATGCTGGCCACTGCCGATAACCGACACTTTCCCACTGAGGCCCCGCTCGTTCCAGAAACCCGAGGTCTGCTGCTGCTGGGAGCCTGACGTTCGGGTCTGAAATTTTTCTGATAAATGATGATTTCTGATTTGTTTCGGATATCTTTATTTATCCAAACTTTAAAAAAAAATTGGATAACTGAGGATTTTGGATAACCAGAGTTGTACTGTATTGGCATTCGTAAATCAAAATATTGAATTTAGGAATTTGGATGTTATAATAAAGTTGTATAAAATTTGGGGTATTGTATGCAGTTTTGATTACCTAACGACAGGAAAGATACTAATAAGATTTAAAGAGTGCAGAGAAGATTTACTATGATGTTGCCCAGGAACTGAGTTACAGTGCTAGGTTGAATAGGTTAGGACTTTATTCCCTGGAGTGTGGAAGAATGAGGGGAGACTTTATCCTCTGAGGACATGGGTTAGGGGTAAAAGGGAAAAAGTTGAGGGGGGAATGTTAGGGGGAAGAGTAGTGTGAATGTGGAACGAGCTGCCAGCTGAAGTGGTGAATGAATGGGAGAGGTATGGACTGGGTGGAGTTCAGTGGGACTAAGCAGCATAATAGTTTGGTGCAGACTAGATAGGCCGAAGGGCCTGTTTTCTGCACTGTAATGTTTTGTGGTTCTGAAAGCAGCCTGATGTAGATGTTGCTGTTGTCCAGGTGATCCAGTGGAGAGCCATTCAGATTGCATCTGCTGTGGAATGATTGTGGTGAAAGGCAAATTACAGTGAGCCCAGGTCTTTGCTTAGGTTTGAGTTAATTTTGTTCATGGCCAACCTCTCAAAGCATTTCATGTGTGTGCTTCTGGGTGATGGTCATTGATGCAACTCACTGGTCTTCTTGGATGCCCTTTTGAAGGAGGTGGGAACTTCCAACTGCAGCATTGAGAGATTGAAAATGTCCATGATCACTCCAGCTAGTTGGTTGGCAGAGCTGTTCAGTATCCTACCAGGTACATCAGCAGGGCCTGATACCTTGAGGGTTCTCCCTCTTGAAAGATTTTCTGGCTTTTGCCTCTGCAGCAGATATCACAGGGTCGCCATGGCAAGAAATTCATTATTTGCATTCAGCACGACATAATTCAACTGCGCAGGGACTTTGGTCTTTGAGACAAAAATTTTAACTTGTGCCGGAGGAATGGCTCCTCTTATGGTGGGGGGGGGGAGTAATAGTTCATCAAGTCGACAATGGTAGTGCAGTAAACATTCCTATTTCTTATAGTTTTAGTGGAGAGAACTGAAAAGTTGATATTTTTACTTTTGCATGTCAATTTTGAGATGTCCTCAAATGTTTTTAAATTATTGCAGAAGCTGGTGTTGAAAAATAATACAAAAAATAAAACAAGGCAACATAATCTCACTATTGTGAAGTTGATAATGTCAGGAAAGTAATTTTCTTTGAACCTGGTGGTACGTGATCTCGTGCTCTTAGGAGAGAATGTGGCCAGGGCGAGATCAGCCTTTTAACATGTTGGTTGCTTTTCCAAGGAAGCGGAATGCAGGTCATTTAGGTGATGTCGATGCAAGTGGGTGGGAGTTGTGTGATGGCTGGACCATGTTCACAACCCTCTGCAGTTTCTTCCAGTCTTAGGTGGAGCATTACCCACACCAAGCAGTGATGCACCCTAACAAGATGCTTTCAAAGCTGTACCTGGAAAATATTGATAACCATAACTGCATGTTTCTTTTTCTGAAATTTTACTCTTTGTTCATTAACAGGTGTCGGTCCTTGTCATGTGTCATACCAGAGAGTTGGCTTTCCAGATTAGCAAAGAATATGAAAGATTTTCAAAGTATATGCCAAACATCAAGGTAAGTGTGTATCTTTTACACTTGGACAATGTGGCATAGATAGTCAATGAATAATCCTGGGGAAAACCTCAACTGTGATATTCTCTCAATGGGAAGTTTATTTCCATTTTGTCTTTTTATACCAGCAACCTGCAGTAAATGAAATTTAAGAGGTGAAGTGTGATTTATTTTGAAGTTATAGAACATCTCAAGAAGCAACCAAGTGATATCAATGCTATTTTCATTTTACAGCATCGCGTCTAGAGCTTGTGTCTTGATAAATCAAGTGCTTGTCTACATACCTTCACCCACTCAGGCAGAACAAATTTTTCCCTATCTGCTCTGTTTATGCTCTGTTTTGTTCACCTCTGTCCACTTCCCCTCTTTCAACCTCTTATGCCCTAAAGGAAGTACATAATCTCAACTGAAACGTTATTCTCTGCTCCCATTGAGTACATTCACAATCTTCCTTTAGTTTGGTGAGCATCTGCAACTGTGGCCTGTATTCAACAGCTCTAGTCTAGAATACAAATATCCCATAAGCCACCTTAATCACCTAATCTACCTGTGCTGCCACATTCAGTAAAACTATAGGTCACTATATTCTACTCTTGTAAGTCCAAAATCCATCATATCCCAGTGACCTGATTTAAATTGAACATCTAAGCCCACTGGAGCTTCATTACCTTTTCATTTATAATGCCTTCTGGAATTTCACTACCTCTCTTGAATTTTTCATTTTCAGTGTTTCTGGTTCAAGGTCATTATCATATGACTCTACATATACACTAGAATCCCCATTATCCAGAACCCATGGGGATTGTGGATGCGGCATATGCTAATTTTCCAGTTGACTGAGACACACTTACAATACCTAACTAATACGCAGTTTAAAAGAGAGTGCAAAATGTAATTTGAAAAAAAAAATCAGTATTGTACTATTTAATCAGGTAATATTCGTAACTTAAAAAATTTAATTTCAAACCCCAGTTGCTGGCGTTGCACTTCCTGCTATCATAATTAACCCCCCCCCCCAAAAAAAATATCCCAAGCTTACACATAAAGTCTTACTATGTACCTAATACAAATAAAAATAAAGATTCTTACCAGGCAGGGATAGGGAGACACTTTGGGAAAGTGGCCCTCAGCAGCGAGCAACATTGGCCAGCTCTTCATCCTGGTTGCCACCATTTTATTCAAACACAACTTTATTCAAACAGCTGCTGCTGGTGGGGCTTGACCGAGGTGCTCCACTGGCTCATTCTTCACCAAGGGGTTGTGTGTTGCTTTGGAGAAAGTTTTATTCTTATTTATTTTGAATTTATTTGTTTCCTTTCTTTTTGCCATTTGTTTGGGTTTCTAGTTGATTGAATTCCAGATAATGGGAATTCTACTGTACAACCTAACGAAACAGTGTTTCTCTGGACCAAGCTGCATGCACATACAGTACACAGCATATACAGTATGAGTGAAGCTAAGATTTTAAATAAATACTTTGGGATGATTTACTTGGTTACATGATACTGTCCATCAGTCTCTGGCTGTGGGAAGATATTTCCCAGCCTTGTGGTCCTGATTTTGATGCTCCTATACCACCTCCTTGATGGTAATGAGTCCAATATACTGTGTGCTGGATGGAAAAGGTCTTTAATAATCTATAATTCTTTGAGCACTATACTCAGAGGAAAGGAAGACCCCACTGATCTTGACCATTTGGATAATCCTCTAGATCACACGTGTCAAACTCAGGCCCACGGGCCAAATTTGGCCCGTGATATAATTATATTTGGCCCACAAGATCATATCAAATATGTATTAGAGCTGCCCTGCTGGCCGCCGCGCCAGTATAGCGCATGCACAGCTAATACTACAAATCCCAAAATGCTTTGCAAATGCATTGGCGCTGGCCCGTCAGCCCGCTAATCGCCCCCACCTCCTCTCTTTACTTTCATTAGCATCTGTGACCTCTCGCCCAACTCACATGTAATAAACCCCTTACGGAAAATGGCCAAACGAAAGACAGAAAACAGGACCTTTCAAGACAGGTGGGAGGGAGACTATATGTTCATCATTTTAAAAGACAAACCTGTTTGTCATTGAAGCAAGTTGTTATTTTTTTGACTTGTTGGATTGTGAAAAAAAATACATTTAAAAGGAGCTTAAAGGCTATAGAGAAATATTATTTATTGAATATTTTATTTCTCATTTGTTAATGCTTCTTCTGGAAAGAGTTTAACCAAAACTATTATTAAACATTTATTTTAATAAGAAAAAGTTTAACATTACATATGTTGAAAGAAGAGAAAACATGCAGATGTTGAAAATTTTCAATAAATATTTAGTTTGGCCCACGACTTAGTCCAAGTTTTTTAATTTGAGTTTGACACCCCTGCTCGAGATTGACCATGACCAGCTACCATCCCACACACTGATGCAGCCAGACAGGGCACTCAGTTGTGCTCCTGTAAAAAGTTGTCATGGTGGAGAAGTGTAGATGCCTTTCTGACTAATGTCGAGGTATTGAGGGTCCAGGATAGATCATCTTTTATATGCATGCCAAGGAACTTTGTGCTTTTCACTGTCCATGACAGAACAGTTGATGTGTACTAGGGAATGGGTGACCTTCATCCTATTGAAGTCCACAATAATCTTTGTCCACTTCATTTGTTATTTCACGAGCTGCCCAACCTCTGACTTGTTGTTGATGAGGCCAAATGCTGTTAAGTTGCCTGCAATCTTGATTCTGTTCGAACTGAATCTGGTAGTGCAGTCGTGAGTCAGTGGTGGGCTGAGCACACAGCCCTGAAATATGGCATCGCTCAGCATGATGGGACTTGCCCATCGTGAATGCATGAAAAAGTTATCCTTTATCTCCCAATTTTTTCTTCTCTTAATTAGTATAAAATAGGATTGAATTTTCCTTAATCCTTTCCCGTCACTGTCATTTTTCCTCCCTTTTTAAAAATAAAATCACTGCTCTTCCTCAGTCTTACCTTCGTTTTTAATCCAGCTATCTCTTGATATCCAGGCTTGCTTGGATTTGCTGACTGCAGCTTTCACCTTGTAAGGTTGAGAGAAAAATAGGACAACCATTCTTTGAATGATGTTGCCATTGTGATTTCTCATGTGCCCCATGATGAGTGGGACCGAGATAAATTTTTGGAATGTATTTGGTGTGGGAGGGGGGGGTTGGAGGCAGTGTTGGGACAAATATGGACTTTGGGTATACATATGTTTATTGGATTTTGTGAAAACTAAAACAAAATATTCCCAAAAAAATGATTTGAATGACAGAGCAGTGCTGGCGGGCTGAATGACCTGACTCTGCTCCTACATATTGAAGCACATTGGCCTACATCTTGTTATTTCACTGTCCTGATGACTCCCACTTATCAAATGTCAATTTGTTCATAGCCAACTTTCAGAACATAGAACATAACAGAGTACAGGCCCTTCGGCCCACAATTTTGCTCGGTCATCCTATTGAAATCAGACTATCCCCAATTCAAAGCTTGAAATCCAGACTCTTTATTCACTTTCTGACTGTCTTGAAATTTAGTTGTGGTCACTTTATCTAAAGCACTTGGGCCTCTGCTGCTTCGGTCATTACATTCATAGAGTTTCTTTTTCTTTGGCTTGGCTTCGCGGACGAAGATTTATGGAGGGGGTAAAAAGTCCACGTCAGCTGCAGGCTCGTTTGTGGCTGACCAGTCCGATGCGGGACAGGCAGACACGATTGCAGCGGTTGCAAGGGAAAATTGGTTGGTTGGGGTTGGGTGTTGGGTTTTTCCTCCTTTGCCTTTTGTCAGTGAGGTGGGCTCTGCGGTCTTCTTCAAAGGAGGCTGCTGCCCGCCAAACTGTGAGGCGCCAAGATGCACGGTTTGAGGCGTTATCAGCCCACTGGCGGTGGTCAATGTGGTAGGCACCAAGAGATTTCTTTAGGCAGTCCTTGTACCTTTTCTTTGGTGCACCTCTGTCACGGTGGCCAGTGGAGAGCTCGCCATATAATACGATCTTGGGAAGGCGATGGTCCTCCATTCTGGAGACGTGACCCATCCAGCGCAGCTGGATCTTCAGCAGCGTGGACTCGATGCTGTCGACCTCTGCCATCTCGAGTACCTCGACGTTAGGGGTGTGAGCGCTCCAATGGATGTTGAGGAGACATTCATAGAGTAATATGACTAGTAATAGACGAGGCCCTTTCAGCCCGCTTGCTTGCATAAGGATTATATGCGGTTGTCTGAATGCCCTTTAAACATTGGAATTGTATATGCCTCCTGGCAGCATATTGCAGATATTCGTCACCCTTTAAGTCCGGGGGTGGGGGATGAAATTCCTTGGGTCTCTTGTAAATTTCTCCCCTCTCACCTTAAACTATTAGTTTTAGATTTCTCTGCCCTGGAAAAGAATCCTATTTGTAAGGTCATCACTCAGCCTAATCCATTTTGGTGAGAATAAACCCAGTCTATTCAATCCTTTCATATAGCCACACCTCTCCACTTTATTATGGTGAATCTCTTCTGTTCTCTCTCTGCATCTCTCATTGTCTTTTAAAAAAACAGTAACGTATTCCCATGTAGTGATCCTTGTTAGACATGGTCCTTCTATTAAAATGGAAGCAATTTAATTTTGCTCTCCTCCCAATCATCTTATCACACCTGTATCAGCTCTGCCTTCGAGTGTGCCCTGATATTCAGTCATAAGCTGATCCATTCTCTCACAGCCCCACTCCCTTGCTTTCTCTCCATAACCTTTGATGCCCTGGCTAATCAATCTTTGCCTTAAATATACCCACTTCTACAATCACCTGTGGCAACGAATTCCACAGATTCACCATCCTATGACTAAAAGAATTTCTCCACATTTCTGTGCTGAGTGGACACCCTTCAATCCTGAAGTTGTGCCCTCTTGACTCTCCTGTTATGGGAAACCCCTTTCTACATCTAATCTTTTCATGCTTTCAACATTTGCAATGATTCAATGAGATATCCTCCTCATTCTCCTAAAATTCAAAGTGTATCGTATATGTTGCTCATGTGATAACTCTTTCAGAGTCAGCCTTGTGAATCTCCTCTGAACCCTGTACAACTTCACACCCTTTCCTAAATGAGGAGCCCAGAACTGCTCACAATTCTCCAACTCAGATGTCACCAGTGCCTTATAGTCTGAACATCACATCCCTGCTCTTGTATTCTATTCCTCCTGAAATGAATGCCAGAATTGTATTTCCCTTCCTCACTCCCAACTCGACCTGCAAGTCTACCTTCAAGGTATCACGCTTAAGAACCAGGTCCCTTTGCGTCTGGGAATTTAAAATTTTCTCCCCATTTAGAAAATCATCTGCCCATTTATTTCTTCTTCCAAAGTGCATGACCATACATTTTCTATCTGGACTGAATTAGCTTTTCTTCCCCACTTTGTTCCATTGCCCTGTTAGAGCAGGTAAACCTTGCCCAACATGACGTTGGACCTGTTCTGGTTCACTTCTTACCTCCCTGAATTATATCATACAGAAATCTAAAGCCCCAACTCTTTTACATCCCTTTAGCCACCTATTATAACTTGACCTAGCCTCACTAACAGGTGGACCCAGAAGTATTCCAGAGAGTATAACCATAAAGCTTCTTCTCTAATCAGCCACCAAGCTTATGATTTTTCAGTTTTTCATTGAAATGTTAACTTCTTTGTCTTTTCACAGGCAGCTGTATTTTTTGGAGGCTTGTCAATCAAAAAAGATGAAGATATCTTGAAAAAGAATTGTCCTCATATTGTTGTTGGAACACCAGGACGAATCCTGGCCCTCACGCGTAGCAAGGCGCTTAATTTGAAATACGTCAAACACTTTGTATTGGATGAATGCGATAAGATGTTGGAGCAACTTGGTTAGTGAAGTGCGCCATCTTTCTGTTTCTTATTCAAGCTAACCTTTCAGCAGATTCTTAATCAAAGCTAGGTTCTGTTATTTATGATTGAAGCTGGACATGGTTGGTTTCTTTCTAGAATTAATTCCATATTCTGGATAACTATTTCTGCCATCCCTAAGGATACAGTGATGTATGCATGAATCCCCCAATAATTTTGATAGATATAAGGTTATATTTTAATATAATTCAAGAATTGTACCTGTCTTTTGAAAATTATTGTTCCTAGTTTATTTAAGAATCAAAGAAAAACGAGATGAGAAGATTTAGCATCTACACCACAAGGCATTAAATTAATATTTATTGGGGAAGGTACTGAGATCAGTTAGTAAATAAACAATAATTTGTTCTTGGATTCTGAATGAAAACACATTCTCTTCAGGAATGGAAACTTCTGGAAGCATTGCATTACTTTTGATGGCTGGAGAAGCTTAGTAAAGATGTGATGGGGTTGTTAGGAAGAGTGGCCAATCTGAGAACTGGGGTGTTGTAGATATTAAATGTGAAGTCATTTTTAAAAAGTGATTTTAGCCTGTAGGATGGTTATGGGGGTGAGGAATGCTGAATCAGGGAGAGGGGATGCTACTTAAATCTTTAATTGATTTGAAAGTTGTTTTCCTTGGCTTCAGAATCTAACACTGGGATTCATCCTCTCAGGACTGAGAATTTTTTCTACCCAAGGACAGGATTATTCAGATTCTGATTTCAATAAATTAGAAAATAATCAATTTCTGAATATAATAAGGTTTTTTATGAGAGTTAAATTGTGTTTGATAAGTTTGAGTTTTTTTTTTAAAGTATTTGATAAGGAGAGTTGATAGTGGGGCAAATAGGGCAGATTTCCAGAAGTCTTTTGCAAGGTGCCACATAAGAGGCTCGTAATAATCGGAGGAGGTCATGTGCGTCATTGAATATGGAAACGGGCAATTCAGACCACCACTTCCACACCAACCAGTCAGACAAATCAGGTGCTTGTTTCAACAATTCTTAACCTGCCAGTGGGTCTGCTTAACCCTAACCCCTCGGTCAGTGTATATTCACAGGGCACTTTTTTAAATCCTTCACCCTTAACTTAAATCCATCTCCTCCTGTTTTATTTACCTTTGATACAGGGAAAAGTTTCCTATGGTCTATGTTTATGTCTGTTAATTTTGTATACTTCAACCACCTCCACTCCAGGAAAAAACAGATTTAGCCCCTCCAGCCAGTCTCTTCATAATTAAAATTGTTTGTCATGTAGGGAACAGATTTGGGATAAATGGGTCCTTTTCAGGCTAAAAGGATGTGAAATCCCAAGATCAGTTCTTGGGCTTCAAATGATTCCTATTTACATTAATAACCTGGAGAATGGAATGTTTCCAAGTCTGACAATAAGCTAGTCGATGGAAGGGCTGGCTGTGATGAGGTTATTGCAATTCTATAATTTAGAGCAAATAATTGGGCATTCTAAATCAATCTGTGTTTATGTGGAGTAAAATGTATGGAATCCCAGGCTCTTGCCTTCCCCTGTAATCCTGGACTAGCCGGTTGCTTGGCCTCAGGGAAAACTTTGCAGGTAATGACAATTTTGATCTTGTTTGTTTGCAGACATGCGAAGAGATGTCCAGGATATTTTCCGTCTAACTCCTCATGAAAAGCAGGTCATGATGTTCAGCGCCACCCTAAGCAAGGAGATCCGTCCCGTCTGCCGCAAGTTCATGCAGGATGTAATTATTCATCTTTCTTACCACTACCCACAAGTTATTGATGAGCCACCGTCGAGGTTGCTTGATAAGAGTCAAGCAAGGCCTAATCTGGAATGGAATGGAACGGCATGGTGCTCCTCCTTGAAGCTCATCACCACATAATTATACCCATTGCAAGATTCATTTTTCACCAACTAGCTGTAGATAGTGCAGGTTAGACTCAGAAACCTCAAGTTTATATCCATGTATCTCCAGAAAAGATCACACTGTACGTGTTCCTGTTACAGACTCAGCCATATTGGGTCTGTGTTAAATGAGTGGAGTTATATTCAGAAACAGTCAGCAGAGTTATGGTTACACAAGCCTCCCACAATTTTCCAGAGAAGTTAGTTGCGATTTCCGGAAGATCCACGGTTTCGGGTATAGGGAGTGAGGTCATCACATTAGCTCAGTCCCGATAAAGATCAGCATGTTCCACTCGCTGATAGTTGTTCCCTGAAAGATGAAGGTTGTGAGGGGTTTTCCAACATAGCCACTCACGTCATTCAGTCAGCTCTTAGTTGCATTGTCTGGAAGATTATGCTCGTGCTCACAAGGAAGTTCTAGTTTAGTGCTCTAACAATGTCCAAATATCTGCAACCTCCAGAAGACCGGCATGTTTAGGGTGAAGCTATTTAAAGTTGGTCAATGCCCTGGTTATATATTCAGAAGAGAAATTTAATCTTAGTATCTTCAGAAGTGATCCCTGCTGTCGTCGAATGGAAGAAGATGTAGGGCTACGAATGGTGGCCGACGCAAGCGGTAGCCACTTGTGCATAATCATGTTATCTATCCAGTGGACTGATTCATCCATTGTGCCGCTGACCTTGAGACCTGCAACGGTCAAGGATGGCTGCAAGAGGACTCCACCTGCAACACAGCTTTACAAAGTTCTATTTCTTAATGTGGAATGGTTTGTATGCAACAGACTGTAATGAGGTGACTTGGCATATTGGCAGACTCCAGTAACTAGTGGAAACTATTTAAAACAAAAAAATTATGCCATGCACCATGAATAGTAGATTGGCCAGTAGCACTGCATTGAAATTATGGTTATGGTGACAGCATGGTATGTATGGAATGGGAATTTGGAATTCACTTTTCCATGAGTTCAGTAGAGGCTTGTTTGGTACTTGTGGTTAAAGCTAAAGTTTTCCGGTTTATTAATTTCCTATTTGATTCTGTTAGTATTTAATGACTATTTCTGAATGCCAAATGGGTTATTGTCTAGATCTAGAAGCTGATAAAACAATTGAATTGGTCAAGACCAAGACATGGTATGATGACTAGCTTAGAAAAGGAAACAGGTTCTGGAGCTTCTATGGTGGGATTTGAGCACTATTGTGATTTGCTTTTTTACTCAAGACCCTAATCTAGTTGGGTACCTGCAGAATTACTGGATGGCTTGTGTCATTAGTATTGTAGTGACGTGCAAGAGTCAGGCAGGTTTGAGAGATAATCGTGCAACATTATCCATGAAGAGTTGGAGGCTTCATCTTATTCTACTCTTCCAAATATTGATGTTTTTGAAAGTTTGTTTCCACTACCTGTTAGACATTGCATTTTAGATCACAACACTATAATTTTCTTTGGACACTCTCAAGTTCTGGTTACTGACTCTCTGTCTTCATGCTTCCTCTTCAGTTCATGATCTGCCATTGCAAGTCTGCATGAGTTTGATAGCTTTTTATTAAGCATTCTGTTTGCATTTCTGGGTTTTGCCTAACATAAGAGGTGTGTGGTCCGTTTCTGGCTATTCATTTCGTATTTCCCAGATGTGTAATAGCCAGGATTTTTTAATGCTGCTGCTGGCAACGTATCCCATGAGGCTAGTGTCGGTGTACCACCTTCATAGAACATTCCCAGTGAGCTCATTCATTATATTGTGTTTAACAGCAAGATCTTAATTAGCTGCACAATTGGCAAACCAGCATGGAGGGTTGTGCCTGCCTTGGTGCTGAATACAGATTAGATCATGTGCAGACTTTTCCAGTTAGTTATTGATATTTTGCTATTCAGCCTGCTGCTGCTTTTGCTTCCTTGTAACCTGGTAGCATTCTGTTGGATCTGAGCGGTAGTTGAAGCCCGCTGATGATGCTATTTGCATGCAGGCTTCGATGTTCAGGCTTGCATTTACCACAAGTACCAAACAACACTGCACTTGTGCAGGATTAACTGCTCCAACTCTAAAAGGGGCAGGTGGGTGGTGAGGGATAATAGCTCATTGACTTTACCTGGTGAGAGGTGTCGGGTAATTGATGTATATCAGCCAGCTCATAGCATGGGGAGCTGTGGTGTGAGCAGATGGTCTGAGAATGGAGTCCGTAATTGGGGGGAGGGTGGAGCTTTGCAGCTCTTTCTGTCTAGTGAAAATATGGACAAAACCTTCGTCAACTGAGGACAGATGACCTGAGGTTCCACGTCCCAGGGACCTGTGCCTACATTTGAGATCTGGCACTTACGGGCATGTGTAAATTGTCATTTCTGTGGTTAATTTGGAGGCCTTCGCCAGATTGTGTATCAAATGTTAGTGCTAGGTTTCGGTGAAAGGTTTTAATATTCAAGCATTCATTAAAAAGCCTTTCCGATATTAGTTTTTTGAGTGAATATAGGCATTTTCTCGATTGACTTGAAAGTTTTTAATTTGTAAGTGGGCTGTTCTCTGCATTATTATGTGCAGCTCCTACTGGCTCTTTATGGCTTTGTTCATGGGAAATTTGTCTCATCTCTTTTAAGAGGTGACCAAGAAGTCTGACTAGAGCAGAGCAATGGACGTAGTCGAGACGGACTATGTGCAAGGAAATAATTTGGGACCTTGCGACTAGCATCCTTTCTGAAACTCCCCCCCATTACCACCCATCGTCTGCCTTAGCTGAAGGTTGGAGTAATTCCTACCCCAGGTCTAGCCATTGCTGGGCATCTTCCAGACCATTGGCCACAGTGATATCTGCTTTTGTATCTCATTGCCTCTCTGCTGATCTGCGAAGCCATCTTGGGTTTCATTGGTAGTTCAAAAGCCGAAGTCAGTGCAATATAGAATTGTGGAGGCTTTAGGACAATGGTAGCTGTTTGAGCCATTGCACCATGGCATTCATAAAAGAGCCTCCCAACCTATGGTAATCCCACTATCCAGCAGGTGCCATTAGGCATGCAGCTCTCTATTCTTCAACATCCATCCATGTCCTTTTCAGTTTCTGGGTTTCTTCCTGTACTAACCACCAAGACAGTGGGTTCGAGGCCCCCACCTTTCATCTCTACTCTGCTAATTACTTCAAATTGATTTCCCTTGGTTTTTTTTACATGTTAAGGGAAGAAGCAGCTTCCACTCTTGCTTATCAAATCTTGAGGGCATAACTATCCCTTTAGTTAGAGAATTCTAAAGAATGCCACAAAACCTTTAGCTAATTTGTCCCTAAATAAATGAGTCCTTGCTTTTAAGTGGTGATCCTTGGTTCTAGATTCTACTACAAGGAAACATCATCTCCACATACACTCTTTGAAGACCTCTCAAGATCTTGTATGCTTCAGTTGGGTTACATGATCTAGCAGATGCGTGCCTTGCCTACCTATTCCCAGAACCAGTCCAGTAAACCAATGAACAATGTATGTCCAATGCATTTATATCATTAAGGAAGGAGACTGGGCCATAGCAACTTGAATATGGCCACACCATAACCCTGTAGAACTGAATTGGAACTGTTTATATTCCATTTCCTGTTCAGTGAATTGTTGGCTTTCCCATTTGCTGTAGGTGCATACAAGCCTTCCGTAAATTGTGCTTGCTCATACAGCCCCTCAGAGCTCTGTGATTTCAGAATTTGCTTTCATTTTTTTCTTGCCAAAATAGATTAATTCACATTTAAACTACCCTCCCCACCCATGACAAACACCTTTTTCCTCGATCTATTAATTTTTCTCTCATCTATTTCACTCAGTAGTTTCATTATAGCCTCTTCACAAGTTGGTTATCTTAGCTACTTGGTTAAATATTTCTGGTCCTCTTCAAAAGAAGACGATTCCTGCCTTTCCAATTTATCCTTATGACTTTTATCTTTCAGACCTGGCAACATTCGTAAATCTTCACTTTGTCTATTGAAGTCCTGACTTCATGTAATGATCAGTACTGGAACTGTAACCTAAATACAGGTACACAATCCTTGGGGGACAGTGTGTTCTGAATTTCAGATTTTTCTGGATTTCGGAACGCCAGATTTAAGCCCGCCCGACTCGCGCTGCTGGTCTCCGGTTCCCCCGCCCGCCTGACTCGCGCTGCTGGTCTCCGGTCCCCCGCCCGCCCGACTCGCGCTGCTGGTCTCCGGTCCCCCGCCCGCCCAACTCGCGCTGCTGGTCTCCGGTCCCCCGCCCGCCCGACTCGCGCTGCTGGTCTCCGGTCCCCCGCCCGCCCGACTCGCGCTGCTGGTCTCCGGACCCCGCCCGCCCGACTCGCGCTGCTGGTCTCCGGTCCCCCGCCCGCCCGACTCGCGCTGCTGGTCTCCGGTCCCCCGCCCGCCCGACTCGCGCTGCTGGTCTCCGGTCCCCCGCCCGCCCGACTCGCGCTGCTGGTCTCCGGTCCCCCGCCCGCCCGACTCGCGCTGCTGGTCTCCGGTCCCCCGCCCGCCCGACTCGCGCTGCTGGTCTCCGGTCCCCCGCCCGCCCGCCCGACTCGCGCTGCTGGTCTCCGGTCCCCCGCCCGCCCGACCGACTCGCGCTGCTGGTCTCCGGTCCCCCGCCCGCCCGCCCGACTCGCGCTGCTGGTCTCCGGTCCCCCGCCCGCCCGCCCGACTCGCGCTGCTGGTCTCCGGTCCCCCGCCCGCCCGCCCGACTCGCGCTGCTGGTCTCCGGTCCCCCGCCCGCCCGCCCGACTCGCGCGGCTGGTCTCCGGTCCCCCGCCCGCCCGCCCGACTCGCGCGGCTGGTCTCCGGTCCCCCGCCCGCCCGCCCGACTCGCGCTGCTGGTCTCCGGTCCCCCGCCCGACTCGCGCTGCTGGTCTCCGGTCCCCCGCCCGCCCGACTCGCGCTGCTGGTCTCCGGTCCCCCGCCCGCCCGACTCGCGCTGCTGGTCTCCGGTCCCCCGCCCGCCCGACTCGCGCTGCTGGTCTCCGGTCCCCCGCCCGCCCGATTCGCGCTGCTATCTCTCTCTCCCCACTTGCTGGGTTTTGGAGCTTTCTGGATTTTAGATGTCCAGATAAAAGATTGTGTACCTGTACTGGTTCTTTCATCATCTCCATGCACTTGTGTCTGCCTTTGCTAATAAAGTAATCATTACATCTTTCTTCCCACCATTCTTTCCGCAGCAAGGATCTGGAGTCACACCCTTCAAACACCCTTTATGCAGCACCTCTGAAGCTTTCTCACTTCAGAGCATTGAATTCCACTTGGCCCTTTTTCAGCTCAACTTCTCAAACAAAGTTGTATAACTTAGCTCCTCATTTTGAAACTGTTAGAAATGAATGCTGTATCGTGTCCTGTGTATTTAAATCAAAATGATTAAGGCAGGACAGGAGTGTCCAATGTGTAACACCTTTCCAGTCACACCAGTAGCTATATACCCACCACTGAGCTGAATTGAATCTTGTGCCGTTCTTCCTTGCTCCACATGGGCTTTAATTCTGAACAATTGCCATGACGTCTTGTCAGAAGCCTTTTAACATCCATAGACCCTCTTTTTAATCTGCTAAAGTTTGCTTTTGCTTTTCTCTTAACATAACCACACCATCTAAATGAATATCTTCTCTTTTTAAAAAAAAGTAACATTAACAGTCTCTGGGTTGGCAATAGTTAATTTGTTTTTCCATGATTAGACAACTAAGCTGCTAATTAGCCTAAACTGTGCTTTAAATAGTGTCTGATTCTCACTACTACTGAAACATTTGAAGCCCATGCACTGAGAAGTTTGGTCATTGATCCATAATTTCAGTGCTCCCTTGAGCAGATGAAAGTGTACATTCAGACATCCAAAGCTAAACAGTGACATGAAGCACTTGGGATAGAAAGCAGAATTGAATAATGCACTTCGTGTAGAGCAGATGAAACTAGGGTCATTGAAAATGCTGTGGAGTTGTAGTTTTGAATTCAGATGGGTTTCCTGATTAGTTTCTAAAACTCCAGCCCTGGTACTTCTGTCACACAGATATCTTGTCTGGTGGTCTAGCTTTAAAGGGCTGGCTTATTAAAGGATGCTGGAATGTATTATTGAACTTGAATTGGGCATTATTAGTGATTAGTCAGAAGTTGCTGTTATTTTTAAATGTAAAGGTTTGGAAAATGACCCCAAGGAGCAAAGTAAATTTCAGATGAAATGTCACATGTTTCTTGTTTTTCTTTAGCCCATGGAGGTGTTTGTTGATGATGAAACTAAGCTGACGCTTCACGGATTGCAGCAATATTATGTTAAACTAAAGGACAATGAGAAGAACCGAAAACTGTTTGATTTACTCGATGTTTTGGAATTTAACCAGGTGGGTTGAGTGAAAGTCGAATAAATTTTACTCTGCAAAACCTAGCCATTTCCTTTTTTTCTATTTACTTTCTATTCCTGTAATCGGTTATATCTGATGGATGCCAGTTTCACACCAAGGTGACTACTACGGCACAGCCTATGAAATGGGAACGTTAATGTAATCTGTCATCCTTTCCATCGAGATGCTGATGAATCGTAACTCCCATCTAATTGCCATTTAGTTAAACTTTTAATACCCCAGCTTAAAAAAAACTCCATTTTGAAATTTTAAATGATCACCAAACCAGTTTACTGTTCTGCAGTTTTTTTGAGGATGAGGGTATCCTGACCTCACCTCCAAATATTTTCAAGTTATGCTTGCCACTTCTGGCCTTACCCATGAAAGCCCATCTTATTTAAAATTTGGATAGAAGGCGAGATGGTCAGAATTTTTCTCTTCCGGTTAAAAATGTCAAATGCTAAAACAGCCATTCTCAACCTTTATCCACTCAAAGTTTATAGGCCACCTTCCCTGTGAAGGTTAATTGGTTTCTTCTGTACTTCTCTCCTACTGACTACATACAAACTGTAAAAAAAAAAATCCGTCCATGGTCCCCTTAAATATGCTGTGGCCCCTGGGATGCGGGTGTCATACAGCGTCCATTCAGAATGTTTTAGTACAGCTGTGCATTTAAGTTGGGAGGGGGAGGGCAGTGGTGGTTAAAGGAGATGTGGACAATTATTTTATCACTTGTAAGTACCTGGAATGGGCTGCAGAAGCAGGCACAATAGTAACATTTAACATGAATATGTAAGAAATTGATAGTTTTTATCATGTGCGGTCAGAGGAGATTTAGTTTATTTTCATGCTCAGTGCAGATATCAGGGCCTGTTTCTGTGCTTTGCTGTGTTCTATATCTCAATTACCTCATTCCTGCTAAATGAGTTTTTAAACAGAAAATATGAAAGATCATCAAAATTCCTGGGTTATTCCTTCATTGGCTGTCTAACTTATAAGTACATTATTGGCTCTGGACCAAGACAGAGGGACAATGTTAGATTCTGCCATCCAGGGAAGAGTGAATAGTACTGAGAGGTTATTTTTTTTAAAGTGATGTGAGTCATTCTTTCCCCCCCCTCCCCCCATTGACACACCAGAATTGTTGAGCATTGGGATCTGTCTACATTCTTCCCAATGATTTTGCAGTGCTCAGAATCCTCACTGACTTGGCACATATAATGCTGGTATTTCTTGCAGGTGGTGATCTTTGTGAAGTCGGTCCAGCGTTGTGTGGCATTGGCACAGCTGCTGGTGGAGCAGAACTTCCCCGCAATCGCTATTCATAGAGGGATGGCGCAGGAGGAAAGGTTAGTGTTGCTTGATTGATGTTTCAGAATTGCTTGTTCAGTTGATGCTTTTAACATTTGTGAAGATGGCAGGCCTTAGAGAATTTTCTCTTCCTCATCCCTTGTCTTGCTCTCCAGGTTGTCACGCTATCAACAGTTCAAAGATTTTCAGAGACGTATCTTGGTGGCAACAAACTTATTTGGCCGTGGAATGGACATTGAACGAGTGAACATAGTTTTCAATTATGATATGCCTGAAGACTCTGACACATATCTGCACAGGGTGAGAATCCCGCGCTGTAAACATCTAGACTGATGTTGAAGTCTGGTTGAATATATTTACAGGATTTATGATATCTTGTTATATTTTCTCTAATTTGCTATTGATTATTTTCTACAACCTATGAACTCAGCTGGTCTTGTATCATCCTATGGAGACCAGCTGTGTTCCTCCAACATTTCTGTGTGTTTTTACTTCCTACAACCTAACTGCTAGGTCAGCATCCTTTGTTTTTCCACCTGTTGGCCATTCATGTATACTAATGGTCGGTTTCTCATGGGACCACAGAATAACATAATGCTTAATGAGAAAATCCCTGATAATGACAAGACAGAAGTTCGAAGATATCCCTGTATAACTTGGGTTTGTTTACCCTTCCCAACTGCTTGAGAAGATGTCCTTTTTGTATTGTGTGCAGTGGTGACAGAGAATTTGAGAGTAGGTTTGAATGTGGCCTTGCGGTGTCCTCTATTGGTGGGTCAGCATCTATGATGGGAAGGGAAATAGAGGAGAAGGGTTGATTGGTGATCTTGGTGCCTTAGTGTTACCTTTAAGAGCATATTATTCTGCCTGTAATGCTGTGTATTTGACCAAAATAAAGTAGCTTCCAGTTAAATAAGTGATACGATGACATTTTTTGTAACCTTTTTGCAGGTTGCACGTGCGGGTCGATTTGGGACCAAAGGTTTGGCAATTACCTTTGTGTCTGATGAAACAGATGCAAAGGTTCTGAATGACGTACAGGATCGGTTTGAAGTCAATGTTGCTGAGCTACCAGATGAAATTGACATTTCTACTTACAGTACGTATCAAGTTTACATTATTCTCTGCTGACCCTTGTTTGAAAGTATTTTGGAGGGAGACAGCCAAACAAAACGGCTTTGGGAAAGTTCCAGTGAATGAGAGTTTGGAGCTCTGGACAAAACTGGGGCACACAGGAAGGACTGGTAAGGGCAAAGGTCAAAAAGTTTGTACTTTCAAATAAGTCGGTGACAGTGATTATATTGACACGATCAGTCCTTTTGACTTGTCTGCGCCTTTTATGCAGCTCTCACACTGTCTTTCTCTTACCCTTCTCCACTGGAGCAAATGAGTGAGAAACTGGAGAGACTCAGCAGGTCAGGCAGTATCCATGGAGAGAAATGATCAGTGTTTTAGGTCTGAGCTCTTTATGATCAAGTACAGTAAAATCCCCAGTATCTGGCACGTATGGGGATTGTGGATGCCAGATGTGCAAATTTTTCTGGTTAACTCAAGCTCATTCTTACAATGTCTAACTACAGCACCAGCATTAAGAATAAACAGAATAAAAGATAAAAGACTGTGTAAAATGTTAAGTAATTTGGAGGGGGATAAAAACAGTATTGTAGTCCTTAATTATGTAAAGTTCACTTTAATCAGGTAATTCCCATAACATTTAAATTTGAACCCTGATCACTGGTGCTATAACCACTGGAGCTAACTGCCACCATCATAATTAACCCATCCTCCCCAAGTTTACAGATAAAGTCTTACTAATATACTTAATACTGCACTGGCAGGGATAGGGAGACACTGGGAGAGTCGCCCCAGCAGTGAGCAGCATCAGAACGGCTCTTCACCCTGGGCACTACCATTTTATTCAAACTTTATTGAAACTTTATTCAAACAGCTGCTGCGGGTGTTACACGACCAAGGCGCTCCACTGGCTGAATATTTGCTCCCATCTTCACCAAGGGGCTGTGCCTTTCTTTGGAAAACATTTATTTTTGCAATTTAAAATTTTTATTTATTCTTATTCATTCAAATTATTTCTTCTGGGGGTTTTTTTGCTGGTTGGTTGGGTTACCAGTTGCTGGAATTCCAGATATAGGGGATTTTACTGCATATGAAGAAGTTGGGGAGGCTTTGTGATATATTGAGCAGAAGGTTAGAGATGTGAAAAGACAGGTGGTGGGAGGGGAAGGTTTGTGAGAAAGGTAAGAAGAGATGGTAACAATGGAACCAGATAGAGGTGGGGCATTTGCCTAAAATTAGGGGTGGGGGGGGGGGAAATCAACATTTGTACTATTCAGTTTTAAGGCTGCACAAGAGAAATATATTGTAGCTCAAGGTTATATTTAGTCCCACTTTGGCAAGGCAAGGACAAATATCTGTGTGGGGATGTCTCTGACATCTCTCTGCTTTCTGGACCCCTGTCTCTAGCTGTGAATCTTTATTACAAACTGTCTCTCGCAGCTACCTGGTCACTGATTGTATGAACATTATCGCTTTCTCTCTATTCTTCCACCACATCTGTTCCCAGGATTAGGTCTTTCACTCCAGGACACCTAATAGCCTGAATACAGCACCTAGTATACCCTGATCTCGGAAGCTAAGCAGGCTCAGGCCTGGTCAGTACTTGGAGGGGAGACAGCCAAGGAACACCAGGTGCTGTAGGTTTCTGTGAGGGGCGCTGGACAGCGTGGCGACACTATTTTCCTAATAGTAGACAAAATTAAAGAACTTCATTTATGTTACATTCTATTAAAAAAATGTATTACGTGACAATAGTAGAACCTTTTACATCTTTCTTTCACAAATGTCATTGATACATCCACTTTCACCTCACCTCATCACAGGGAGAACAAGGACAGTGCTCCTTGCTTCCCACCCCACCAGCCTCCATATCCAACATCCTCTCTGACATGTCCATTACATTCAGAGCGATCTCACTCCTGGCCCTATCTTTGCATCCCAGCACTTCTGGGGATCCAAGGAATGGCAGATGGAATCTAACTTTGACAAATGTGAGGTGTTCCATTTTGGTAGATTAAATCTGAGCAGGGCCCACAGTAAAGGTAGAGTCCTAGAGTTTTGTGGAACACAGCCCCAGGAGTACAGGTAGAGTGGAATGTGGAGACACAAGTAGGTAGGGTGGTGAAGATGTATTCGGCATGCCTGCGATCATCAGTCAGAGCATTGAGTACAGAAGCAGGAATGTCATAATTGTACAGGACATTGATGAAATGTGTGCATTTCTGATCACCCAGCTGTAGGAATAATGTAATTAAGCTGCAGAGATTCACAAGGATGTTAATAGGATTGGAAGGCTTGAGTAACATGGATAGACTGGAGCTTTTGTTTCCCTGATGCATGGGCAGCTGAGAGATGGCCTTGTGGAAGTACCTAAAATCATGAGGGGAGAACAGAAAATTAAAGCACAGTGCAGGCCCTTTCACCCATGATGAAATAAAACACGTAAATTTGTAGACATTGTTGTTGAAGTAAAAACACAATGCTGGAGAAACTTGGCTGGTTAAACAGTGTTCTTTAGATAGCAAAGGTAAAAATACATAACCAACATTTTGGGCTTGAGCTTTTCATCGGGGTCAGCCTTTAATGTGTGGACCTATGGAAACCTATTCCACAATCTTAACTTTTCCCCACATTGCACCTATAACCCATGTCTATCCAAAATTCTTTTGAATGTCACTATTGTACCATCCACCACCTCCCTGGCAATGCATTCCAGAGACCCAAAAAAAAACCCATGTGACACCACCATCACCCCAAAATGTCTCTCCACTCACCTTAAACCATGTCCTCTGGTATTTGCTATTTGAGCCCGGGAAAAAGATGCTGCGTCTCAGCCCCTCATAATCTTATAAACCTATTGTCGCTCCTCATCCTTTGTCACTGCCATTAACCACATACTCTGCTTTCAAATTTTACCTTTCAAAATGCATCACTTCTCACTTAATCCGGATAGAATATTTGCCACTTTGCCTGACTGCATCCTGTCAATATCCTGTTGTAACCTTCAACACTATCTACAATACCTCTAGCCTTTGAATCATCTGAAAACTGACCCACCCCTCCACTTCATGCAGGTTATTTGTAAAACTCTCAAAGAACAGTAGTCCAAGAACAGATCCCTGCAAAAATACCACTAGTTAGTGACCTCTGTTCCATCTACTCCTACCCTCTGCTTTCTGAAATTCTGAATCCATGCCTCGTGACTTTTTGAATGAGCCGACCATGGGAGAATCTTGCATCTTACTAAATTCCACATAGACCACGTGCATTGCCTTTTCCTTGAAAAATTCAATAAAGCTAGTGATGCATTAATTGTCTCACAAAGTTTGACTGACTGTACCTGAGAAGACTACACTTCTTGAAATCCTGTCCTTGGGAATCCTCCAACAGTGGTCCCCACCACTGACGTAAAACTTACTGGTCTGTAATTCCCAGGATTCTCCATCTTAAACAAGTGGACTATATTTGCCATTCTCCAATCCTCCAATACCTCCCCTGTTGCCAAGAGGATACAAAAATTGTCTCCAACCTCCAGCAATCTGCTCCTGTAATAACCTGGGGTATATCCAATCCTTTCTTTCTCATGCTCCAGAATGATACCTATACACAGAACCTATTTTCATGTCTTATATACACATAATTAAAATTAAGTATTATTAAGAAATAGTCACGAAGTTGTTTCAGCATTCTCGCTGCCTGTGGGAAGAAGCAGTAACTCAGCCTAGCGGTTCTGGCTCTATTACTTCTTACCTCTTCACTGACTGGAGTAACTGGAAGATCTGTGCGCAAGGTGATATAGATTCCTCACAGATTCTTCAAACTGTTCCAATGTACGTTCAAAGTTCGTGCCTAATCCCAACTAAATTAAACACTTTCTCATTTTGTCTGCTCCTATTCTTGTCCATAGCTATGCTAAAGGTCAAGGAGTTGGGCACTAACACTGAAATGCTGCCCCCATCAAAAAATTTGTCACCTGGCCAGCTAACACAGTACTAGATTCAGAAAGTCTCTTCTATAGTTGGCTTGTCTACGTAAGGCATCAGGAATCCTTGGACATGCCTGACTTATTCTGCCCCGTTCGAACCTTTTACACTCAGGAGGTGCTAGTCAACATGAGGGAAATTGAAGACTCCCATGACCACTTTCCATAACCTGCTTGCCTGCCTGAACTCTGTGTCCTGGTGGCTATTTGGGGGTCCAGACTAATCCCATAAGAGTGATTGCTCCCTTCCTGTTTCTTTCATAGATGAGGTCTTAAACTTTTTCCAAATGTAGGGGAGTGAAAGATTTGAGGGCAACAATTTAAAATGAGAGGGGAAATTATTAAAAAGGACATCAGGGGTAACTTTTTTTTTTACACAGAGGGTGTTGGGTGCGTAGACAGGTTGCCAGTGGAAATGGTGAGGGTAGGTGTCATTGTGGAATGTAACAGCATTTTGGACAGGTATATGGATAGGGCAGATTTAGAAGGATATGGTCTGAGCACAGGCCAATGGGAATAACTATGGGTCGCCATGGACGAACTTGGCTTGTTTTGTGCTGTATGCTGTACCAAGGTAGGCAGTTGTCCTGTTCCAGGAGGGGGGAATGAGTGAGAGCAGGAGCCAGCTCTTTCACCAGTTTATTTGGTCTTCAGTGGACAGGTAGTGTTGAGGTAATGCCTGTCTTTCAGGGTACTTTTGAAAACTGGACGTTTCCACCAAAACTAAGGACTCAGCATCAGGAAATGTAACGACTGCGCTTAATTAAAAAGCTGTGGTGAAGGTATTGAAATTGGACAAGGGGCATGGAGGGGTTAAGAATAATCAACATTCACCAGGTTCTGTTTGTCATCCTTACCCCTCCCACTCTCCTCATTAAACCAGCTCTCTCCCTTCTCCACTCTCAGTCCTGATGAAGAACTGGCCCAAAACAGCAAATTTTTTATCCATTGATATGCTGCTCAAAACGCAGAGTTCCTCCAGTAGGTTGTTTATTACTCCAGATTCCAGCATCTGCATTGAATATTTGGCCTGAGGTTGTTGAGTGCTTCCCGTGTTCCCATCCGAAGTGAAGGTTCACTAGAAAGGCTTATGAATGAAGAGAAAATCCAGCGTTTCCATGACAGCTTGAGCCATGATTAGTAACTTTGAACCATAAAAAGTACAGCAAAAAAAACCAGTCCTCTTTGTGCCCAATCATTTTGTTTGCCCCCTAGTCCCACTGACCTGCTCCCGGTCCATCGCCCTCCTATCTCTCCCATCCATGCACCTGTCCAAATTCCTCTTAAATGTTAGAATTGAGCCCACATTCACCATTTCAGCTGCAAGCTTGTTCCACACCCTCACCACTCTCTGTGAAGTTCCCCTTCATGTTTCCCCTAAACTTTTCCCCTTTCACTCTGCCCATGTTCTCTGGTTTGTATCTCACCTACCCTCAGCCTATCTACATTTACTCTGTCTATCCCCCTCATAATTTTAAATACCTCTATCAAACCTCCTCTCATTCTTCTATGCTCCAGGGAATAAAGTCCCAACCTGTTTAACCTTTCCCTGTAATTCAATTCCTGAAGTCCAGGCCACATCCTAGTAAATCTTCTCTGCACTCTTTGTATCTTAATGATATCTTTCCTGTAGTTAGGTCACCAAAATGCACACAGTACTCCAAATTTGGCCTCATCAATGGCTTATACAACTTTAACATAGCACCCCTATACTCAATGAAAATGCACACTGCTGGAAGAACACAGCATCTAGCCTGGCCTGCTGTGTTCTTCCAGCATTTGTGTATTTTCCTTTTATTCCAGCAGATTTTTAAAATTTTGTACTCAATACTTCGATTTACGAAGACCAGTATGCCAGAAACACTTTTTACAACTCTTTCCATCTGTGATGCCACTAACAAGGAATTATGATCTGTATTCTCCGATCCCTCTATCCTACTGCACTCCTCATGACCCTACCATTTACCATGCATGCCTTTTCTTAGTTTGTCCTTCCAAAATGCAACACCTCATACTTGACTCCATTAAATTCCATCTGCCATTTTTCAGCCTATTTTTCTAGCTGATCCATATCCCTCTGCAAGCTTTTAAAACCACCTTCGCTGTCCACAACACCTCCAAACTTAGTGTCATCTGGAAACTTGCTGATCCAATTTACCACGTTACCCAGATCATTGATATAGATGACAAACAACAATTGTCCCAGCACCAATCCCTGAGGCACATCACTAGTCACAGGCCTCCAGTCTGAGAAGCAGTCTTCCACCTCTACAATGGCTTCTCCCGTCCAGCCATTGTTGAATCCAGTTCACCATGAATGCCTAGCATCTGAACTTCCCTGACTAACCTCCTGTTGGGACCTTGTCATAGGCTTTACAGAATCCATGTAGACAACATCCACAGCCTTTCCTTCATCAACTTTCCTGGTAACCTCCTCAAAATTCTATCAGATTGGTTAAACACGACCTACCACGCACAGAGCCATGTGGACTATCCCTAATCAGTCCATGGCTATCCAAATAATTGTATATCTGATCTCTTTCAATGTTATCTGGCTTGATGCTAACGGTGTAGGTTACTTGGGTCTCAGGATACATATTTGGATTTTTTTTAATATCCACCTGTTTAAATATAATTTGGCAAAGTGGTCAAATTGGTCATTTCTCATTGGGCCTTGAGAGTGAGATTTTGCTTTACTTTGGAGATTACTGCCACATAAATTGGGAATGTTAAAAATGAACTGAGACACAGTTTGAAGATGTGTTTCCTCAAATCTAAGACTTTTGTGATTATAATGAGGATTCACTTCATTCTTAATCCATCTTGCCCTTTTCAAAGCTCCCTCCTGAAAGATGCGTTGATCAGATTTGATCATTGAGGTTGTGCATTGAATTAAGTGGGTTTGAATTCTAGACTCCGTTTTTGTCGCAATTTTTTTTTAGAGAATGTTAGCGTGCTGTTCTGGCCCAATGAACCTGTGCTAAAATACACACGTGACCAATGAACCTAACCCCGTACATTTATGAAAGCGTGGGAGGAAATCTGCATGGTCACAGGGCAAATGTACAAGCTCCTAGCAGAGCAGCAGCTTTGAATCCTATTGCTGCTGCTGTAAGCTCTGCCACCCTGCTTTTACAACAATAGAACACTACAGCACAGACCCATCCACCTGCAGCCTAACTATAGATCTCCATACCCCCGCCATCCAATCTCTTAAATGTCAAAATGGAGCCCACATCTACCTCTGCTAGCAGCTCATTCTATGCTTTCACTACCTTCTACAGAATAGTCATAAAACGTGGAAACAGACCCTTCGGCCCAATTTGCCTGTGCTGATCAAAATGTCCCATCTGCATGCATTTGGCCCATATTTCCCCCTTAACCAAACTTATCCACATAACTGTCCAAATGTTTCTTAAACTTCAGGTTTCTGCTAAATCTCTTTCCGCCCCCATCCCCCAAATCTTAAACCAGGAGTCTCAAAAGTGGTCGATATCAACTCCTTGGGGTTGATGAACGGCAGGGGGGGTCGATTGAACTTTTGAAAATAGCCAATCTTTCGCAAGATGGGGCCTTGGTGGCCACCATGTTCTATTTGGCTTCAGCCTTTTAGTAAGTAGGAAGGGGAGGACTAATAGAGCAGAGAAGAAGGGGGGTATGTGTCCAACACTGCTCCTGTTGACATCCTGCCCACATCCTGGCGCCTCAACTACTCCACGGTTTCCATGTCTGGGGGGGTTAATGAGGTATCGAGGATTTCATGAAGGGGTCGATGGTCCAAAGGGTTTGGGGAGCCCTGCTGTAAACCTACATCTTCTGGTTTCTGATTTCCCATACTCGGGGCAAAAGAGAGTCCATTCACCTGGTCTGTTCCTTTCATGATTTTGCATACTGCTCCTCATCCTCCTGCGGTTCAAGGAGTAAAGCCCCAGCCTGCTCAACCTCTTCTTATAGCTCAGGTCCCAAGTCCTGGCAACATCCTCATCAATCTCTGCTCTCTCTCCAGCTTGTCGCCAAAGCAATGCAGTATTTCAAATGGGACTCACCAATGTACAACTGTTACATGGCCTCTCAATTTCTAAATTCAATACTCTGATAAAGGCCAATGTGCCTACCTGCATTACTAATTTTGTAGAGCCTCTGCTGTACAAGATCCCTACCATTCACTGTGCAAGTCCTACACCACTTAGTGTTAATCATAAATTTGCTAATCGTGCCATGTATGCTTTCATTTAAATCATTAACATTTCACCAAACTGCAATGGGCTCAGCACCGAACCCTGTATCATACTACTTGTCACAGGCCTCCAATCTGAAAGCAACCTTCCACCATCCCCCTGTGCTTTAAAGCTAAATTCTGCTCATTTATCTTGGATCTAACCTTCCAGAGCAGCCTAATGTATGGAACCTCATTGAATGCTTTGCTGAAACCCATAAATGCAACGTCTTGAGCTCTGCTGTCAACAATCTTGGTCACATCTTCAAAAAAACCCTCAGATTTGTGAGTCTTCCCACTTACAAAACCGTGCTGGTAATCCCTAATTAGCCCTTGTGCATCAATGTACAAGTATAGCTTCTATCTCGGAATACTCCAGTAACTTACTGCCATGTCGTTCTTGCAGATTTGCTGCAGTCATCGGGCACCTCACCTGTACTTAATGACAACTCTTGTATTCCAGCCAGAGCACCTGCTGTTTGCTTCTGCAGCTCCTCACAGTGGCCTTGCGTATATCTGATCAGGCCCATGAGATTTGCCTCAACTGTAATACAAACTGATCTGAAAGACACAAGGACTGGAGAACTCAAGCCAGTCATTGGTAGTGCCTTTCAGATCAGTTTGTATTACAGTTGAGGTTCTAAAGGTCCATGGTAAAAATGGAGAAGTACTCATTGACCACATTGATTCCAGGATGGAATCTCTTGTATTCCTTTATCCTTTATCCTTTATGTACATGTACTCTCTTGGGATTATCTGTGGGTGATCTGCCAGAGCTACCTTCCCCTTAGCTCTCCTGATTTTTTAAATCTTGCTCCTCACTTCCCAAAACTCCTCCAGGTATCCCAGATGATTATACCTGTCCCGTGCCTCCTTGCTCTTGAAGGCAACATGATTTCCTTATGGTTCCAATGTCTGGTCTTTCATTCCTAGTCTCTTGTCAATACATTTTTTTTTAAAAACAACCTATTTTCCAAATGTTCCTTTTCCTTTAAACAACCTGTTCCAATTAACTTGAGCTAGTTCTTCTACCTTCAAAGCCAGCCTTGCCCCAGTTCCAAATTTTAACTCGTGATCCTACCCTGACTCTCCAAAACAAATATAACAGTGGCCCCCTGGTCCCCAAAGGCTCATCCACAAGTACTTTATCCACTTGCCTGTCCCAATTTCCCAAGACAGGATCAAGCGTTGCCCTCTCCCTTGTGGGACCTTCTGCATATTGCTGGAGGAAACTTAATGTCAGCGCATTTGGTAAATTTCACCATGTTTTGTACAACTTCCAACATCCCAACTCCCGTATTCGATACTTTGACTTCTGAAGGCCGAGGTTTGAAGGTTTACTGGATGGCCCTATCTACCTCTGATCCCACTTTTAAGGGATCTTCCCAGATCCATCTATTCATCTGCATACTGCGGTTTCCTATTGTTTACTGTGCAAATCCTACCTTGGTCCATCCTCCCAAAGTGCCACATCTCACTTCTCCATATTCAATTCCAGATGCTGCTGCAAGCCTTTCTTTTCATCCATTCCACCCTCAATCTTGGTGTCGTCGTCGATAAATTTGACTATTCAATTCACCATATTAACCAGATTGTTGAAACAGGACAAACAGCAATCCCTGAGACTCACAGGCTTCCAGTCAGAGAGGCAATCCTCTAGTACCATTCAGGCTTTTCCCACAAAGTCAACGAGTAATCCAGTTTACTACCTCATCCTGAATACTGAGCGACTGAACCTTGACCAAGTTTCTATGTCAAAGCCTGACTGAATTCCATGTAGTTAACACCTACTACCTTTGTCAACTTTCCTGGAAACCTTGAAACTCTTGTTTAGTTAAGGCGTGACCTACTACCTCACAAAACCATGTTGACTACAAGTCAACTATCTTACGACCATAATTTGGGATCAATGGGTACACCCACACGCAATTAAGCGAGACCATATATTTTAAAGATTTTTAACAAATGAATCTTTAATGAAGAATATAAACATATGTATAGTACATTACCTTCAATAAAGATACTTCCTCAATCCCTATATGAACTTCTAGTATATAATAAAGTCATTGGACTCTGGTGTTTGGCTGCCACAGGAGTGTGGACTTTAGGGCTGCCATCGGGAGCGGGGACCACTGTATACAGTACTTTTAATACAAAATACATACTGGTACAGTAATTTTAATAAAGAATTTTTAAAAATTCAGTTGTATGTGCGAGTGGTCTTAACTTGCGTAAGTCGGAAGTCGAGGACTACCGGTATTCCTCATCAGTCCCTAATTATCCAAGTACCTTCCACATATTTACCCACCAATGTCATGCTCATCGGCCTACAATTTCTCAGATGCTTCTGAAGAGCCTTTCTTAAACAACAGACAGCATTAGCTTTCCTCCATCCTCTGGCACCTCACCTATGCCTAGGATGTTTGAAACACCTCTGCTAGGGCCCTGCAATTTCTGCACGAGACTTGGATTTTCTCTGATTTGAAATTAAATGTGTTCTGTTGATTTTCTTGTCTTCCAGTTGAACAAAGCCGGTAGAATCTGAGTTGGCAAGATCAGAAGCTGTCTCGAGGAAAGTTGCTCTTGTTAATTACTCATTGGAGTCTTCTGTCGACAAGATGGGAAGATGACCTAACATTTCTTTTGTCGATACCTACTTTTTTTTAAAAAAGGCGTTTACTGGATTGGAATTTGTGTGGAAGAATTGAAGCTTTTATACATCCATGGATCAGTTTTAATTTGTTTGTATATTGCTCTTTCTGCCTGTCTTTACTCAAAGGTGGTTTGTTGGTTAATAAATCAAATCAGTTTTTAAAAATATCCACTGACTTTGAAAATTACTTATTGATGAGGTAAGATTGGTAAATGTGTTGAGCTGGCAAGAACACAAGAATGTTGGAAATGGGAGGAGGGTTCAAGTGGTCTAACGTGCCTCCACCATTCCATTAGATCGTGGCTGATCCGGCTGAGGACTCCATTCCTCCTACCCATAACTCTGTGTCTTAAATAAGTACCAGGCAGTTGCTACTGCTTCCTTAGGAAAAGAATTCCACCGATTCACTACTCTCTAGGAGAAGCAATTCTTCCAAACTGACTCTTGAATCTTTTGACTATGGTCCTACTGTGGTCCTCTCTTTACACCTAACCGTATGACAGTAGCACCACCTACAAATTCACTGAGTCAGCAGACAGGAGGTAGATTGAAAACATGGCTGAATGGTACAGCAACACCATTCCCTAAAAATTGATCAGCAAATTCCAAGACCTGGGACTCAACACCTCACTGTGTAATTGGATCCTGGATTTCCTCACCTCCAGACCACAATCAGGATTGGTCAAAACATCTTCATAGTCTCCATCAGTACTGGAGCAGCAGAGGACTTCGTTCTTCGCTCCCTGTTCTACTCACTGCACCTAGGAGTGTGTAGCTTGGTACCACAACTCCACTATCTACAAATTCAATGACGATACCACGGCAGTGGGTTGGATGAAAAGAGGCAAGGAGTCAGCAAACAGGAGGGAGATTGAAAACTTGGTTGAATGATGCAAGCTTGCACTCAGTGTCACCAAAACCAAGGAGATGATTGTTGACCAGGATGGAAAACCAGAGGTGTACAATCCAGGGATTATTGGGGGGGGATCTGCGGTGGAGAGGGTGAAGTTCTTTGGAGGATCATTCCTGGATCCAACACATAAATGGCATCGTGAAGAAAGCATATCCTCTCAGGAGTTTGTGGAAGTAACCCTCGGCAAATTTATATGGATGTGTGATGGAAAGTGCGCTGACCAGCTGCATGTCTGGTATGGGAACCCCAATACCCCTGGGCGGAGAGCCCTGCAAAAGGTAGTTGACAAAGCCCAGGACATCACAGGCAAAACCCTCCCCTCTATCGAGAACATCTACAGGGAACACTGCCATCAGAGAGCAACAGCAATCATCATGGATCCGCCCACGCTGTTGCCATCAGGAAAGAGGTCGAGGTGCGCAACAAGAAGCACCCAGGAGCAGCTGCTACCCCTCCACCATCAGACACTTAGTTGAATTTTTTCTCTGTATTGCACACTCAGTTTGCTTGCATTTCATTTGTTTACATTGTACGTGGTGTACAGTTTTTTTTTGCACTGCCAATTAGTGGTCATTCTGCCTCGCCCGCAGGAAAAAGAATCTCGGGGTTGTTGATGTCGAGTATCTGAATCTGAAGTCTACTTCTTGTCTCACCTGCCAGTGGGAATGAACCCCATCTTGCCTTCTTCCCATAATGTGTATTTTCCTAAAGGTGCTTCCTCATTTCCTAAACTGCAAGTTCCAGGCTATTCAACAATGGTGGAAAAAGTGTGAATGAAACTTTCTGGTTGTCATGACAGTTAATCAGAGGGATGGATGCTGGCTACAAAATTGGTTGATCATACAAAGAAATGAAGATTGGGTAAAGATCTGCCTTGCAGGGAAAAATTAATCTCCCCATTTTGGTAGGAAGGGACAGTTGGGATGGTTAGTGTAGCAGAAACGCCACGCTGTTACAGCGCCAACAACTGGGGTTTGAATCTCGCGCTGTCTGCAAGGAGTTTGTACATTCTCCTTGTGACTCCGTGGGTTTTCCCAGGGGCTCCGGTTTCACAAGACAAAGGAACACAGGCCACTAGGCTCATCGAGTCTGTTCCGGAAATCTACACTAGTTCCAATTTCCAGCCTTTTCCCTGTATCCCTTGATGCCCTCACTAATGAGATTCTTGTCTATTGTTTAAATACTCCCAGTATTCCACTGGATCTGGCTTCCACTGCTGTATGCGGCAGTGAGTTCCACAGATCTACCTTTCAAAATATACAAGGATTTAGGTTATTTGGATGCAATTGGATGGTACACATCCATCGAGGTTACTTCTGCTTTCCAGATCCTAATTCCCACCCACATGGCCTCACGATAGTTCTCCAGCAATATCCTATCTCGAGATGTCTCCTGCTAATGACCTGGATAACACCGTAAACTCCAATAGCCAAAGGCAACACGCTGGTTGCTGATACTTCCATCTTTCTCAAGGGCCACAGGATTTTGAATGATCTCGGCAACAGTTCATTTAACTGAAGCAAAACCTCCTTGGTCTGTTTTCACATTTCTTCAGGATGAATTCCAAGGGGATCAGGATTCTGGCAGGGACGTTTGCTGGGGTTACTCAGCAGACTTTAAACTAGAATGGCTGGGGGGAGGGAACCAAATGAAGGAGAACAGCAAGGAGAAGATTAGAGTGCAATCAGAAAGGTTGAAAGGGCCTGTTACCATGCTGTATGTTTAAATTTGTAGAACATTAAAGTGCAAGGAAACAGGCCAATTTGGCCCTTCTAGTCCGCACTGATCAAAGTACCCTCCTCTAATACCACCTACCAGCACCCTGCCCATATCCCTCCATTTCCCCCTCCCATCCATATACTCATCCAACTCTTTCTTAAATGACAAAATTGACCCTGCCTCCACCACCTTTCCCGGAAGCCCATTCCACACAGTAACCACTCTGAGTAAAGAAGTTCCCCCTCATGTTACTCCTAAACCTTTGCCCGTCAACTCTCAACCCATGACCTCTTTCATCCATCTCTCCTACTCAACGGGAAAAGCCTTTCCACATCAGCTCTATCTATCCCTCTCATTATCTTAATCACCTCTATCAAAACCCCTCTCAGCCTTCTACGTTCCAAGGAATAAAGACCTAATTTGCTCAGTCTTTCCTTGTATTCCAGATGCTTAAACCCAGGCAACGTTTTTGTAAATCTCTGCACTCTCTCTATCTTGTTAATATCCTTCCTATAAATCGGTGACCAGAACTGCACACAATACTCTAAATTTGGCCTCACCAATGCCTTGTACAGTTTCATCATTACATCCCAACTCCTATATTCTATGCACAGATTTATATAGGCAAGCATACTAAAGGCCTTCTTCACCACCCGATGCACATGTGCGCCTACCTTCAGGGAACAATGCACCGTTATTCCTAGATCTTTCTACTCCACTGCATTCTTCAATGCCCTCCCATTTACCACATGTGTCTTGCTTTGATTATTCTTTCCAAAATGAAGCACCTCACACTTCTCAGCATTAAACTCCATCTGCCATCTTTCTGCCCACTCATCTAAGCAGTTTAAATCCCTCTGCAATCTTTGAAAACCCTCTTCATCATCCACAAGTCCCCCTATTTTAGTATCATTTGCATATTTACTAATCCAATTTACTGCCCCATCCTCCAGATCATTAATATATATGACAAACAGCAATGGTCCCAATACCGAACCCTGAGGTACTCCGCTTATCACCGGCCTCCATCATGACAAACAATTATCTACTACTACTCTCTGGCACTTTCCTTCCAGCCACTGTTGAATCCATTTGACTATCCCCAAATTAATACCCAAGGACTTGACCTTCCTAATTAACCTCCTATGTGGAACCTTATCGAAGGCCTTATTGAAGTCCATATAGACAACATCCACTGCTCTACCCTCATCAATATTCCTAGTCACCTCTTCAAAAAATTCAACAAGATTGGTCAAACACGATCTTCCACGCACAAATTCGTGTTGAGTGTCCCTGATCAGACCCTGTCCCTCCATATACTTGTATATACATTATCTCTAAGAACGCTTTCCATCAATTTACCTACCACAGACATCAAACTTACAGACCAATAATTGCTAGGCTTGCTCCTCAAACCTTTTTTAAACAAAGGAACCACATGCACAACACTCCAATCCCCCGGCACTATACCCATCTCTCATGACATTTGAAAAATCACTGCCAGAGCCTCCACTATTTCCTCACTAACTTCTCTCAAGTTCCTGGGGGAAATCCTGTCAGGACCTGGAGACATCCACCTTGATATGTTTCAAAAGTTCCAGTACTACCTCTTTCTTATCACTATAGTCTCCATATTTACCCCCTTTGCTTCCTTTACCCTCCACAGTTCAATATCCTTCTCCTTAGTAAATACTGAGGAAAAGAAATTGTTCAAGACCTCACCCATCTCTTTTGGCTCCACACACATTTGTCCTTTCTGATTCTCTATTGGACCAATTTTATCTCTCACTTTCCTTTTGCTATTTACATATTTGTAGAAACCCTTAGGATTTATTTTCACCCTGCTTGCTATAGCCACCTTGTATCTTTTAGCTTTTCTAATTTTCTTAAGATTCTTTTTACATTCAATATACTACCCAAACATCTTTTTTCCGTGTTTCTTATATTTATTGTAGTACTCCCTCTTTTTTCGAACCATTTCCATAATCCCTTGAGAACCATGGCTCTCTCTCAAACTTTTGACCTTACCTTTCTGCCTCACAGGCATATAATGATTTTGTTCTCTTAAAATCTCTCCTTTAAAAGACCTCCATTTCTCTATTACATCCTTCCCAGAAAACAAATTGTCCCAATCCATCCCTTGGAAATCCTTTCGCATCTCCTGAAACCTAGCTTTTCCCCACTCAAAAACTTCAACTCTGGGCCCAGACCTATCCTTTTCCCTCTCTAGTTGGTATCTCCACGTATTGATGTAAAAAGCTATGCTGCACACCTTTTACAAACTCCAACCCATCCAGCCCTTTCACGGAATGGGTTTCTCAATCAATATTCGGAATATTAAAATCACCCACAATCACTACCCTGTGCTTATTACAAATATCTGCTATCTCCCTACGAATTTGTTCCTCTAATTCACATTCCCCATTTGGTGGTCTATAAATGCACCCCTATAATTGTAACTTACCCTTTCCCATCCTCAATTCCACCCAAATAGCCTCCCTGGACGAGCCTTCTATTCTATCACTCCTACACTCCTAAACACCGCTGTAATATTTTCTCTAACAAGTAGTGCAACCCCACCCCCTCTTCCCCCCCCCCCCACCCCGGTTCTATCACACCTAAAGCAACTAAATCCAGGAATATTTAGCTGCCAGTCACATCCCTCCTGTAACCATATTTCACTAATTGCTACCACGTCATGCTTCCAAGTGTCAACCCATACCTTCAGCTCAACCACCTTCCTTACAATGCTCCTAGCATTAAAATGTATGCATTTTAGAGATCTCCCACTTTTTACTTCCTTTGTGCCCCTATCTTTACCAACACCTCTCTTATGATCTTTTGCAATTGACTTCTGTCCATCTTCGTATCTCTTTCTCTGATTGCACTCTAACCTTCTCCTTGCTGTTCTCCTTCATTTGGTTCCCTCCCCCCAGCCATTCTAGTTTAAAGTCTGCTGAATAACCCTAGCAAACGTCCCTGCCAGAATCCTGATTCCCCCTGGAATTCATCCTGAAGAAATGTGAAAACAGACCAAGAAGGTTTTGCTTCAGTTAAATGAACTGTTGCCGAGATCATTCAAAATCCTGTGGCCCTTGAGAAAGATGGAAGTATCAGCAACCAGCGTGTTGCCTTTGGCTATTGGAGTTTACGGTGTTATCCAGGTCATTAGCAGGAGACATCTCGAGATAGGATATTGCTGGAGAACTATCGTGAGGCCATGTGGGTGGGAATTAGGATCTGGAAAGCAGAAGTAACCTCGATGGATGTGTACATAAGCTACCAGTTACTGGGAGCTAGAGGATCGTGGATGGAGAGAGATTGCTATTTGTAAAAATAGCAAAGCTGTTATTGTAGGTGATTGTAAGATCCCCGACATTGACTGGGATTTGATGGGGGTGAATTTTGAGTATCCAGGAGAATACTCTCCAGCAACATGTGGATAGGTTCATTGGGGAAGGGGGAATGTTGGAACATACTGGGGAGTGAAATAAAAATGCTGGAGAAACTCAGCTGGTCAAACTACCTACTTTATGTAGCAAAGATAAAAATACATAACTAACCATTCAGGCTTGAGCCCTTCATCAAGATATGAGCAAAATGTAGGCAAGTGCCAGGGTTAGAAAGATATGGTCTTTGTGGACAGGTGTAGATGGGAAAAGAGTTGGGTTAGGCTGAAGGGACTGTGCTGTATGATTCAATGAGAAGCAAAATGTCAACATAAAACCAAAACTTGCTGGTGAGGAACCAGGAGAGCCAGTAATTGAGGCGCAACACTGCCCCGCAGGGTCCAACTACCTGTCATCGCCACAACCTTGTTCAGGTTTAAATGTCCTGGGTCGACTGGTGGAGGTGTCATTTTTAAAATATCTGTACCAAAGATGGCAGACCATGAAGGGTACAGGCACCGGGGGAGCAGAGGACCAGAGAGAACCTGGGAGAGGAAGGTGACCACAGCAGTGGATCACAAGGGGTTGCAGGCTCTGGGGGAGCAGCTGATGCGTGCAGGGCACCAGGTTGGAAAAACAACTCTCTCCCTCCTCATCACGAAGGAGAAACCTAGGGGAGTAGACCATGGCAGCAGACCAGCAAGGAGCTTGGAGACCAAAGGACTCTCTGCAGGCTGCTGGAGACCAGCTCATGGAAACCAGGTATTGGGACCGGGATCCAAGATGATACTGATGGTGAGCAAGACACCCAGAGCCTTAGACACTGACAGCTCCCCGAATGTATCAGGAGCTCCGGCTCACCCACTGGAACAGACAGGATGCTATTCAGTTACAGGAGTGCAGGAGAATCCACGGGCACCTGGTGTCTCTGAAGGGACTTCTGCTTCCCTTTAGTGGGGACACTGGGTTGGTGGAGCCTCTCTGTGCCTTTAAGGCAGGCAAAGTTGCCGTTACATGACAATAAAGGAATCTTAAATCGCGTTTGAGTTAGAGATGTTGATGGGGTGGGGTGGGGTGGGGTGGGGGGGAATGCTGGAGAAACTCATCAGGTCAGTGTACTTTATGTAGCAAAGATGGATGCATAACCAAATTGTCGGGCTTCAGCCCCACCCCCACCTTTTTGTTCAGGCGTCTGCCTACGTTTTGTTCATATCTTTATGAAGGGCTCAAACCTGAAATATTGATTGTGTATCTCTGCTGTATAAATGGCACTGTTTGACCTCATGAGTTTCTCCAGCTTTGTTTACAGTGAGTGTTTTACTTCTTGTTGACGGAGGGGTTTCAGTTCATGTGGATTTTCAGAAGGCATTGAACAAAATGTCACACAAAAGGCAGATTTGGTGTAATCGGGGAAGGACATCAGCGTGATTGTATGACATGGAAGGGAATTAGAATACATGGGTTCTTCAGGTCTCAATGTTGTTCATGTCCTGGAGAGGACAGAGTGTGAAGTTAACAGGGTACCAATGGCAGGAGGGGAAAAGACAGGGCATGAGGTGAAGACAACATTGTTACACTGCAACAGGGCGAGTGAGAGTTTAATGAAGGAAGTCTGAAGTCCTCTGGTTTGAGGAATCTCCAGGTGGATGGTCATCTAAACGGAGCAGGATGAGGGATGTCCAGAGGATGGCATTGGAGTCCCTGAGAATTCAGGGTTCCAGCTGTGCAGTATATTGGGCACGGACCGACCCCAGGACACGGTTTTGGTCCAAAGGTTTTTTTTGTCATATACTAATATATTACACAAAATGTTGTTTAACCTACCATGAGGCAAACAAAGCACCCTTAACAATCTAAGAGACTCCCTTCAGAGACACGGAGTGTCTGGATTTGTCTCCAGCACTCAGATGGTATATACAATTATTTGGATTGATTAGGAGTAGTCAACATGGCTTTGTGCGTGGCAGATCATGTTTAACAAATCTTAGAAAGTTTTTTGAGGAGTTTACTAAGAAGGTTGACGAGGGGAAGGCTAAGAATGTGGTCTATATGGACTTTACTAGGGCCTTTGACAAGGTTCTCATAAGAAGTTAGGAAGGTTTTAATGTTGAAGGAGTGATATGGACTTTAGTAGGGCCTTTGACAAGGTTCTCATAAGAAGTTAGGAAGGTTTTAATGTTGAAGGAGTGATATGAATTGAACAATGGTGAGATGGCAAATGACAGCCGATGACTAATGGAGTGCCTCATGTACTGGGTCTCTTGTTTGTCATATATTAATTATCTGGATGTTAGGGTGGTCAACTAGATTAGTAAGTATGCAGGTTATACTAAGATTGGTTGTGTTGTGGACAGTAAGGAAGGTTTTCAAAGCTTGCAGTGGTATATAGGCCAGTTAAAAGAGTGGGCTGGAAGATGGCAGATGGAGTTTGTGTGAGGTGCTACATTTTGGTTAAACTAATCATACATGTTAAATGGTAGACAATTGAGGAATGTAGTAGAACAAAGAGATGTAGAAATTCTGGTACATAATTCCCTGAAAGTAGAATCACATGGTAAAGAAAGCTTTTGGTATGTTGGCTTCATAAATCAGAGTATTGAGTACAGGAGTTGGGATGTCATGTTGAAGTTGTATAAGGCATTGGTGAGGACAAATTTGAAATATTGTGTGCAGTTTTGGTCACTGAATTATAGGAAGGATATAAACAAAATAGAGAACAAATAAGTTTTACAAGAATGTTGCCTGGGTTTCAGGGTTTGAGTTACAGGAAAAGGTTAAACAGGCCAGGACTTTATTCCCTGGAGCATAGAAGATTGAGGGGTGATTTGATAGAGGTATTTAAAATTATGATGGAGACGGAAAGAGTAAATGGGGACAGGCTTTTTCCATTGAGAGTGGGGGAGAGTAAAACAAGGGGACATGGGTTGAGATTGAAGAGGGAAAAGTTTAGGGGGCATTTCTTCATTCAGAAGGTGGAAGGAGGCTCTATTTTAATATTTAAGGAAAACCTGGATAGGTATACGGATGAGGGGCATATGGAAGTTATGGGTTAGGTGCGGGTCAATGGGGCTAGGTGGGAGGCGTTCGGCATGGACTAGAAGGGCCAAACTAGTCTGTTTCAATGCTGTGATTGTTATATGATTATATAAGATTGGGAAAACTTTAAAAAGCAACAAAGAACCACAAAGCGAACAATAAAGAAAGGGAAGATGAAAAATGACTAGCACAAAATATAAAAACAGTAAATGTTTACATAATATAAAAGAGAAAATTGTGGCTAAAATCAACATAGGTCCCTTAAAGGAAGAGAAAGGGGACTATTTAGTGTTAGTTTTCACGGGGAACACATCTACCATGCGAAAGATGGTTATGCCTGCAATGGTAAGTGAGGACCTGGGTACAATAGTGATCACTAGAGGGGTACTGAGCAAACTTATGGACCTAAAGATAGAGAAGCCCCCTGGCTCTAAAAGAATGCACCCCAAGAAATGGCAGAAGTTATAGTCGACGCATTGGTGATAATTTACCAAAATTCTATGGACTCTAGCGGATTGGAACACGGCCACTGTTCAAAAAAATGTGGAAATAGGCAGGTAAAATTTGGCAAGTCAGTTTAACATCTGCAGTTGGGAAAATGCCTGAAACTATCATTGAAGGTGAAATAGGCATCTGGAATGAACTGGATCCATCAGGCAGGAGCAGAATGGATTAGCAGAGGTGGGGGGGGGGTCTTGTTTGACAATGGAATTCTTTGAGGATGTATAGAATGCAGGAAATAGAAGGGAGCAGGTTGATGTTATTTCTTGAATTTCCAAAGACGTTTATAAAAGGCCTATCCATAGAGTTGGGGGTGATATATTAGCATGTATAGAGGATTGGTTTACCAATAGAAAGCAGAGAGTTCAGGTATAGGGACATTTTTCTAGTTGGCAATCTCGAGCCACGAGGTTCGGTGCGAGGCCCACATCTGTTGCACGATGATCTGGAAGAGGGGACAGAGTGTTGTGATTCTAGGTTTGCTGATGGCGCTAAATTGAGTGGAAAAGCAAATTGTGCAGAGGATACGACGTCTGCAGAAGGATGTAGATAGGTTGAGTGAGTGGGCAACGGTCTGGCAGATGCTGGACAATGTTGATAAGTGTAAGGTTATGCATTTTGGAAGGGAAAAATGGCAAGCGATTACAGCATGCTGTGGTGCAGAAGGACTTGGGAGGGCTCGTGCATGAATCGCAAAAGGTCAGCCGGCTATCAGGAAGGCAAATGGAATGTTGGTCTTCATAACTGGAGGGATTGAATTTAGGAACAGGGAGGCTGTACTGCAACTGTACCAGGTACTGGTGAGGCTGTATCTGGAGCACTTCCTGCAGTTCTGATCTCCTGACTTGAGGAAGGATCTACTGGCTTTGGAGGTGGTGCAGAGAGGGTTCACTAGGTTGATTCCAGAGATGAGGGGGTCAGCCTTATGAGGAGAGATCGAGTCATCTGGGACTGGACTCACAGGATTTCAGAAGAATGATGGGATCTCACAGAAAAGTATAAATTGCATAGGTGTTTTTTCCACTGGTAGGTGAGGTGAGAACGTGGGGTGGGGGGCATAGCGTCAAGATTCAAGTTAGTAGATTGAGGACACAGATGAGGAGGAACTTTTTCCCAGAGGGTGGTGAATCTATGGAATTCTCTGCCTATTAAAGCAGTGGAGGGGACCTCAGTCAATATATTTAAGATAAGCTTGGTTAGATTTTTACATCATAGAGGAATGAAGGGATATGGGGAAAAGGCAGGTAGGCCTATCATCAGATCAGCCATGACTCATTGCATGGCGGAGCAGACTTGACGGGCCGGATAGCCGATCCTGTTCCTATTCCTTTTGATCTTGTGAAAGCCAGTTTAGACCAGGTTCTAAGTTGAAGACCAATGGAAGGAACGTCTTGCATCTCATTAAATTGCAATTGTATCTTGCCAGGAAGAGAGGCAGAGAGAAGATCTGGGAGAGGACCCAGAGGAAGTGATGGATCCCTCTTTACCCTGAGGAAAAAAAATGTCTGCTCATGAAGAGACAGGTGTGCTCAGCTGGAGCTTGAACTAAAGGAAACTGAAAGCCATTACTGGTGTGAGAAACGGGTGCCCTCCAAGGGGAGAATCTTTTGCTACTTGCTGGAATACACCAGCCTTTCCTCTGCAGCAGGCATGTGTGATGTGAACCAAGAACCATTGAACATTACAGCATGGAAAACAGGTCCCTGTAGTCTGTGCCAAACCATTAGCCATGTCCCACTGACGTATTCAGCACATAATCCCTTCATTCCTCTCCCATCCATGTATCTGTCCAAATTTTTGTTAACTGAGAAAATTGAGCCCACATTCACTACTTCAGCTGGCAGCTCGTTCCACACTCCCACCACTCACTGTGAAAAAGTTCCCCCTAAACGTTTCCCCTTTCACCCTTAACCTATGTCTTCTGGTTTGTATCTCACCTACCCTCAGTGGAAAAAGCCTGTTTACATGTACTCTGTCGACACCCATCATAATTGTATATACCATTCAAATCTCCCCTCATTCTTCAACACTCCAAGGATCCTTTCCCTGTAGCTCAGTTCTTCAAGTCCTGGCAACATCCTTGTAAATCTCCTCAGAATACTTTCTATCTTATTGATATCCTTCCCGTGGTTAGGTGACCAAACTGTACACAATTCTCTAAATTGGTGTGTGTCTGGAGCTATGCCTTGTCTCAAATTTCCCCTCATTCTTCTATGTCCTAATGTTATTTTTTTTTAAAGTTTGAATTTAGATCTACAGCATGGTAACAGGCCATTTCAGCCCATGCCATCCATTATACCCAATTAACCTACAGCCCCGGTACATTTTGAATAATGAGAGGAAACCAGAGCTCCAGGAGAAAACCCAGAGACATGGGGAGAACATACAAACCCCTTATAGACAGCGCGGGATTCGAACCCCAGTCCTGATCGCTGGCACTGCAGTAACTACTACACTTTCCATGCCACCCCACCTGTTTAACCTTTCCTATAACTCGGTTCCTGAAGTCTTGGCAACATCCTAGTAAATCTCTGCTCTCTTTCAATCTTGTTGATATCTTTCCTGTAGTTCGGTGACAAAAACTGCACACAATTCACCAAATCTGTCCTCACCAATGTCTTAGAAAACTTTACCATAACATCCCAACTCCTATACTGAATACTTTGATTTATGAAGGCCAATGTGTCAAAAGCTCCCTCTGCAACCCTGTCCACCCATGACACTACTTTCAGGCAATTATATAATCTGTATTCCCAGATCGCTCTGTTCTACCGCACTCAGTCCCTGACCATTTATTGTGTATGTCCTACCTTGGTTTGTTCTTCCAAAATGCAACACCTCACACTTGTCCGCATTAAATTCCATCTCCTATTTTTCCAGTTGGCCCAGATTCCTCTGCAAGCTTTGAAACCTTCTTCGCTGTCCACAACACCTTCAATCTTTGTGTCATCTGCAAACTTGCTCATCCAATTTACCACGTTATCTTGCAGACCTGGAGCGTGATTGGACATAAGGTTGCCCTACGATCCCCCCTCCACCAACACACTGAATCATAAATGAGGTAGGAGAGACAACCAGGAACTGCACCGTGGACACCCCCCCCCCCCCCTTCCTGATCCTGGTATTCCAAGGCATCCATAATGACACTGCATCAAAACTAGCTTAAAGTTACCTCCGGGGAGTTGAACGTAACATGGTAATGTAGTATTGGAACAGCCAGGGCTGCACTAGCTTAAAGTTACCTCCGGGGAGTTGAACGTAACATGGTAATGTAGTATTGGAACAGCCAGGGCTGCACTAGCTTAAAGTTACCTCCGGGGAGTTGAACGTAACATGGTAATGTAGTATTGGAACAGCCAGGGCTGCACCACCTGATGCGCACTGCATTCACCACAACAGGACTTCACTTCCTAAACATCTTAATAAGACTGCAAAAGTATACAGAGATGACACAAACACGAAAAACTCATGCAGATTCAAAACACAAACGCTCAGCAAAATGTGAGCAGGATCTTCCCTTAAAAGTTGTATTAGAATAAAAATGCGGAGAAGGGCGGAGTGTGTTCACAGGTAAACTCAACTGTTTATATTGGGCCTCACCTTACAGAACATTAATGTCTGATAAATCGTGTGACACCTCAAACAGAAGATAAAGCAGTAATCAGTCTGAATGGATAATAAACCATTTCTCGCTTACAGTGAAGGATGATACAGATGGATGGCAGATGATCATTCACCATTTACTTTAAACACAAATCATTCCTCATTTATAATGAATAATAGATTATAATTCTTGGATCACAGATGATAAATCCTTGATCATTTACAAAGAATTCCAGATGTAAATGATCATGGTATATTATTTGTGATAGGTGATATATACAATAATAAATAATTCCTCATTTATTAAATAATGATTTATTAATCACATGACAAAGGATAAGATATCGGTATTTGTTTGACGGTAGAGATGAGAATCCACAATGACAACAAATCACCATTCATTACTGTGAGAGGATGTTCGATTCGTTCTGCTTTTGAAGTGTGATATCTGAGGTCTGTGGCCATGGGGGCACAATCTTTGATGGGACATCTTCAGAAAACAGACATGAACTAATTCATCTATTAATCAAATGATAGGATGGAGGTTACAGAGGAACACAGAACGACTGCACGATCCCTCTCTCACAGCCAAACATAAAAGACTGACTGGGTTGAAGGCGAAAGAGAGAATTCAGCTCTGCAAACTTTCAAAACGGTGGTTTGCAGCAGAGAGATCTGCAATGTCAATGCCGTAATGAGCTCTTCTCAAAGACCTGAGATATTCACAACATAATGGCAAAAACAGAAAGGAGACTCCATTCACTCATATACACCACACTGCTCATGTGTAACACAAAATCAATAGAAAATATTATAGCTTCTTTAAATTTTTAAAAAATAAAACATTATCCATGCAAGAATCACATAAAAAGCAATTTCCTCCCATTCTTTTTTTTTAGACATACAGCACGGTAACAGGTCCTTCTGGCCCAAGAGCCCATGCCACCCAATTACACCCAAATGACCTACAAACCCCGGTACATTTCAAACAATGGAGGAAACTAGAGAAACCCACGCAAACACGGGGAGAAAATACAAACTTCTTATCGAGAGCGCAGGAATCGAACCCCGGTCCTGATTGTTGGCGCTGTAACAGCATTGCATTAACCATACCATCATTTGACCATGCACATCCATTTCAAACAACCTCCATTCCTCTGTCACCATCAATTCCAGTCCCACCCAACCCAATTCTCATTGTCCAAGGCTTCAGCGGTCAGGGCACAGTCTCAACACATTCTGTCCCCGCTCCCTGCCCACCACTGCTTTGTCTGGAGGTGTAAATGTAAATAACAGTGAGGATTGAAATCTGAAGACAGTGGAAAGAGAAACCTGGGTTTCTCAAAAAAATCTGCAGGCATCCAGAGTTAAGATGTGGGAGTGGTGAGGGAGGAAGGGGTGGAGAGATAAGAGAAATCTGAGAGAAAAGCAGAAACTGCCAGAGGATTCAGTGACTGTGGAGAGAGAAGCAGAGGTAACATCTCAGGATGAAGGCCTCGCATCAGATCTGGAAACCGGGTGGGGGGGGGGGGGGGGGGGAGGGGAGGGGAGAGATGGAGACAAGAGAATTCTCCGAGAGGGCAGTTGAAAGCTTGTTGATCATAGCTGCCTTGTCCAAAGAAGAGGTGAGGAATTCTGGAACTGTGAGCTACCAGACCGGATAGTTGGTGTTTCAAAAATGCCCTGATATTGTGGTCAATATGAACCATTAACTTCATCCACCTCCACAACAGTTCTATTCTCTGTTAGAGTTCAAACAATTTGATACCCTAACCAAAACTCACCTGCCAAACACCTGATCACTCATTGACATTTCAGCTTAACGTGGTGCCAACAATACAGAAAGGAAAAAACTCACATATTTCATACACAAGATGAAACCTCTATTGCCTGACCTGTAAACTGGGATCAATCTAAACCAGAGGAATTTACTAAACCCTGCAGTTGCGGCTTATAACAGAAACCCATAAATTAACGTGCAATTGATATACGGTGAATTGCTAACTGCTACATTTCTGACCAATCTACAATACGCAATGCTTTGGCCATCTTTGTGTGATGTGCATACAATGTGGAAGCCACCAATGCGATCACTCCAGTTAGAAGTTAACTGCAAAGATTATAATAAAATCTTATTCAAAACAAAAATATAAAAAAATTAAAAAATGCAATAAAACTGCATTTTCTTTTTGAAGACATCCAACTGACCGAAAAATGAAACCACTTTGATAGATTTATTCCTGTTGTTATGAGCAAAAATGTGTGCGTGTGTGTGCATGTGTTCACAAGTAGGCCTGTATTCATGAGCCTGCGTGTATGTGTGTGTATGTTTGTGTTTGTGTGTGCACGTGTTCACGAGCATGTGAGTGCGGGTGTGCATGTGCGTGTTTTTGTGTGTGCACGTGCTCACGAGCATGTGCGTGTTTGTGTCTATGTGTGCGCATGTGTTCACAAGCATGTGCGTGCGTGTTTGTGTCTGTGTGCACATGTTCACAAGCATGTGTGCGTGTGTTTGTGTGTCTATGTGTGTGCACGTGTTCACGAGCATGTGCGTGCGTGCGTGCACCTTTGCAAAGTAGAAGAGGCTGCTTATCCTCCACAACAAATCAAGGCATCAAGAGGTGATTAACGAAAGGTGAAACGCTACTTCAGGAACTGCATTACCAAAAGCTGTTGGCGTGACGACTACTTCAGCAGAAAGGGCGAACAAATTAATGCAGGTCTGACACTGGGAAAATAATATTGGAATAATGATAATTTCACATGAATGAAAATAAAAAATTTGCAGATGCTGGAAATCTAAACTAAATTTAAATTTCAACCCGTCCCGCCAAATTTACATCAAATTAAATTACAAATGGCAGGAGGAAACTGGGGAAAACCCACAGACACAAGAACGTTCAAACCCTGGACATTCAGCGCAGGATTCGAACCCTGGTCCAGATCTCCGGCACTGCAAGGACGTTGTGCGAACCGCTACACCAACCATGCCATGCTAAAAACTGAAACAGAGAACGCTGGAAATAGTTGGCATTCCAGACAGCATATGGGGAGGGAATGTTCCTGACCAACCATCTTCATTCTGGTTACAAAAACAGATTCCACTTACTCTATACTTACAGCAACAACTGACCCTGGTTTATTATTGCACCACCCACTGTACTTGGGTAAGGGTCGACTTGCCGAGATAAGACCCTAAACATAATTTTTCACTGTCTCACATGATAATAAGCAATGAAATTCCTGTCAGTTCCTAAAACTCCTCCTTCCATGAGTGGCCCGATCTGCTGAGGATTTCCAACATCATGTTTTATTTGATGGCGATTTTACTACACAGCTCAGGGTGTGGGTATTGCCGCAGCGTAAACTTTTCTGAAGTTCTGCCCCAAATTCAGCATAAGTTCTCAGCGAGAATGCAGTCCATCCCTCTTCTATGGAATCCTCCCATTCGTTAATGGTGGGTTGTTTTGAACTAAATGCAAACTCAGCAGGTCGAACAGTGTACTTTATATAGCAAAGGTAAAGATAACCAACGTTTCGGGCTTGAGCCTTCATCAAGGTATGGAAAAATGTTGGCAGGTATCCAAAGAAAATGATGGGGGGGTGGAAGATGGGGCAGGGGGAGGAGCACAGTCCCATAGGCAGGAGTTAATGGGGGTTGAGGGTGGGGAGGGCACACCAGCAAACAGGGGGAGGGGGAATGGCTTTGTGAATGGAGAGGGAGAACGGGAGTGGGATGGGACAGTACACGAAGCAATGGACAGGAGTGGAGCCCAAAATTGAAGTTGTTGGCCACTGAGAGATCCCCATCACTGATGCAAACAGAGCAAAGGTGTTCAGCAAAGCGATCTCCCAGTCTGTGTCCAGTCTCAGTAGAGAAGGCCTCAATGGGTTCTCTGACGTAGAATTTTCTAGTGAATGGAGTTTGGAGTTGCCCTTCACTACACTCACTGTCCTTCTGGAGTAATGCTGGCTATCTGTCGGTGCCCCCTGCACGTGGCTTATCAGAGAGTCATATCAATGCAAACAGCCACAGATTTTTGGGTTACTCTGCCAATCACTTGGACAGGACTACCCTCATTTCCATTTCAATTGCTGCACATGACAAAAATCGGTTAATCTGAGTTCTGGTTGCCCACTGTGGGAAAGACGTCATTAAGTTGCAAGAGGTGCATGGATATTCACTGCGTGTTGCTAAAATGGTGAGCTTGACTTCAAGCGAGGGGCTCAGTAGGTTGAGTCTGTATTCCGTGGAGCATAGGATGTTGAGAGATTACCTTATCGAGGATTATAAAATCACGAGGGGCGAGGGGCATGGATAAAGTGAATGGTGATCATCTTTTTCTCAGTATAGATGATTCTAGGGCATAGATTGAAGGTGAGAGATTTAGGAAGGGTGACGGGCAACTTATTCACTCTGAGGGTGGTCTGGTTCCTGAACAAGATTTAAATTTTTATTCTTAAATTTAGACAATCAGCACGGTAAGAAGTCCTTCCAGCCCACGAGACCGTGCCGCCCAAGTACCCCAATTAACCTACAACCTCAGTACATTTTTTTGGGAAGGGTGGGAGGAAACCAGAGCACCCGGAGGAAACTCACGCAAACACAGGGAGAACGTACAAACTCCTTACAGACAGCACTGGATTCGAATTCCGGTCGCTGGTGCTGTAACAGCTTGGGGTAACTGCTACGCTAACCATGCCAGTGGGTACAATTATGACATTCTAAAGACATGGACTGATTTATGGATGTTAAGGAGATAAATGGATCAAATGGAATGGAAATGAGGGTAGTCCTGTCCAAGATAAATGGATCAATTTTGGACGAGCCCAAAATGGATGAGTTGGGCCGAGGGCCTGTGAGCCCATAATAACCTTTTCCCCCCATTGTCCACAGTATTTCAGTAGAAAGAGAGGACCCCATTTCTGTGTCTTTGTGTCAAGGCTATCATCTGATTTCATGGAGTAACAGCAATCCTATTTTGACGGTGATAAGCAGAGAAATCTACCAATCAGCAGATGGGGTCTGGCTTTCTATGGGCCAGTTCGTACACGTACACCACACACACACACACACCAATCACCACTTCCTAAATCAAGGGGATAAAGAATTGAGAATCTTTTACCAAGGATCATCTTCTTGTGCCTTGAAGTTATGTCACAGTGAAAAAAAAAATTTGCTAACTGCATATTACCAAACAGGCTTTGTAGATTATATTAACATATCGGTATATGAATATCACAGAAAGTCACTATGAGGCTTCAGCATTCACTAGTGAAAGCCTTTCAAAGGCACTATAGCAGGGTTTCTGACTGGGCAGAACCCCTTTTACACACATTCACTGGAGAACTTGATGAGAAACTGGAACAAGAGTGGCCACTGGTGCCCCATGAGACTTCCTCAGCAACATTATGGCTTATCTTCCTGTCCTGAACCACACATCCCCAGAACCTTTGAATCGAAAACAGCCTAAAAATCTAGGATCCCCTCATCTCTGGGGCGTAGGAGATCCCCTATCACACATTTAAAGGAGAAAGGAATCCAGGTTTGTAGTGACTGGGTGGGACCGCAGCTTTGACGTACTAGGTTCACTACAGTGATAGGTGAACAGACACAGGAACGAAAACCAGTGGGGCTGAGACCCTCAGCTCCCTCCAATTCACACCTGATCTCATCTCGGCATTTTTTTTGCCCAATCTCTTTGATTTGCATATAATCCAAAAATCTATCTAACTCTTTGGTGACTTAGCATCTACATCTCTCCAAAGATTCACAACCCTCTGAGAGAAGGAATTTCTCTTCTCAATCTTAAAGGAAATGTCCTTTACCATAAGACTGCATCCTCTCATTCCAGATCCCCACTTAAGTAAACTATCAAATAAGCGACTTTGCAGATTGTACCGACTGATGCATCTGTTGCAGCGAACAACCACAGATTCCCAGTAGGATTAAAGCGTCAAAACAGGCGATTCTTTTATTTTCTTTGGTGTTTTTCAGTTTCACTCAGCTAAAAGCAACAAGATTATTTTCTGAGATGAACTGCAGATAGTTTATTACAAAGTGCTCTCGCATTTAAGAGCTAGTTTGCAGAATTTCAACGGATGGTGATGACAAAAACACAAAACGTTAGCACACTGACTTCTCGTACAAGAAATCTTGAAGAATTTGGACAGGTTCATGGATTTGAGGGGCATGGAGGATTATGGCTGTGATTCAGGTCAGTGGGACTTGGGAGAATAAATAGTTTGGCATGGACTAGAAGGGCCCATCTCTACTGTATTGGCCTATGCTTCTAAATGTTCAATATGCTAACAAGGAAGTGCTCTGGATTCTGGTTCCTGAGGGAATCGAGGGATGCATTTGGGAGGAGGAAGCTGGGCTGTTGAGAAAATAAACAATGACCCGTCCATGGGGCAAGTGGGCTCCTCTTCGGCCTTGTGATGAAATTCCATCACCTTTATCTTCAAGCGGAAGCTGAATGCCTGCAAATAAATTTTAATTCAAATTTGTCTTGTGAAAGGCAATATGAAGGAGCACAGAATTCATTCTTCACCTCTCCAGTTCCTCTTCAACCTTCCCACTTGCACATCCTTTCTCACATACCTTTCCCTTTCTATTTAAAGCGTCCCAGCCCCTGAGGCCAGCACCAGGACTTTAATTGAACACTCCACCTTGTACAGCTCCCACCACAAGGACCATTGCTCTCCAGTTGCTGTGTTTATCCTTTCAGACAGAGCTGAGAAGTCATCTAATCCTCAATGTTACAGATGTCTTGCAGGTCTGAAAAGCAATCACATCTTTCCCTGCTTCATTTTCAAACTTTAAACTCTGCACATTCCTGGGGTTCCCATGAATCTCACAAGAACACAAGTCAATAGCAGTAGCAGGAGGCCACAGTCCCTCCAACCGACCCACCATTCAATACGACCATGGCCTCCTCAATCTCAACACTATCAAAGTGTGTACCTGGGGCCCATGGGCACAAAACAATCCATGCTTAACAGCCCAGACCAATCACCTCTGCATCTTCACATCCAAAAGAAGAGCAAACCCAGTCTGTTGGCTTTTGCCCACAAAATATACCTGGATTCCAGGTACTTGAGGTGTTGCACTGATTCCTCAGTTGATTGGACAGTTCCACAGGAGAAGGGGTGGCAGGGTTAGTGCAACGATGTTACAGCGCCAGCGATCTGGGTCCTAGTCCAGTGCTATCTGTAAGGGGTTTGTACATTCTCCCCGTGTCTGTATGGGTTTCCTCCCACCCTTCAAAATGTACCTGGGGTTGTAGGTGAATTGTTTGTGAAATTGGGCTCACGAGCTCGTGGGCTGGGAGGGCCTGTAACTGTGCTGCATGTCTTAATTTAATTTTAAATTTAAAAACAAGGGATGGGAAATGGTGTGTGTCACCAAATATGCACCTGACCTCTGGGTTTGCTTCAATGTAATGTTATATTTACTCAATATCTGACAAATTCTTTGAGTCTTCTCTTTTTCAATCAACTGCACAGGGAGTACTCTGATGCTCAGTCTGGTCCATGTGATATTCATCCACATCAAAGGCAGGTTCGATGCAGAACATGCATCCCGGGCTGAGATTACTGCCATGTGCTGCGGTTTCAACTTGTGGTCCCCAAAAGATCAGCTTTTCCATTGGGATGTAATGCAATTGGCTATTTGCAACCTGTTCCTCACAGACTTCCTGCAGAAATGTCACAAATTAGATAAAAGCCTACAGAAATGCTGGAGAAACTCAAGCTGGTCTCACAGCGCCCATAGGAGGGTAAAGATAAGGGTGTTTCAGGCTTGAGCCCTTCTAAGAAAGAAACGCCAGTACTATCTATATCTTTACCTCCTATGGATGCTACCAGACCGGCTGAGTTCCTCCAACATTTCTATGTGTCTTTACTACAATGACAGAGCCTGCAGACGTTCGTGTTTTACTCAGACTTGAATTAGATGGGCTGAATGGCCTCTTCCTATACCAAACTCTCCATCTTCAAATAATGTACAGCCACCCTACAGATCTCAGTCTTGGAATACCACTGTCAGAAGAAGTGTCAGACCAGGGAACTCGGTTTCAAGTTATGGTTTCATTCTGAAGGCAGACTGCTCTGTAATATTTTGAGATATTGCCCCGGATATCTCTCTCCTTCTTCTAGGTTTAGATTGCAGTTCAATGGTTTTGCTGATCTGATTTCAACACTGGAGAACAGAATATTCCGGCAATTATTCATCTCTGTAGAACAATCCAGTCAGTCTGATTCTCTTCTCATTGCTTTGTACGCTACTTGGGTTAGTGGACTCCTGAGATTTCAAGCACTCCAACGGTCTCTTGTGTCCTTGTCCTGAAGGTTGCCATCTGGGTGGATTCAGACAGACATATGGTCAGTTGATTAGAGCGCGAGTGCCATCCTCTAGTGCAGATAACGCCATCTGACTGCTCACAAAGAACCTTAGAATTTTCAGATAATGGAAACTTCTTGATACAAAGCAGAGACTTTCAGAAAGCATGATCTGAAGCACAATGCCATTTTATAAAGATGCTCATTTTTCTTTACAGGATGATCTAGATCATCCAAAATGTAAAGCCATGGAGTGATGAGCCTTTCATCCAGCTTTCTCTCTCTCTTCCCTTTTCCCTCTGTCTCCTTTCAGAGCCAAAATCAATTCCATCCTTTCCTCTCATCATATCCATCTCATCATTTGGTCTGGACTCCACCCCAACCCCCCCACCCCACCCCCATACCCGCTATTCTTCAGTCTTTATTCAGATGTCTTCCTGTTCTTTGCTTATGCTTGAAAGAATGGCTCAAACCGGAAACGACAGTATCTTTATCTCCTGTGTACGCTGTGAGACCGGCTGAGTTTCTCCAGCACTTCTGTGCATTTTCACTGTTGCAATATTCCCAAGGTATTCTGAATGCAAGAGAGTTTGTGGATTTGGGTGGCATTGTGATTGGATTCTGAGAATTTCTGGATTGCTCTGCATTTCTAAGAGTAGAACTTTTCCAACAAGGCATTTTCAAATATAGCTATATGTCTGAATTGATCTAAACTAAACACATATTTGTTCCTGAGAGTATCTTTAAAAGCTCTTTACTGTAATCCTTTCTTGCCATCTGCTTCCAGGATTGAATTAATTTTATTAATAATTTCAAGGTTATATTCTTCTGTCTGTTTTATAACTCATTGTAATATTTAAATTTAACATAGAGCACAGCAAGAGGCCCTTTTGGCCCACAAGCCCAAGCCATCGAAATACATCCGACTGACCTACAACTCCCGTACGTTTTGAATGGAGGGAGGAAACTAGAGCCCCAGGGAAAACCCACGCAGACTTGTGGAGATTGTACAAACTCCTTACAGGCAGCATCGGTCCCAACTGCTGGTGCTGTAACAGTGTGGCACTAGCAACTACGCCAATCACGCCAGTGGGCCAGTCAAAGCAGCCGCTTACCACTGTTAACAACCAAACAGCCTTCCCAAATCATCTCGCCTCCTTTGTCTACTGCTCTCACTCTCCCCCTTCCCTCTCAATGAGACCTAATAAACACCATCAGCTTCATCGCACCTATACTGCGACTCCCCTTTCTAAACTAATTCCACAGCCTAATCCTTCAAAATTGCATCCAAATGTAAGCCAGATGTTCAGCTTCCGCTGAGAGGAGAGGGACAGTGCACTATATCCAGTTAAAAAGAAATAGTTGCCCACAGGGAAAAGAGACACTGTTTAAATGCTCTCATTTTAGTCAAATATTTAAATTTTTTTTAATCCACAGGAGTGAGTGAAGAAACCAAGCTTCACGGGCGTGGAGAAAAGACCACAATAGGATTGGTCAGATAGGATAGGGTTTGAGGGATCTGGGCCAAACAAAGGCAGGTGGGATTAGTGTGGGTGGGACATTTTGGTCCCAAGGGCCCGTTCCCACGCTGGGTGACTCTTTGACTCCAGAACCGCAAAGCCTGAACATTAAATGTTTCTTTGCTTATAATGAACCTGTGCTCAAAACATATGATGACTCAGGTGGGTGATATTCTATAAAGTTCTTTGCTCGCTGGGTGCTTCCCCCACGATCCCTGATCTGGGTGGGGCTCTGCACAGGGAGCACAATGTTACACCAAGTGCTTTCAGAAACATTACTAACAGACGTGATCCAAATCTTCGAAGTTACAACATGCAATGCATAAGCACATGCTAATTTTGGCATGTTGGATGTAAAATAAAGATCGGTTTAAGATTAGTTCATAATATCAGTACAAATCAGGGTTTGTGCCAGCATCGATTGCTTTCAATGTGAAGGATTATGCAATTTAATTATTAAATAAAAGCCTCAAAGCATTAAAAAAAAAGCTAAAGTCTTGCTCTACAGAGTGCGGTGTTCACTGAATGGTGGACGCTACCTGCCCATGGCACCAGCTTTCTTTTATTTCTCTTCACTCAACGAAGAGTTGAGGAGGCCAGCCTTCGACCAGCCCCATTCCGCCACCCTCTGGCAAGTCACTGATCGGATACTTTTCCTCACAGCGTGATCCGATCACCAGAGAAACGAGATCCTGCAAATGCCAAAACCAGGGGTTCACTGGCAGAAAATGCAAGAGGCAGGTGTAGAGAAAGCACAAGCAGAGGCTTGTCAGATTCAGAATCAAATGCAGTTTATAAAATGCCACCCATTGGGCTTGATGTATCCTGCATCACTGACCTCAAGGAAGGCAGACAGCAACTGTGAGAGTGACAGAATCACCCATGCACTGGCACCCGTACGTACACCAACAACTAATGCAGTATTATATAAAAGAAATTGCCAGCACAAGTGCGATTGCAGGTTGCAGCAACACTGACAGTCACTCAGAATCATTCTTTGCATCTGGAGGTTGTTGACTAATCCACTGGGAATCTGACCGTCTCACCCAGTGAGTGACCTCGATTACAGGCACTGGGTGTGCATCGTAACACACTGCATCAAAGCTACTTCCAAGAGAAAAAAACAACCAAGCCAACCGTCTTGGTGCATCCTGCCAGACTTTCACTTCAAGACTCATTCTGAAAGCCCTGTCTGATCTAAACCTTTTCCAAAAAGGTTTTTTGTAAGTAATTGTTTGAAATAAAGCAGCAGTTTCTCATGCGTTTGAAACACACTAGACTATTGTAATAACACAGGTGCCTGCACACTAATACATTGAGAGTTCACATCAGCTACACTTTCATATTTAATAAATTAGGTAAAATCCTTTGTTTCGATCACAGTGCATTAACCCGGTAGGTATTTAAACGCAATATATAAAGTTGCAATTCCTCTGCAGTGTGCAATGACCATTCGTCCCCTAAGGAGAGAGTAACGGGGAGAGGCAGAGGTTCACGGCAGCAGGTGAGCTTTTCACAGTAACAGTGAAACAAACCATAGTCCAATATGTGGTCTGCCACACCTCTCCTTGCTTGCTTTCCACAGACTGAGAGTATCTTCACACACGCAACAACCCACACTCCTGAGTCAATCAAAAAGAACACAACACTAGACAGAAAAACCATGGATAGACTATGTACAATTCGGTCTCAGGAGCTCTGCCTGATGATGCGGGTGTTGGTGGTGACTTGCCGACACTCCTTCCTCCCCACGGCTTGAGTTCCCACTCTGCTGGCTACCTGGTGAAGATGGGGAGATGCTGCTGGCTAAGGATGTTGCTTGATCGTGGGGATTCAGTCTTTGCCATAACCTCTTTAAACCATGAAGCTACATCCACTTCTAATGTCTCGTAACGTTTAATAAAATTGTGTTCCTGCAGTGAGAGAGAAAGCGAAATTAGGACATGATAATCTATAACCTCTTCCAGTCTGTACTAACAATAACTTCTTACCCAATGTCACCAAAACCAAAGAACTGATAGTGGACTTTAGGAAGGGAAATCAGAGGTATACAATCCAGTGATTATTGGGGAATCAGAGAGGGAACCAACTTTAAATTCCTGGGAGTCACTACCTTGGAGAACCTGCCCTGGACTCAACACACTAATGACATTGTGAAGAAGGCACATCAGCGCCTCTACTTCCTCAGGAGTTTGCGGAGGTTCAGTATGTCATTGGAAACCTTGACAACAGATGTGTAGTCGAGCGTGTGCTGACCAGCTGCATCATGGCCTGATATGGGGGCTGCAATTCCTCCGAGCGAAAAAATCCTGCAAAAGGTGGCGGACACAGCCCAGGACATCACTGGCAAAACATCCCCCCACCATCCAGTACATCTACAGGGAACACTGCCATCAGAGGGCAGCAGCAATCATCAAAGATCCACATCACCCAGCACACGCTCTGTTCTCGCTGCTCCCATAAGGAAAGAGGCACTGGTGCCACAAGACTCATACCTCCATGTTCAGGAATCATTGCTACCTCTCCCTCATCAGTCTCATTCAGAGATTCATCTAAGGACTACTATTTTGCTCATTATTTATTACAGTATATTTATACTTCTGCATTTGCATAGTTCGTTTACAGTTTTTCTTTCATTGAGAACCATTTACTGTTACGGGTCATTAGAAATTTTGCTTGGGATGCAGAGATAGAATCTCAGGGCTAGATGTGATGCTATGCATGTACTCTGACAACAACATTAAACTTTGAACTGCAGAGGCATATAGTGAAGTGGCTTTGGCCAAGGAATTGAGTAGGCAGTTACCAAGTTCTGCAGTAGCAGGAGAGAAAAATGCACCCAGTGAGCAAAGCACTTTATAGAAGGTCGACCCACCCTTAAGTTTTATTCCTGAATCATCATCTGCAAATTTGTCCACTTGCACTTTTTTAAGTATTTTATTTAAAAATTTTCCAAACATGTATGATCAAATCCAACATATTAATACAAAATAAAAATAACAATCTAAAACTACATACATGATGGTATATAGCTCCCCCCCCACCTCAGAATAATCAGTATGAGAATAAAATAGAATTATATATAAATTTAAACCTAATATTTGGTTATACAGGTGCCAAATTTGTAAAAACAAAGCATATTTATTTCTTAAACTATATGTAATTTTTTTCTAAAGGAATACAACTTTGAATTTCTACATTCTATTGAGCCATACTCAAATGCATATCCCATTTCCAACACCTTTCTCGAACTAAAGATGCATCACAATGTGCAGGCGACGGGACCTCCCCATCCAGGCAGTGGTAAGCAGCGTTCAGCTGTCAGGAATGGCAGGCCATCATCTCTGACTTTCCACCAAGAACCCCAGCTCGGGAAGCTCCACATTGTCGGGGCCAAAGCTGCTCACTCTGTTCGGTAAACCAGCCCACCACCCACTCCACAACCTGTGAATGTAGGCTCCTGCATGACTTCTCAGTAATAATCAAACTGATGACACCATTTCTGTGAGCTGCAAGCAACGTCCATCTGTTCCATGAAATGTTTCATTGTTGATGGTGCCTTCCCCAATTCTTACACCTGAAATGTTCGCTGTGCATTTCATTGCAACAAGCCCCAAGCTTCTCATACCTCCAAATTGTGAGGGTGAGTACCTGCTTTCACTAGCCCCAGGCAGTGCGGACCTAATTACAATCATCCTCGGGTGAAAGCAACCCTTTATTGGTTCCCCCCTCAAACCTCTTGCTCCTCACCTTAATCCTTTGCTGTCTAGTCTGCCAGGGGAAAGATTCATCAATCTCTGCTCTGTCTATGCATCTCATAATTTTGTGCACCTCTGTCTTCAGCCTCTTCTGTTCCAAGGAAAACATACACATTTTGCAGTACACAAATGTGCTAGAGAAACTTAGGTCTTGCAGCATCCACAGGAAGTAAAGGGTAACCAACGTTTCGGGCCTGGGGCCGTGGAATTTCTTGTTTAGCACACCACGCCCATCAGACTTTGCTCCCAACTTTCTATCCCTGGTGGTTATCCTGTTGCCTGTGGAAGTTTATCAATGGCGACATGACATCCATTTGAACATACCTCCACACTTGTGCTTAGTTCAAATGCACCTTGATTTCACAAAGTGCTTAGCAGTATACAAAGGGAAGTCTGTGTTACTTTGAGGTTTCATTTTCCTACCCCCTACCCCCATCCACTCTGACCCAATTGTTCACAAAACTAGAAACAGAGTTTCCTGAAATTCTGCTCCCACTTCCCCACAATCTCTGACAGCCACTCAAGTCCTTAAGCTTCAATCATTTTTAGGACTATCTTTTTATAAATTGTAATCTCTGCTTTCTTAAACATACTGCTATGTTTGACACTTGATATTTATCCACCTCCAAAGCACAAGGCCATAAGACCCTAAGGTATAGAAGCAGAAATAGGCCATTCAGCCCACTGAGCCTGTCCTGTCATTCAATCATGAGGTGATCCATTCTCCCATTCAGCCCCGCTGTCCAGCCTTCTCCCCATAACCTTTAATCCCTGGCTAAACAAGAACCTATAAATCAATATCAAGCCAAATGTAGCAATTCTGCCTTTCATCCACCTCATCACATTCACACATCCCAACGTCGACTGTAACCAACATACAATGTTGAAAATCTGAAATAAAGATAAAACAGTGCAAATACTTGCAGTCAAAATGCATCCAGAGAGAGAAAAAGTGTTCACATTCCAGGTTGATGATCTCACCACTCCGGGTGACAACCACACTAATCTCTTCCTCAAAATGAACTGGTGTTTTATCACGTGCTGAGCATAACAGATGGAATACAATGGGGAGACCAAAGAGTGCTGGTATTCAAAGAGTCCTGGCTGTCCTTGGACTTGAAGAAAGGCAACATACAGGTGAGGACAAGTGGAAGGTTAGTCATTATGACAGGAGTTGGAAAGACTTACTGCAGTTGTAGAGGGGCTTGATTGGACAGGACCTAACACACTGTGAACCGTTTTGGACTTCTGAAAGTATCTGCACGCCATAGAGAGAGTGCAACAAGAGTAGACTAGTTTGATTGCAGGAAAGGTGGGAATGCTGCATGGAGAAAGATTGAGTGGATAGGGATGATATTCTCATCAATTAGAATCATTCACGGAGATTGCTTCAAAGCATGCAGAATTTGTAGAGGCTTGGTTAGGCTCAATATCCTGGCTGAGGAGCCTGGTTGGGGATACAGTTCAAGAATAAGGGCTTTTAGGACTGAGGTGAAAATCAATTTCTTCCTTCATTTGGCACTTTCAAGGCCAGAGGCTGTGTTCAGTCTCAGAGCTGAGATCAACAGATTACTGATCTCAAGAGATGTAGTGATGGAGATGGAAGTGGCACTGAGGTGGAAGATTGGCCATGATTGTGATGAATGGTGAATCAGGCTTGAAGGGTTCCGGTTTCTCACCTTCTCCTCACTCCTGTTTCTGATCTCACTTTCTGTAGAGATTCTCTTTAGCCGGCAAATTTATTTAAATTAAAAATTTTTATATTGTGGCGGCCCGCTACCCGGTCAGTAGGCATCCCAGCGCAAAAGATGGCATCCGAATGCGGCGATCTGCAAGGGCCATGCCAGCTAAATCGGCTTTCTTCATGGGTTGTAGACACCAGTGGGAACGCAGGCCTATCAGAGTCGGTATCCCAGTGATGTCATTTCTGCTGGAAGCGCCGTGACAACTAGGCAGGGCCAATCATCAGTAAATCAGTATCGACTGTACCTACCTTGTGCCAGTTCTTGCTTTCACGCGTTGTCGTAGCACGTGCTACATTGGTGACCCCGACTAGTCCAAATGGCGCTTTGGACCCGACGATGGTAGACTGTCTCACAAGGTGGTCAAAGGCAGTCAGTCCCGATAGCAGACACCTCAACAGAAGCCTGCACCAGACCCCTAATAAACACGTGTGGCTTGGTTCGGAGTCCCGTTGAACCTGACATCAGCCAGGGATGCATAATTCACCTCCAGGGCTCTGGGCGGCCTTAGCCAGCCTCCTGGGAACTCAACTCTATCACCCCAGGCATACCATCCGCAGGCCAACAGGTTGGTGGAGAGGTTCCATAGGCACCTCAAAGCAGCGGTAATGGCCCGACTCAAAGGTCTGAACTGGGTTGACGAATTGCCATGGATCCTACTGGAGATCTATGCCTTGGCAGTGGAGATGGTGTACGGAGCATCCCTGGTCATCACCGGGGAATTCTTGGCCACCATAAGGGAAACGGTTGAACCACCTGCGGCAGCCCTCGAGAGACTGAGGGAACAATTGGGCACACTGGCCCCGGCACAGCCGTCATTGGACAGCCAGCCCAAGATGTTCATCCCCGGGGATCTGAGAAGCTGCACTTACGTCTTCGTGCGACAAGAGGTGCACCAGGGGCCACTACAGCGGCCATATGTGGGGCCCTACCAGGTGGTCAGGCATAACGGAGCTACATGTGTGCTAGACATCAGCGGCAAGGAGGAAACATTTACTACTGACCATCTCAAATCAGTACATTTGGACACCAGCCAGCCGATCACCCCACCATCTCCACAGCGCAGAGGGAGGCTGCCCAAAACCAAAGACAGCACCCAGATCGCTGGTTCTGGTGGGGGGGGGGGTGTTATGTGGTGGCCCACCATCGCAGGTGTCCCGGAACACAAGATGGTGTGTGGATACAGTGATCCTGCAAGGGCCATGATGGGCTTTCTTCATGGGCTGCAGGCCGCACGGTGGGAAACAGTGAGCACTGGCGGGAATGCCAGCCTATCAGCGGTCAGCACACCAGTGACATCATTTCTGCCGGAAGTAACAGGACAACTAAGCCCAGTGGGCCTATATAAGGCAGGGCCAACTGTCAATAAATCAGTTTCGACTGTACTCACCTCGTGTAAGTGTCTTGGTTTCACCCACTGCCATAGCATGCACTACAATATTGAAATTAAATTTTAAATTTAGACATACAACACAGTAACCGGTCCTTCCAGCCTGTGCTCCTCAATTACACCCAAAACCCCTAGTACGTTTTGAAGGGTGGGAGGAAACTGGAGCCCCAGGGAAAACCCACGCAGACACAGGAGAATGTATAAACTCCTTATAGACACGTGGGATTCGAACTCTGGTCACTAGTGCTGTTACCACTGCAATAACCGTGTCCCAACTATATCTTCTCATTTATATTACTTCAGATAAGATCATGACTCACATAAAGCATCACATTTGACCAACTTTCCCCTCTTACTGCAATATATTACTGTGATAATCTGTTTCACTGTATTTCAATGTTGGGTAAATATTCCCCACAGTTGACCTAATTATTACTTAGTTCAATTTCTTTAAGTTATTGTTGAGAAAGTCTCTCCTCAACTTGGCCAAAGCATCAGTTCCATGCTGCATAATTCTACAATGATTCAGGGTCCCAAGTTCTTACCTTTTATTTGTTCTTCCTCAACTGAAAAAGATTAATTTGAGATTACTGCTTCCAAATACGGCCCATTATCCAGTACCAAGAAGACCCATGGAAATATTGTAATAGGAATTACTCACAAGCAATTTGTTGTATTTTGGTCTCTTCCTGTGATCTTTTGTAAGGCTATAATAGGACAAAGAAGGAAAGAGATGTAAGAAGATGAAATACAGTAAAACCCTGGCATCCAGAATTCAAGTGACTGGCAAAAAAATCTTGGAAAATAAATTAAAAATAGTTGAAATAAGTAAGAATAAAATAATAGGTAAAAATATTTAAAATTGTAAATGTTATCTGAAATAACACATGAAACCTTGGTGAAGATGGGAGCAAGTATTCAGTCCACGGGGTGCCTTGGTCGTGAATAAAATAGTGTCACCCAGGATGAAGACCTGTTTGGTGCTGCTCAATGTTTTTTTTAAACTGTTCACCAATTTAATCAGATACACAGGGAGAGGTTCAATATTTACAGTCTAGTGGTGAAATAACAGACGCTCAGTACTATCCATGGACCAATCTCAACCACTCCCTCTGTCAGGTCAGTAATCCAACTGGGAGCCCTGATTCCAGTCCTTTTGAAAAGCCACGTTCTCAATCTCCACTGACTTCTTCCTCTTGATGGTCTCTCTTCAAGGGTCCCCTCATAGCTACTTAGTAAAAGTCGCCCTATCAGAGGGTTTCTCTGTAAACTTGGGGGGAGGTGGGGGGGCTAATTATCTATAATATATTGTTTATCTTTTGGATGGCTCCGTGGAGGGGGAGTCCAAGTCTAACCTCCCTCCTTTATCCTTGAGTGGTCCTACTGTGGGGGGGGGGGGGTCACCAAAATACCCCCCCCTTTCCCAGAGGGAGGGTCACCAGTATACCTCCCCCCTTCTCCAGAGAGGTCATCTTTCACCCCTTCCCCAGGGGGTCACCAGAACACTTCCTCCCCCCCTCCCCACGGTGTGAGTCACCAGTACACATCCTTGCCCCTTCCCCAGGGTAGGCTGACAGCCCCAAGGTGTGCTAGCCTGGGGTTTACAGCCACACTGCCATACCCAAGCATCTCCTGTTGTATCTTATCGACAACATGCTACTCCAGGGTCTCTTGCAAAAGGAATGGGCCAGGCCCCAGATACAGTGGCCACCTGGGCATAGATAGAACACTGAGGGGTGGCCTTGACCCATGACACGTGCAGGACTGTGCCAAGCCCATTCCTGGCTGCAGGATGCAAGCAATGGGAAGACAAGTGGTGAGGTGCATGCCGTAAAGGGTGGGGGTGGGGGGAACAGTCTGGGAACATACCAAGGTGAATCAGCATGGTTCACCCAGTCTAACTTGTAGGTTAGCTAGCGAGCTTCTTTAACCAGTGTATTCTGCCTGTACATCGGGAGAGGGTGGCAGGTACTGTTGTTTTAACTGTTGTTTCAGTAGTTCTACATACCTTCTACAGTTTCTTGTAGCTCAGGTTACCTGAACACTGGTGAGATCGGTTTACATGTGGGCATGTAAGCCTCCTGTTTTACTTATTCCCCATTTGTAAATAAATTCACTTTTCTATTACAAGAGTTGTTATTCCTTGAACCCTTTGAATTGGTTACCTATACCCTCACTACCACTGATGGGGAAGATCTACAATGAATATTTAGAGAACCTGTTTACTGTGGAGCAGGATGATCAGGAGTGAGAGGGATGGCGGGGACCAAAGAGAGCCTTTAGCATATCTGCATCAGTAGTGAAGAGGTTTGAGCCTTAGATTATATCAAGGTGGATAAATCTCTGGTCCAGACCACTGCAGGAAGGCAGGAAAGACATAGTTGGGGCTTTAACAGTCATTGTTGAGGGCTGGAGAAGTTCCGGAGGACTAGAGGATGATAGATATGTGTCACTATTTAAAAAGGGCTGAAAGGATCACCCGGGAAACGACAGACCTGTTAGTCTGATTTCAGTGGTAGGTGAACTACTGTAAAAGATTCTGAAAGGTAGATTATATCAACATTTGTATGGTGAAAATTCAAGAGGGCCAACATAGATTTGTGCATGGCAAATCATGTCTCACAAACTTGATTAAGAATTTTTTTGAAGAGGTGACAGAGGCCAGACGAGGGCCATGTTTTATTTATATGGATTTTAGGGAAGTTTTTGATAAGGTCCCACACAGTAGGTTTTTATGGAAGTTGAGGTACATGGGATAGCAGGCCAAATGGATAAAAATGATAGGAATCAAGAGAGTGGTTGTAAAAGACAATTTTTCAGACTGGAGACAGTCAGTGGAGTGCCTCAGAGTTTGGTACCAGAACCTTTGCTTTTTGTAAAGTACATAAACCATTTGGACAAGGATGTTTGTGATAAGTTTGCTGATGACAGGAAAATATATGATATGGTGGGCAGTGAAGAAAGTTACCTGGGTTTGCAATGGGATCTAGATCAGATGGGGAACTGGACTGAATGGTAGTTGTAGTTCAACTTGGAGGAGTGCGAGGTGGGTAAATCGAAACAGAATAGGATTTGCCCTGTTAATGGCACTGTTCTAAAGTGTGTTATGCAGCAGAGGGACCTCGGGGTGCAGGTACACGGCTCTTTAAAGAAGGTAGCACAGGTTGACGGAGTAGTGAAGAGAGCATTTGGAACACTTGCCTTCCTTCATTGGTCGGAGTACTGAAGACGAAATTATACAAGATGGTAGTGCGGCCACACTTAGAATATTGTGTGCGTTTTGGTCACCCAGCAAGGGATTGGAATGTGGGCCTAATGTGGGCAGGTGGGAATGAAGTCAGAGAGCAGGTTGTTTGACATAGACAAGCTGTGAGACTGCGTCCTGCTTCAAGGCGATGACTCTATGAAGGAGAAGGATAGGGGACGTTGAGATAAAGCAAGGATGGTCACAAAAGTTGTGAAAGGAGAATGAGGTGACTTTAGGCAAAACCTGTATAAAACAGAGCTCAGATTGCTAAAGGAAATGTATTGGCAAAAAAAATATCCACATCTATTTCATCCAATGCAAAGAAATGATAGCAAATGATATCAGTAAATGCAAATCATCCTGTAAGCCATCATCAACTAAGCTACTTGATATTATTTTGAAAAATAACATTTATCAGGGCTATGAAGTCCTTCACCACACACTGGCTCAATGCAGATTTTAACTTGGTTTGTAGTTCGGTAAAAGATGTATTGTTGTTACATCCAGAAGTTGCATACCAAGTATTTTACTCACCAATCTTTTACAAATGACTGGAAGTCCATTGAGAAACCCATGCTCTGTGGAAGGAGAGGAGGATCTTCCTGCAGCACCTTTGTTAAAACCTCAAAGTCTGTTTTACAGTTTTTATACGGAAACTGCCCTGTGGCGAGTTCAACCTGCAGACAGATGCACAACTTGGATAAAAGGAACCAGCAGATACCAAGCATTTGCAATTGATTTGATTCATTCTACAGTCCAAGAATTAAAATATAAGAGCACCTGCTTAGATCGGAGATGCAGAGAAATTCCTTTAGCCAGAGGGTTGTGTATCTGTGGAATTTGTTACTGTAGAGCTCGTCGAAAGAATCAAAAACTTGTTGATCCATACCAAGGCTTTTATTAGCAAAAGACAGGAGCTCTTCACAGGTGGCCGACCAGTCCGGAATAATCTGACCTGGCTAGGGACACCACCCTTTAAGGCCCAGACAATAGGCGTGGCTTAGCTCTCAACCAATCGCTGTAAGCACAGTCTAGATACAGTAACTATATACACTATGTACATTGGTGATAGATCTGTATTATCACATTCACCCCTTCTTGGAGAACTGACCCTGGAAAAAAAAACGAGGGAGAGAATGAAAGGAAGGGGTAGGTTAAGGACTGTAGCGGACAGGGGGTCTGACCATCCGGCGTGACCACCGTGGTGCCGGGATTGGGGTCGTTGGAGTGGTGTCGCCAGCGGGTTCATCGGGTGCGACCGCTCCTTCGCTCAATTCCCCAGTCGTGTTGTCGGCAGGGTGGCCCGGGTCATTGGGGTGCTGTTGGTCCTTCTGTTGCAGCACGGGGCCTGGGGAATAAAGAGTTGGGGAAGGTTGGGTTGGGGGTTTGCTGGGTCAACCGCGTCCTGAGTTAGGTCCTGCACCAAATCAGTGTCCTCCAGCCCGTCTGGGAACTGAACGTAGGGGTAATGTGGGTTCGCGTGGAGTAGAGTCACTCGGTCGACCAAGGGGTCGTTCTTTGGGTGCCGGACGTGGCATCGCAAAAGGACAGGGCCATGGACGGTGAGCCATCCTGGTACAGTGGTTCCTGATTCGGATTTCCTCGGGAAAAGGAACATCCTTTCGTGGGGGGTGGCATTTGTTGCGGTACATAGGAAGGAGCGGATGGAGTGTAAGGCACTAGTGAGAACCTCCTGCCAGTGAGAGGTGGGGAGACCTTTAGACCGGAGAGCCAGTGTAACTGCTCTCCATATGGTGCCATTCTCCCTCTCGACCTGGCCGATACCGCGTGGGTTATAGCTCGTGGTCCTGCTTGAAGCGATACAACACTCCAGAAGGTACTGTTGCAGCTCTGCGCTCATGAATGAGGACCCCCTATCACTGTGGATGGAATTGGGGTACCCAAAGATGGTGAAAATACTGTGAAGGGCCTGTATCACTGAGGTGGCAGTGGTGTCTGGGCAGGGCACAGCGAACGGGAAGCGGGAGTACTCGTTGATGGCCGTAAGGATGTAGTTATTACGGTTGGTCAATGGTAGGGGCCCCTTAAAGTCTACGCTAAGACGCTTGAAGGGGCGGGTGGCTTTGATAATGTGGGAGTTATCCGGACGGAAGAAGTGGGGCTTGCATTCAGCGCACACCGAACAGGCTCGGGTCATGGAGCGGATCTCCTCGACTGTGTAGGGTAGGTTGCGCGCCTTCAAAAGTGGGCAAACCTAGTGACCCCTGGATGACAGAGCGCCTCATGGAGTTTCTGTAGTCTGTCCATCTGTATGCTGGTGCACGTCCCCCTGGAGAGCGCGTCAGGCGGGTCATTGAGCTTACCAGGCCGGTACAGGATGTCATAGTTAAAGGTGGAGAGTTCGATTCTCCATCTGGCGATTTTGTCGTTTTTTAAATCTTACCACGCTGGGTGTTGCTGAACATGAAGGAGACTGCGCGTTGATCAGTCAACAGTGTAAAGCGCCACCCAGCGAGGTAATGTCTCCAACGACGCACCGCTTCAACTATGGCCTGGGCCTCCTTCTTGATCGAGGAGTGTCTACTCTCTGGACCCTGGAGGGTTCTGGAGAAGAAGGCTACAGGCCAACCAGCCTGGTTCAAGGTGGCTGCCAGGGCGAAGTCGGATGCATCGCTCTCGACTTGAAACGGGACAGACTCATCGGATTTGATTCGATCGAAAGCCGCTCTGGCTTCGGTCGAGAGGGGAAAGGAGGTTTCTTTTGATAAGAGGACGCGCCTTGTCGGCGTAGTGTGGAACCCATTGGGCGTAATACGAGAAAAGGCCCAGGCAGCGTTTGAGCGCTTTCTGGGTATGGGGGAGGGGGGGGTAAGTCCATTAGGGGACACATGCGGTCAGGATCTGGCATGACTATCCCGTTCTCCACCACGCAACCTAGAATAGCGAGTCGTGTGGTCCGGAAGACACACTTGTCCAAATTGTAAGTCAGGTTCAGCTGACGGGCAGTTTGAAGAAATTTGTCTAGGTTGGCGTCATGGACCTGCGTGTCGTGGCCGCAGATGGTGATATTGTCCAGATATGGGAAGGTAGCGGTTAGCCCGTTCTGGTCCACCATCCGGTCCATTTCCCGCTGGAAGGCCACGACACCATTCGTGACCCCGAATGGTACCCTTGAAATTGATATAGCCGCCCATTCGCTTCAAAGGCCGTGAATGGTCGGTCCTCACAGCAGATCGGGAGCTGGTGGTAGGCCGAACGTAGGTCAATGGTGGAGAATATGCGGAATCGAATATGTGATTACAGATACAATGTTAATCAAAAGATTTATAACAAATATGTATATTAAACTGCAAGAAAAGGAGAATAAGGAAACAAATGGTAAAACTAAACAAAAATGGGAACAAGATTTAAATATAAAGATAAAAAAGGAAACATGGGAGAAATTATGTTCTGGAACGATGAGAAATACAATAAATACGAGGCTACGTATGATACAATATAATTGGTTACACAGACTATACATTACACCGCAAAAGTTAAATAAATGGGACCCAACAGTATCTGATAGATGTTTTCAATGTAAAAAAGAAAGGGGAACAACAATTCATGCAATCTGGACATGTGAGAAAGTAGAAAAATTTTGGGATGATCTCAATCAGATATTAAATAAAATAACAGAAAACAATATACCAAAGAATCAAGAGATCTTTCTCCTAAATAAAGAATTTGGAATTGACTTGGAGGATGCACAAAAAAGATTTGTTAAGATAGCCCTAGCCGTAGCAAAAAAATGTATTATGTCAACCTGGAAATTGGAAGATAATTTGAAAATACAACAATGGTATATAGAAATGAATAAATGTATTCCATTAGAAAAAATAACATATAGTTTAAGAAATAATATTGAAATATTCAAACAAGTATGGGAGCCTTACATTAAATACAATAGCGAAAACCTACCGGGGACAAACATTACCTAAGTTGATGGAAGGAGAAGGAAAGAAAAGAATGGACTCAGTAGAATTTCTGGTGTATTTTTGTTGAATGACAACATTGTCTGACTGGCTTAATGCAACCTAGATTGTATACCTAAAATGGATGAGAGGGGGGGTGGGGGGGTGGCTTGGAAGGAGGGGGGGGGGGGGAGAAAAAGTCACTGTATATGTGTGAAAAGGAAAAAGTGTGTATCATGGCTAACGTGATTTATGGTGTGAAAAATAAAAAATTAAATAAAAAAAATAAAAAAAGAGAATATGCGGAATTGGGCGATCTGGTTCACCACATCCGTGATGCGTGGCAGGGGGTACGCATCCAGGAGCGTGAAGCGTTTAATGGTCTGGCTATAGTCGACCACCATCTGTAGTTTTTCCCCGTTCTTGACAACCACCACCTGAGCTCTCCAGGTGCTTGAACTGGGTTCGATGATGCCCTCATCCAGCAATCTACGCACCTCACTCCTAATGAATTGCCTGTTTTCCTAACTATATTGCCGACTTTTGGTGGCCACAGGCTTCCAGCCAGGGGTGAGGTTTGCGAAGAGTGCTGGTGGGGCAATCCGGAGTGTGGAAAGGCCACAGGATTGGCCCCGGGGCACGGGGGCGGGTTGCTCGGGTGCTTCGGGGGTGGGGCGATGGCAGACCGAGAGGGGGGCGTGGGGTCCCCCAAAGTGTAGGGACACCGTTCGGAACTGACACTGAAAGTCTAATCCCAGCAACATTGGGGCGCACAATTGGGGAAGGACGAATAATTTGAAGTGGGTGACCATTACGCCCTGTACTTCCAGCGTGGCGATGCAATACCCCTTTATCCCGGTCGAGTGCGACCTCGTCGCTAATGATATCCTCTGGGTAGTGGGGATAATGTCAAGTCCCCAACGGAGGGCCAGATCTGGCTGGATAAAACTGTCAGTTGACCCAGAGTCAAATAAGCAATTGGTGTAGTGTCCATGCACTTTAATCAGTTCCATTGCTCTGGTGAGGGGATGAGAGCATTGCTGGTTTAGTGTTATTGAAGCAGTTGACAGGGCAGTTTCGCGTGACGACGTCACGCAACGGGATGACGTCACACAACGGCATGACGTAATAGACGTAGTCAACGCTGGAGGAGCAGGTTGGAGGAACTCCCGGAAGTGCTGTTGTGGCGGTGTCGGCGGATGAAAGGTAAGTAGTGGGGTTTGTAGTTGCTCGCGGTTGGCGGTGGGTAGGTTGTCGGTCGCGGCGGTCGGGCCCCGGCGGTCAGCAGCAGTGGTAGCATCGGCCCCGGGGGTGTCTGTGGCGGCGGCAGCAGCAGCGGTAGCCAGTCGGGACCGAGGCCGGGTCGAGTGTTCCGCACGGGGGCGAGAGGCGGGCCAACACCATAGTTGCGAAGGTGGGCTGCCCCTTCCGGGTTCGGCGTCTCCCTGATGTCAGGCGTTGCCGTGCAGGGGAGCCCTCGCTCTCATTGGACGAGAGCTCTGGGGAAGAAGAGTTTGAATGGGATAGTGGCGACTGGGCTTCACACGAGGCACTGTGTTTGCCGGCGGCCATTTTAGACCTACAGACTGCAGCAAAGTGGCCCTTTTTAAGGCACTTCTGGCACCTGGCTTTTCTTGCTGGGCACTGGGACCTGCTGTGCTAGTCCCTCCCGCAGAAATAACATTTTAGGTTCGCACAGGGCAGTGTAGCAGCAGCCGACAGGCCGTCAGTATCTCGGGGGGTGGTAGGGTAGAAGGGCACTCTACTCACATCAGAACGTGGGGTCCAGTCCCTAGAGAACTCGGTGGACTTGATCGTTTGTGATCTCGGCAGCAGTTTTGTCCACACAGTTACAGTCCTTGCCCAACGCCTTTAATACTTGTAAATATGCCCTGCTGGACTCGCCGGGCTGTTGCTTCCTCGAAGCAAACACGAGCCGGGCATGAACTCTGTTCACCGGTTGATCATACAGTTCTTTCAGTACCTTTATGGCTGCGGTGTAAATGGTCTCATCCTGGATGTTCTCGTAGACTCTCAAGGACACCATAGACAGCAATGCTGTTAGACGCTGGTTATCCTCCTCCACCTCAATGAATCTCAGGAAGTTTTCAAAGTTCAGCAGCCAGAAGTTAAAGGCTTTGAAGGCTGTAGCTGACTGTGGGTCGATATCAAGTTTTTCTGGCCGAGTTAAATGCTCCATCCCTTCCAAAAAAAATTCTTTTTGCTAATAAAATTGTAGAGCTCGTCGAAAGAATCAAAGACTTGTTGATCCAAACTAAGGCTTTTATTAGCAAAAGACAGGAGCTCTTCACAGGTGGTCGACCAGTCCGGAATAATCCGACCTGGCTAGGGACACAACCCTTTAAGGCCCAGACAGTAGGCGTGGCTTAGCTCTCAGCCAATCGCAGTCTAGATACAGTAACTATATACACTATGTACACCGGTGATAGATCTGTACCATCACAGTTACCACAGGCAGTTGTGGAGGCCAAGTCAATGGGTGAGGCAGAGATCGATTAGCCAGGGCATCAAAGGTTATGGGGAGAAGGCCAGACAATGGGGCTGAGTGGGAAAATGGATCAGTTCATGATTAAGTGGCGGGTAGACTCGAAGGGATGAATAGCCTATTTTTGCTCCTACGTCTTGTGGTTTTATAAATTCCAAATCAGCTTCAAATTCAACTTTAAGTCACACACCATCCATATGAAAGTTTCCAGATGCTGGGATGGAGTGCAATTCGTAACGTGCTGGAGAAACTCAGCAGGTTAAACAAGTCTCAGCAGTGCTGTGCGACCTGCTAAGTTTCTTCAGTACTTGGTTGCTTTGTGTGGGTCTAAGCCTCGGAATTCCCCAACCACCAATGCTGATGAGCATCTTCATCAGAAAGGCAGCCGCTGTTCAAAGCAGCCACTCCCTGACAGCTTCTGGGGGGGTAACTAGAAAAGGAAGCAAACATTTTTTTTACTCTCCTCAAGTACCTTATTAGATCCTTATACCTCCTAATTACCTCTCCTTAACCAGATCCCAAGTCCCTTGAAAACCAAGATTCCTTCTGCCTTTAATCCTTACAGAAACACACAAACTCTGTACTCTCATATTTTCACCTTTCCACTTACTAAACACATCCTTACCAGAAAGCAACTTATGCCAATCAACATTTTCTTAATTCTTTCTCATTTCCTCAAATTTGGCTTTTTGCCAATTTAGAATCTCAACCCAAGGACCAAACTGATCCTTTTCCATAATTATCTTGAAATTAATGGCATTATGATTAAAGTGCTCCACTACACATATTTCTATCACTCTGTGGTGAATGTCAGCCAAGCTGCCTGTCTTCCCTCTGGCGAGCCTTGCTGTACTAACATTGGCTGTGCATTATCTCTACTGTTAAGGACACTCCCCTTGGATATAACTGTATATGCACCTATTGTCTTTCATTATTGTACCGTGAGTTTCTGCTAATAAAAGCCATGATTATTGTTTGACCACATCGTCTTTGTCTACTTCATCAACTGGCACTTCACACCTGTCCTGACTTGTTCCATAGGAGGGGATCCAATATTACGCTCTCTAGCTGGTACCTCGATATATTGATTGAGATAACTTTCCTGAACATATTTGACAAACTAAGTCATTCAGTCCCTTTACAACATGGGAATCCCAGTCAATATGTGGAAAGTTAAAATCACCTACTATCACACCAGTTGCAACTCTGTGCATTTGCAAGTATACCAGCATGGTTACATTAACCATACCGGAATATCAAACAAGGAATGCACGTCTTGCTGCAGATGGCTCTTGGTTCCTTACCAGTGAAATGCCCAGACTCCAGACGTCCGCTCTGATGTCGTAGTCAGGTTTAGTTGGATCAGGAGGATCTATCCTTTCTGGCTGTAGACAGGAAGGGATTAAAAAAAAAATACAGCACCAAGTGAAATTCTCCCAAAATGTTCACATTTCCATCATCATGCAGTTCAATCATCAACCAATTGCCCTGATGGGGCAAGATGTCTCCCTTCATTGCAGTTTTGGGCATTTCCCTGGACCAATCCATAATGCTGACATTCCCTGACCACGAACCAGTATTAAACTAGCAGCACACTCCACACACAGTCCCACCCCCTTAGTTACTTCACCTTCACCACATCTGCTCACAAGATGAGGCCTTCCACTTCGAGGAATGCAGTGTCACCTCTACCATGGTCAATAGAGCCATTTCCCTCATTTTGCCAGTCTCTCAGAATTCAGCTCTTACCCTGAGTGTAATCCATCCGGTAACAGCATTGCATTCATTTCTGACCCTGGCATTGAATTTCTGGCATCTTGTCAATGCAAAATACCTATTCAGCTCATCTCCCATTTCTTTCTTCCCATGACCACTTCTCCCAGCATCATTTCCCAGCGGTCCTGTGTCCACTCTTACCTCCCTTTTACTCTTTACATGTCTGAATAAACTTTTTGTGTCCTCATTTATGTTCCTGGCCAGCTTACCTTCAGGTTTCATCTTTTCTTCCTTTTTTTGCTTTATTTCCTTGTTAGTTTTTAAAAGCTCCCTAATTCTTCGGCTTCCCACTCATCTCTGCAAGACTCTGCAGCCCCTCTCATTTGCTTTTACCCTTGTCAACCATGGTTGCAGCAGCTTCTTCCTTAGGATTAATTTATCCTGTGTCTTCTGGATTATTCCTAAGAACTCACTGCGCTGCCATCTTCCCTGCTGGGGGTTCTCTTCCAGTTAACATTGGCCAGCTCCTCTCTTATGCCACTGTAGTTACCATTACTTAATTGTAATACCGACACATGTGCTTTTAGCTACAACCTCGCAATCTGCAGAGTGAATTGGCAAAATGACCTGTTTTTGTGCTCTGCAACATTCCCATTTACATTGGTATGCACAGCTAACCCCTTCTCCAGTCATATACACCACTGTGTGCACTCCTCGTCTTTGCTTTTGAGTCTCCCAGTCTCCCGCTGATCCCGAAATCACACAGTTTGATTTGATCCCGCTCATCTAGGAGAATGTTAGATGGTTTGACATCTCTGTGAATGACACCGTGCTTTTCCTTCAGATAGACGAGAGCTTTGACAATCTGTTTAAAAAGAGTAACATATCCTCTATATATTACAACATACACTCAGTACTGTAACAAGCATATTCAGCCCTCATTGTTACTGCTGCAGTCTCTACTCCCATGCACTCACCGCCATGTATGCTGCACATCCTGCACTCCTCGTCTTTGCTTTTGAGTCTACCAGTCTCCCGCTGATCCCGAAATCACACAGCTTGATTTGACCCCGCTCGTCTAGGAGAATGTTAGATGGTTTGACATCTCTGTGAATGACACCGTGCTTTTCCTTCAGGTAGAAGAGAGCTTTGACAATCTGTTTAAAAAGAGTAACATTTCCTCTATTGTTCTGTGACAATTGTAGCAAAATGTCAGAGTGAATGGAAATATCACATCACCCTGGGGGGGAAGGAGGAGCGGGAGAGGGGTGAACTCTTGAGAGAGATTTATAAAATCATGAGTAACAAAGATAAGGTAAAAATCATAATATTTTTCCCTCCAGAGGTGAATAAGTTTTAAGATATAAAAGGGACCTGAGGGGCACCTTCTTCAACAGAAGTTGGTAGATCTATAGAACAAGCTGCCACAGGAAAAAATGGGGACAATTGTTACATTCAAAAGACATTTAGATGGGTTCATGGATAGGAAAGGTTTGAAGGATATGGGCCGAATGGAGGCAAATGGGTCGAGTTTCAGCGACATGGACAAGTGGACTGAAGGGACTGTTTCCGAGCTCTAGGATCCGATGACTCTGACAGAAAATGGATACCACGATTTTAGAATATTTTCCTTAACATATTTTGAAACAGCTAAATAGCTGGCTGCTTCTATAATCAATCCTTACATACCGCCACAGTCATTTTGCCAAGAATCCTCTCTGGAATAGGTCCCTGAATCCGTTTCTTCAGCTTCTCAGCACATGTGCCCATCAGCTCCATGGCAATGAATACATCGGTCTGCATGTTACAGAAACAACCCTATGTTATTACATAGACCCCACCCCCCCAAACCTCTGTAATTAGGTTCCAGATTACTTAGAGGTGTTTAATACAGTAAGACCCCCAGTACCTGACACCAATGGGGATTGGTAGATGCTGGATTAGTGAATTTGCTGGTTGCTTGAGATTGCATGTTGTAATGATTAGCGTACTGACCACTAGGGAGCGCCAATTTTAAACTTTCATATTTTTTACCTATTTATTTTCCACAATTATTTTTGCCAGTTGCTTGAATTCTATACGGGGATTTTACTGTACAAGGTGCTCTTTTAGTACGAGGAGAGGATTTATTCAGAATCTTCAAAGATGAGAAGTGAAGCACACTAGGTACCCAACACTGCACAACTTACTTAAAACCAAGTTCATTACTCTGCCACAGATCTCTGTTATTAAGCCATGAAATGAAGAATGAAGAACACCCAGGTTCTGCACAGCTGTAGTCCACCTTCAGCCTGGCCTGCAGCTCCTGTGGCATTTTTACACATGAATAAAAATGTACGAAAGGAAACTACCAGAGGGCAACAGACTGAAAACAAAATTACTGCATTTAAAGTGGGGAAAAGAATAAGAGCATAAGAAATAGGAGCGGGGGTAAGCAATTCAGCCCATGAAACCTGCTCCGCCATCCAATGAGATCATGGCTGATCTGACAATAGGCTCATCTCCACCTACCTGCCTTTTCCCCATATCCCTTAATTCCCCTACTTTGTAAAAATCTATCCAATCTTGTCTTAAATACTAAGGTCACCAGCACTGCTTCAATGAGTAAGTAGCAAGTTCCACAGATTTACTACCCTCTGAGAAAACCAGTTCCTCTTCATTTCTGTCCTAAATTCTACTACCATGGATCCCTAGTCTCTATGTCCCCTAGTTCTGGTCTGCCTCACCAATGGGCACAATTTACCTACCTCTATCTTATCTATGCCTTTCATAATTTTACATGTTTCTATAGATCCCCTCTCATTCTTCTAAATTCAAGTGAGTACAGCCCCAGATAACTCAATCTCTCCTCATAGGCTAATCCCCTCATCTTTGGAATCAACCTGGTGAATTTGCTCTGGACTACCTCCGAAGCCAGTACATCCTTCCTCAAGTGAGGAGACCAGAATTGAATTCAGTGCATCCTCACCAGAACCTGGTACAGTTGCAGCATATCAAGTCACCTTTATTTGTTATTCATACTATGCTTGCATGGTAAAGATGAGATAGTGTTTCTCCAGGACCACGGAGCATATTTACATAAATAAAGGTTGTGATGATGTAATGGTGGGGAATGTATTATACTGACTGGTTCTCATGTACGGAGTTGCTTGCTATTGGCTATGGCTGTAGAGATGCTGCACCTTACTGGTATAACAGATGGAGATGCTTTCCCACTGGCCAGTAGTGGTGGCTGAGCATCTGTTAATAAAAGCCCTGTATTAGTATAACACTTGTCTGGTCCATGTCTATGGCATATCAAAGGTTAGAATAGAAGTTCAACACATTTAACACACTTATACATTAACATTCCATGGTACCCTATCCCCACATGATCTGAGATGGCTTGGGGAAAAAGCTCTTCCCCAATCTGGACGTACAGGCCCAAGTGCAGCAGTACCTCATACCAGATGGGAGAAGGAAGAACAGTTTACTTGAGGGGTGTGTGGAGTCCTTCATCAGGTGTTGTAAATGTCCTTCATGGTAGGACGAGAGCCCTCAATGGTCTTTTCCTCTGATTTCACTATCATCCTCTACCGGGCCTTGCGGTCTGAGGAGGTATAGCTTTCAAACCAGGCGGTAAAGCAGTTGCACAGGATGCTCTCAATACATCCTCTGTAGAATGTAGTGAGGATGGAGGGTGGGAGACAAACTTTCCTCAGCCTTTGGAGGAAGTAGAGGCACTGCTGGGCTTTCTTGGCTATGGAGCTGGTGTTATGTGAGGTTCTCCACCAAGTGCACTCCAAGGAACTTGATACTCGACGATCTCAACAGTGAAGCCATCAAAGGTCAGTGGAGCGTGGTTCCACCAGGTCCCCTTGAAGTCAACAACCTCTCTGCTCCTAAATTCAATCCCTCTAGAAATGGCCAACATTCCATTCTTGATAACATTAGAATAGAACTGAATATGATAGCAATTGAATAGAAGACTGTAGATAAAGAAAGGTGAAGACTATGGTGTGTGTACAGCTTGAGCACTGGGAGAAATGAGACACTGGAGGCAGTCACACAAAAGCTGCAGGATGCCTATCCCATCTATTCTCACTTGTGCAGCAGACCAATCAAACACAGCAGGGGCAAGAAACTGCATTACCTTCACTTGACTTTCTCATGACAGATCATTTGTTGAGACATATCCAGCGTTTTGGACAGGCATCTGCTACCACAACTCAACAGCTGAGCTCCAGTGGAGGAAAGACAGAAACCTCACCTAACCCAAGTCTTTTAAATTTCCAAGATGATCAGCAAAGTTCTGCATTTTGCTGAGACAATTGCTACTGTCAAGGTGCTGCTGTCAGATTGTGTTACTGTGAACTGATTGTTTAATGGAGAAAAGATAACTCAAGGTTGTGCTTACATTTGTAATGAAGGTGCCATAGCACTGCACGATGTAGGGGCAGTCGTGACTCTTCAACACCACATCCAAATCCATTAGGATTCGTTTGTTCTCTTCTTTGTTACCAGAGCGGCGCATTTGCTGAAAATTGAAAAAGAAAAACCCATGATCTTTTGCTTTTACAAGTTAGACATACACACATATATGAGAGCAGAAGATGCTGGAAATATTTGTCAGTTAGCATCTATGGAGAGAGAAACTGAGTTAATATTTTAGGTTCAACAGAACAAAACGGTTTGAGTTCCACCAACTCTTAATTCGAGAACTTTTTAAAATAAAAACAGCCTCCATGCAACCACAAACCAGTGTTTCTGGAGAAGAGTTGGGAGGAACTACAGTGGCATTGAGACCACGGATCATATTAAGGAGTTTGAATAAAGTTTATGTTGATGGGAGTCAATGGAAAAACTCTGCACTGGTCACAGACATATCAAGCACGAAAGAACACAGCCAACAGTGGCCATCATCACATCTCTGGGCAGCACGTGCTTGAGATGTTACAACACCAGTGCTACACAAGATCATCTCTAACAAGAGTCTAAGCATCTATCTTTAACATTTCATGGCATTAGCATAAGCATAGAGGAACCAGGAACAGCCAGCCTGCTGATAAATCTGCCATTAATTACCTCAGTGCCATTTTCTTGCACATCTCTGTATCCCTCTGCTCTCTTCCATGTCTCGGATCAATCAAACTCTGTTAACTTAAATGACTGAGCCTCCACAGTGCTCCAGGTTTGAGAATTCCAAAAAGCCCAGCACCCTTTGAGTTAAGAAACATCTTACCCTCAAAAGCATGGATTTACTTTCTTAGTTAGTGCTCTGATCTCACTGAAGTTTTTAAAATTGCAACAAAGCCATCTCATCCAGTGTTATGCATGAGAGAAATCAGGTTGCCAGGAAATGTGATGGAGCTGTGCTGAAATCCTCCTCCAATGTCATTAGGAAGTCTGAGTGTTCAAATTCCCTTGTAACAAAGGCCAATACTATTTTCCCTTTGAATTGCTTGCTACTCAGTAGCTTTCAGCAATGGTCACGAAAGGATGCTCAGGTCTCTGAATAGCTTGGCAGGACTGACAGGTTTAATGGAAGGAACCTGAGTGGTGAGCCAGATGAACTTGGAACAGTCGCCACTATGTGGGAAAATAATGTTCCTGCAATCACAGAGATGTGGTCGAAAAAAGGGCAGGATTGGCACCTCAACATTGCAGGGAACTGAAGTTTCAGGTGCAAAGAGGAGTGGGCATTGTATTACTGATCACAGAGACCATCAGTGGAGTAATGAGGGAGGATCTCCTTAAATAAGGCTGGATGGGTAGTTTGGGAATAAAAATGGGATGCTACCACAGGTTTCCCAACAGTTAGTAGAAGACAGAGGAGCAGATACATCGGAGATTACAAAGAGGTAGAAATGCAACAGGATTTTGTTTTTTAAATTTTTTATTTTTCACACCATAAACCACACTGAGCAAGATACATACATTTTCCTTTTCAAATATATAGTGTCATTTTTTCACCCCCCTCCCTCCTCCCATCCCAACCTCCATACCTCCCCCCCCATTCATTTAAAGTACAAAATCTAAGACACATTAAACCAGTCAAACAATGTTGTCATTCAATAAAAATAAACAAGAAATTCCACTGAGTCAATTCTTTTCATTTCCTTCTCCTTTCATTAATTTAGGTGGTAGATGTCCCCGGTTGGTTTTCTCTATTGTGTTTCATGTATGGCTCCCATATTTGTTCAAATATTTCAATATTATTTCTTAAATTATATGTTATTTTTTCTAATGGAATACATTTATTCATTTCTATATACCATTGTTGTATTTTCAAATTATCTTCCAATTTCCAGGTTGACATAATACATTTTTTTGCTACGGCTAGAGCTATCTTAACAAATCTTTTTCGTGCACCATCTAAATCAAGTCCAAATTCTTTATTTTTTATGTTACTTAGGAGGAAGATCTCTGGGTTTTTTGGTATATTGTTTTCTGTAATTTTATTTAATATCTGGTTTAGATCTTCCCAAAATTTTTTCACTTTCTCACATGTCCAGATTGCATGAATTGTTGTTCCCATTTCCTTTTTACAGCGAAAATAACTGTTAGATACTGTTGGGTCCCATTTATTTAACTTTTAAGGTGTAATGTATAGCCAGTGTATCCAGTTATATTGTATCATACGTAACCTCGTATTTATTGTATTTCTCATCGTTCCAGAGCATAACTTCTCCTGTTTCCTTCTTTATCTTTATATTTAAATCTTGTTCCCATTTCTGTTTAGTTTTACCATTTGTTTCCTCATTCTCCTTTTCTTGCAGTTTAATATACATATTTGTTATAAATCTTTTGATTATCATTGTATCTGTAATCACATATTCAAAGTTACTTCCCTCTGGTAACCTCAGACTGCTTCCTAATTTGTCCTTCAAGTAGGATCTCAATTGGTAATATGCCAACACTGTATCTTGAGTTATATTATATTTATCCTTCATTTGTTCAAAGGATAATAATCTATTTCCTGAAAAACAATTTTCTATTCTTTTGATCCCTTTTTTCTCCCATTCTCTAAAGGAAAGGTTATCTATTGTAAAAGGGAGTAATTGATTTTGCGTCATTATTAGTTTTGGTCATTGGTAATTTGTTTTATTCCTTTCTACATGAATCTTCTTCCAAATATTGAGCAGATGATGTAATACTGGAGAACTCCTATGTTGTACCAATTTTTCATCCCATTTATATAATATGTGTTCAGGTATCTTTTCCCCTATTTTATCTAGTTCTAATCTAGTCCAATCTGGCTTTTCCCTTGTTTGATAAAAATCTGATAGGTATCTTAATTGTGCGGTTCTATAATAATTTTTAAAGTTTGGCAATTGTAAGCCTCCTTGTTTATACCATTCTGTTAATTTATCTAGTGCTATCCTCGGTTTCCCCCCTTTCCATAAAAATTTCCTTATTATTTTCTTTAACTCCTTGAAGAATTTCTCTGTCAAGTGTATTGGCAATGCCTGAAATAGGTATAGTATCCTTGGGAAAATGTTCATTTTAATACAGTTTATCCTTCCTATTAGTGTTAGTGGTAAATCTTTCCAATGCTCTATATCGCCCTGTAATTTTTTTCATTAGTGGATAATAATTGAGTTTATATAGATGGCCGAGATTTTTATTTATTTGTATACCTAGGTTTCTTATTGCTTGCATTTGCCATCTGAATGGTGATTCCTTCTTAAATTTTGAGAAATCCGCATTATTCATTGGCATTGCTTCACTTTTATTTAAGTTAATCTTGTAACCCGACACTTCTCCATATTCCTTCAATTTCTTATATAATTCTTTTATTGATATTTCTGGTTCTGTTAAGTATACTATAACATCGTCCGCAAATAAACTGATTTTATATTCCTTGTCTTTTATTTTTATCCCTTTTATATTATTTTCTGTTCTTATCAATTCTGCTAGTGGTTCTACAGCTAACGCGAACAATAAGGGTGATAGTGGGCATCCCTGCCTTGTTGATCTGCTTAAATTAAATTGCTTTGATATATATCCATTTACTGTCACTTTCGCCAATGGCCCCTTATATAATGCTTTAATCCAATTAATATACTTCTCTGGTAAACTGAATTTTTGCAATACTTTGAATAAATAATTCCATTCTACTCTGTCAAAGGCCTTCTCTGCGTCTAAAGCAACTGCTACGGTTGGCGCTTTACTCCCTTCGACTGCATGAATTAAGTTAATAAATTTACAAATATTGTCTGTTGTCCGTCTTTTCTTAATAAATCCAGTTTGGTCTAGATTTACCATTTTAGGTACATAATCTGCTAATCTGTTTGCTAATAGTTTAGCTATTATCTTATAATCTGTGTTAAGTAATGATATTGGTCTATATGACGCTGGTGCGACTGGATCTTTCCTTTGCTTTGGTATTACTGTCATTATTGCTGTTTTACATGAATCTGCTCTCCATTGCAGGCAAAATCTTCGCTAGGATTCTACTAAATAGAATAATACCTAGTGTCGCCAAGAATATTCTCCCAGAATTACAGTGCGGCTTTCGCGCAAACAGAGGAACTACTGACATGGTCTTTGCCCTCAGACAGCTCCAAGAAAAGTGCAGAGAACAAAACAAAGGACTCTACCCGCCAAACTGTGAGGCGCCAAGATGCACCTTTGTTGACCTCACCAAAGCCTTCGACACTGTGAGCAGGAAAGGGCTTTGGCAAATACTAGAGCGCATCGGATGTCCCCCAAAGTTCCTCAACATGATTATCCAACTGCACGAAAACCAACAAGGTCGGGTCAGATACAGCAATGAGCTATCTGAACCCTTCTCCATTAACAATGGCGTGAAGCAAGGCTGTGTTCTCGCACCAACCCTCTTTTCAATCTTCTTCAGCATGATGCTGAGCCAAGCCATGAAAGACCTCAACAATGAAGACGCTGTTTACATCCGGTACCGCATGGATGGCAGTCTCTTCAATCTGAGGCGCTGCAAGCTCACACCAAGACACAAGAGAAACTTGTCCGTGAACTACTCTTTGCAGACGATGCCGCTTTAGTTGCCCATTCAGAGCCAGCTCTTCAGCGCTTGACGTCCTGCTTTGCGGAAACTGCCAAAATGTTTGGCCTGGAAGTCAGCCTGAAGAAAACTGAGGTCCTCCATCAGCCAGCTCCTCACCATGACTACCAGCCCCCCCCCACATCTCCATTTGGCACACAAAACTCAAAACGGTCAACCAGTTTACCTATCTCGGCTGCACCATTTCATCAGATGCAAGGATCGACAATGAGATAGACAACAGACTCGCCAAGGCAAATAGCGCCTTTGGAAGACTACACAAAAGAGTCTGGAAAAACAACCAACTGAAAAACCTCACAAAGATAAGCGTATACAGAGCCATTGTCATACCCACACTCCTGTTCGGCTCCGAATCATGGGTCCTCTACCGGCATCACCTACGGCTCTTAGAACGCTTCCACCAGCGTTGTCTCCGCTCCATCCTCAACATCCACTGGAGCACTTTCATCCCTAACGTCGAAGTACTCGAGATGGCAGAGGTCGACAGCATCAAGTCCACGCTGCTGAAGATCCAGCTGCGCTGGGTGGGTCACGTCTCCAGAATGGAGGACCATCGCCTTCCCAAGATCGTGTTATATGGCGAGCTCTCCACTGGCCACCGTGACAGAGGTGCACCAAAGAAAAGGTACAAGGACTGCCTAAAGAAATCTCTTGGTGCCTGCCACATTGACCACCGCCAGTGGGCTGATATCGCCTCAAACCGTGCATCTTGGCGCCTCACAGTTTGGCGGGCAGCAACCTCCTTTGAAGAAGACCGCAGAGCCCACCTCACTGACAAAAGGTAAAGGAGGAAAAACCCAACACCCAACCCCAACCAACCAATTTTCCCCTGCAGCCGCTGCAACCGTGTCTGCCTGTCCCGCATCGGACTTGTCAGCCACAAACGAGCCTGCAGCTGACGTGAACTTTTTACCCCCTCCATAAATCTTCGTCCGCGAAGCCAAGCCAAAGAGAAGACATGAATCTGGTAAGCTTTGTGTTTTGTCAATCTGGTTGATTACTTCCAGGATGCGAGGAATTAATAAATCTTTAAATGTTTTATAGAATTCTATTGGGAATCCATCCTCTCCTGGTGTTTTATTATTTGGTAGATTTTTTATTATCTCTTGTATTTTTACTATTTCAAATGGTTATGGTTCTGTTAATTTATTTTGTTCCTCTATTTGTAATTTTGGTAGTTCAATTTTAGTTAAAAATTCATCTATTTTGCCTTCTTTCCCTTCATTTTCAGTTTGATATAATTGTTCATAGAATTCTCTAAAGTTTTCATTAATCTCCGTTGGATTATATGTGATTTGTTTGTCTTTTTTCCTTGATGCCAATACCATTCTCTTAGTTTGTTCTGTCTTAAGCTGCCATGCTAGAATTTTGTGCGTTTTTTCTCCTAGTTCATAATATTTCTGTTTTGTCTTCATTATGTTCTTCTCCACCTTATATGTTGTGTTTCATATTTTATTTTTTTATCTGCCAATTCTCTTCTTTTAGTTGTGTCTTCCTTCATTGCTAATTCTTTTTCTATATTTACTATTTCCCTTTCCAACTGCTCTGTTTCCTGATTGTAGTCCTTCTTCATCTTGGTTACATAACTTATTATTTGCCCTCCGATGAACTCTTTCATTGTGTCTCATAGTATAAACTTATCTTTCACTGATTCTGTATTTATTTCAAAGTACATTTTAATTTGTCTTTCAATTAATTCTCTAAAATCCTGCCTTTTAAGTAGCATGGAGTTTAATCTCCATCTATACATTCTTGGAGGGATGTCCTCTAACTCTATTGTCAATATCAAGGGTGAATGGTCCGATAATATTCTAGCTTTATATTCTGTTTTTCTTACTTTATCTTGCATACGAGCTGATAACAGGAATAGATCTATTCTTGAGTATGTTTTATGTCTACCCAAGTAATATGAATATTCCTTTTTCTTTGGGTGTTGTTTCCTCCATATATCCAAAAGTTGCATTTCTTGCATCGATTTAATTATAAATTTGGTTACTTTGTTCTTTCTGTTAATTTTTTTCCCAGTTTTATCCATATTTGAATCCAAATTAAGGTTGAAATCCCCTCCTATTAATATGTTCCCTTGCATATCTGCTATCTTCAAAAAAATATCTTGCATAAACTTTTGATCTTCTTCGTTAGGTGAATATACATTGAGTAGATTCCAAAACTCCGAATATATCTTACATTTTATCATTACATATCTCCCTGCTGGATCTATTATTTCCTCTTATATTTTAATTGGTATATTTTTACTGATTAATATAGCTACTCCTCTTGATTTTGAATTATACGACGCTGCTGTTACATGTCCTACCCAATCTCTCTTTAATTTCTTGTGCTCCAATTCAGTTAAATGTGTTTCTTGCACAAATGCTATATCAATTTTTTCTTTTTTCAGTAAATTTAGCAGTTTCTTCCTTTTGATTTGGTTATGTATTCCGTTAATATTTAAAGTCATATAGTTTAATGTAGCCATTTCATACTTTGTTTATCTTCCCTTTCCATTTCTCCATCATCACCTTTCCTTCTTATCCATTTCTGCTTTCTTGTTTTGAACACTTTATAAGACAACATTTCTAAAACATCAAACATTTTCCTTATTCTCCTATTTAAAACTTCTTTCACCCCATTCTCCCCTCCCCCTCCTGAGTTGCCCTTTATCCCTTGCCGGGCAACCACATCTCCCCTCTCCATTTGGATTTGTGAATTCACTCGCAAGCGTCAACTGATTTTGCAGTGACCGTAACTCCTCCCCACCCAGCCCCCCCCCCGAAAAGATTTCAATTTTCATATATAACAAAGGTCACTCTTTTAATTCCCTCCTTATTCCCTCTATTCCCTTTTATTCCCTTATTAATTCTTATCTATACTCTATATATTTTCCTCTAAATACGGATACACTCATGTATACACATATATACATACACATCTATATATTTGTATATATATATACCCATATACACACATACATATAGTTCGTGGTCATTTTTACTCTCATTACATGTCTTCATCTCTCTGCTTGTTTTGTAGTTATTCTGCAAATTTTCGTGCTTCCTCTGGATCCGAGTATAGTCTGTTTTGTTGCCCTGGAATAACTATTTTAAGTACCGCTGGGTACTTTAACATAAATTTATATCCTTTTTTTCCATAAGATCGTTTTTGCTGTATTGAACTCCTTCCTCTTCTTCAGGAGTTCAAAACTTATGTCTGGATAGAAAAAAATTTTTTGACCTTTGTATTCCAGTGGCTTTTTGTCTTCTTTTATTTTCTTCATTGCTTTCTCCAATATATTTTCTCTTGTTGTATATCTTAAAAATTTTACTAAAATGGATCTTGGTTTTTGCTGCGGTTGTGGTTTCGGGGCTAATGTTCTATGTGCCCTCTCAATTTCCATTTCTTCCTGTAATTCTGGGCTTCCTAGGACTCTGGGGATCCAATCTTTCATAAATTCTCTCATATTCTTGCCTTCTTCATCTTCCTTAAGGCCCACTATCTTTATATTATTTCTTCTATTATAGTTTTCCATTATATCTATCTTCTGAGCTAACAGCTCATGTGCCTCTTTAACTTTTTTATTAGATTCTTCTAATTTCTCTTTTAAGTCCTCTACTTCCATTTCTACGATTATTTCTCGTTCTTCCACATTATCCACTCTTTTTCCTTTCTCTGATATGACCATTTCAATTTTATTCATTTTTTCTTCTGCACTCTTAATTCTTCATTTTATCTCATTAAATTCTTGTAATTGCCATTCTTTCACTGATTCCATATATTCTTTAAAAAAAGATATATCCATTGTCTTGCCTTTTTCTTCTTCTTCCATTTCTTTCTGTTCTTCTTCTTCTTCCTCTGGGTTGACCATCTGTTGTTTCCTTGTTTTCTTTTTACCCTCTTCTTTCTTGTTGTCATTATTTTCTATATTCTGCACCTGTTGCTGTGTTGCAGGTGTCTCTCCCAGCTGTGGAGATCAACTCCGCAGCTGTTCCCCCCTCCCGTCAGTGTGTTTTTGTTCATGCGCATCGCACATGCGCGAGGAGTCGCGCATGCGCGGTTGCGCACTTTTACTCGGCTCTGCGAGCCAATTTTGTAGTCCCGAGCCCGGGACTTCCACTGACCTGAGGGAGTGGGCTTCTCTCTCCGCGGCGGGCCTCCTCGGACAGGTAAGGCCTTCATCTTCTTCTTCCGACGTTCTTTCATCTTCTCTTCTTCCCGTTGTTTTCGACTTTTCTCTCTTCGCTGCCATTTTCTTCTCACCTTTATTTTTACTTTGTTTTAATTTTTACTCTTGCAACTTTTTGTTTTGTGCGTTTTTTTAAACTTTTCCGGAGAGGGCTGGAATTCCCTGACCGGCCACTACTCCATCACGTGACTCCTCTGAAATGCAACAGGATTATAGGGATTTCATCCTCTGCCATGTTAACTTGGACTAATTTAATATGAGGTCAGAGGGTGTGTCAGTGTTAGAGTGAGGGGTGTATCAGTGAGGGGGTGTCAGAATTTTTAAAGTGCATCCAGGAGAACATGTTGTGTCAGTAGGTTTGTGGATTCTACAAAGGATGAGGCAATGCTAGGCCTACTTCTTGGGAATGAAGTTGACCAAGTGATGGTGCTCGTGGGTCTGCACTTTGAGGAGAGCGATCATAATTGTAAATTTCAAAGTCATTAAAGAAAGGGATAAATTCTAAATTGGGGGAAGACAGGGCTTGGTAAACGCCCACTGGGAGAAGCTACTTCGAAGTAAGCCTACATCTGGTAGGTTGGACTTTTTGAAGGCCAATGTATTGCTGCAATGGGAAGGGTAAGGATGGTCTGTCAAGTCCAGAGAACTGTGGATGTCAAGGGATTTCCAGGGCTTGATATAGAAAATAAAGAAAACAGATTGTATGTGTATGCATATGAGGGGTAGAGATAGAGTAAATGGAAGCAGGCTTTTTCCACTGAGGTTGGGTGAGACAAAAGCTATAGAATATGGGACAAGGGTGAAAGGTGAAATGTTTCAGGGGAACCACACAGAGAGTGGTGGGAGTGTGGAATGAGCTGCCAGTGAAAGTGGTAAATGTAGATACAATGTTGCCATTTAAGAAAAATTTGGACACATCAAACCTCATTGTCAATTGTAAAGATGCAGAATTTTGTTGGATAAAAAGATCGCTAAAAGTTTTGATTCCTGGACGATTCCATTCTTCATAGTTTGCATCTAAAATGGCCGGTTGTAATAAATGATTAAGTAGAATAGCACAAGTAGATATAAATCCCATAATTCAAAAAAATGTCCTAAATTGACTCCAAATCTTCATCTATGTCTCATTATTAAATTCTTTGTTAGTTTTGGAATTGAGAGAGGTGAAGGTGAGCCCAATACTGCCCATAATGAAATATTCTTAAATTCTGTTTCCATTCAATTGGGGCAGCCATCTCTATTACCAAACTGTAAGAACAATAACATATTTCTTATGTTCATTGCCCAATAAAAAAAACAGTCCTCCATCGTTTCTTGAGTTCTGAAGATTACTTTTATTTATTCTTGGTTTCTTTCCTTGCCAAATATATGACATAATAGATGATTCCAATGTGTCAAAGAAAGACTTAGAAATAAAAATGGTAATGATTGAAATAAATATAAAAATTTTGGTAAAATATTCATTTTAATCGAATTAATACAGTTATCATAGTTAGAAAAAGTGGTGAACATCCAGAGAGTATTGTTTTAGTCTGATTAAATAAAACTACAAAGTTTTATTTTAAGAGGTTTTTAAAATTCTTAGTTATCATAGATATTTAAATTGATCTTTCACTATTTTAAAAGGATAATTAGAATATAGAGTATGTGGACCTTTTAGTGGTAATAGTTCACTCTGTTGCAGATTATGTTTATATCCTGCAAATTTACTAAAGCATGTAAGTAACGACAATATCTTTGGTATGGATACCTCTGGAATGGACACAAAAAGTAAAAGGTCATCTGCATGTAGAGATAATCTATGTTCAATAGGTCCTCCAAACAGACATTTTTTTAGATATTATCAAATTAGACATTTTATTCATTCTAAACTTTCAGTATTTCTATATCGTCAGGATCTGAATTTCATACACAAACTTTTTGAATTACAATTTATACATGAAGGTTTAATATCTGCCTTATATTATAAAATATTGAATTTAAAAACAGTCTCTTTAATTAGAATCAAAACTGAATGGGAGAATGATCTTAATATGTCTATTTCAGAAGAAGATTAGATTTCAATTTTGGATCTTATCCATGACTCATCTTTATCCGCTAGGCACAGTTTTATTCAATTTAAAGTGATGCATGGAGTACATTTTTCTGAAGTTAAGCTCACTCCAATCTACCCAGATATCAACTCGTTGTATGACAAATGTAAAAGGTTTGAAGTCTCTTTGATACATATATTTTTGTTTTGTCCCTTTAGCAGAATATTGAATAGCTATTTTCAGAATACTTTCACCCATTTTTGGGATTGATCTAGAACCAGCTCCATTGATTGCAATGTTTGGCTTCTCCAGTAATATAACCATATTTAACGTCTAACCAAAAACAGGTCTTAGCATTTTCTACATTTCTGGCTAGAAGAGGAATATTGCTTAAATGAAAAGAGGATTTTCCACCCACCTATAGACAAGTTACTGGATATTATGTCCTTTCTAAGTTTGGAAGAAATCAGACATAATGCGAGGAAGATTTAGATCTCTTTCGATAACACTTGGAGTCCATTTATAGCTTACTTTCATAACTGGAATGATCAAAGAGCAGGGATGCAGTAAATGGGCATGTTTCATCGGATCTCCGGAGACTGTTGCTTGATTTCAAGTCTGCTTGAATTTCAATCTTCGTTGGTGGATGGGGTTAGGTCTTTATAATCAACCTTTTTCTTTTTTTTTCTCTTTTCCTTTCCTTTTCTTTTTTTAACTATTCACTATATGCTTAGGTTGGAATATGAGCCCATGTATTATTATTTCTATATGATATGACACCAATTCGAGTGTATATTTAATTTATATGGATCTATAATGTATGGTTGTATGATAAAACTCAATAAAAATAATTTTAAAAGAAAGAAAAATTTGGACAGGTTCAGATTCAGATTTATTGTCAGAGTCCATGAGATTCTTTTTCTCGTGTGTGAGGCAGAATTAACACTTATTGATAGTACAAAAAAGGACTATACTCAATGTACACATCATGTAAACAAAACTGACTGTCCAATACAGAGAGGAAAAAGATCAATAAAGTGCAAAAGTAAGAGTCCTTAAATGAGTCCCTGAGTTTGTCATGGTGGAGAGGTGGCAGCTGTTCCTGAACTTGGTTGTGTGAGTCGTGTGGTACCTGTACCTCTTTCCTGATGGCCACAGCGTGAATAGTGTGTGTGCTCGGTGGTGTGGATCCTTGATGATTGCAGCTGCTCTCCGACAGCAGCGTTCCCTGCAAATGTTTTTTTTTATGGTAGGGAGAGTTTTGCATGTGATGTCCTGGGAAATGTCCACTACTTTCTGTGATGTCCTGGCCAGTGTCCACCCCATACAAGCCGATCAGCACACTTTCCACCACAGATAGGAGGGGTAGGGAGGGATATGATCTGGGTGCAGGTCAATGGATGAAGTGCCTGTTTTTGTGCTGCAGTGCTCTCTGGTTCTATGAGTGCTTACAACCAATGTAAATAGTGTAGGGGTTGATTAAATAAGACATTAGAAGGGTAAAGAGAGGCCATAAAATAGCATTGCCAAATTCTAAGGCACTGTAAAAGTATATGAAGAGCAAGGGTAACCAGTCACCGAGTGGGATCCGTTAGGGAGCCACAGGGTGAGGATGAATTTAATGAATAATTTTCATCTGCAAGAAGGAGAAAGATATGGTAATTGAGATTTCATTGGGATAGTGAAATTCTAAACCATGTTGAGGTTAAAAAAAGAGGCATTAGAGCAGACATAAAGGTGGATAAATCCTCATTGATGTACCTCAGCTTGCTATGGGGAATTGGTGGGGTCCTGATGAATACTTACATCATCACTGGCCACTGGTCAGGTGACTGGCAGACAGCCCCAGTGTTATCTCAATTCAAGAAAGGCAAAAAGCTATAGGAAAAAAATTCTGCGGAGGATTGGAAAAATGCTGGGGACTTGCTGTGGTTTATATACATTAAAGTCTTTGATATGAATGCAGGAGGAATGATCAGTAAAATTGGTGGAGTTATTGACAGTGAGGAGGATACAAAATGATACTGATCAGTTGATAAGGTGGACAGGGCCATAGCAGATGGAATTTAATTCTGGTAAGTGAGAGTGATGCATTTTGACTCGTCAAACAGGGGAGGATCTATGTGAACACTGGGGTCCTTGGTAGTATTGAGCAACACAGGAAGCTTAATGTACATCTAAAGGTCCCTGAAGGTGGCCACAGAGATAAACAGGGCAGTGAAAAAAGCAAATGGGCCATCTTGGGTCTACATTTTGCAATTTTTGTCTCTTCTTCCATGAAGATGGAAACAAAATAATTGTTTAATTCCTTGTCCATTTCTTGATTCCTAATTATGCATTCGCCTATCTCAGTCTGCAAGGAGACCTCATTTGTCCATGCTATCCTGTTCCTTTTCACTACTCCATAAAAACTCTCATTGTCTTTTCCCACATTTCTCACCAGTCTCATTCTGGCGACCATATACAAGTAAGCTTCCTTTTTGGGTTTCTCACTGTCTTTCACATCTCTCGCAACTTGTGCATTTCACTGTCTGCCCACCACCATATCTTTCAATGTGTTCTTCCAATCTTCCTGTTAGCTCTCCTTTCATATCCTTTGTTTAGATTGAAGACCTTAGTCTCACCCTGATTCCCCCTTTCGTGAGCGGCACAGTTAGTACAGGGGTTAGTGTGATGCTAGTCAGCGACCCAGGTTCAAATCCTGCACTGTCTTGTAAGAAGTTTTTATGTTACGTGGGTTTCTTCCAGCTGCTCTGGTTTCCTCCCACCATTCAAAAATGTACCAGAGTTGTAAGTCAATTGGATGTAATGGATGGCAAGGGATTGTGGCCCAGAAGGGCCTGTTACTGTGCTGTATGTCTAAATGTAAAATTCACAATGTTAAATTCTACCGTATTCAGATACAGGACCTATAATTTTGTCAATGCATTTTCTGCATTAGATCCCCCTTCTACTTAATTTTGTTTTTTGCTGTGTACTATTTTTGTTGTTGTTACTTTTCAAACTCCCCCTTCTCTATTTGTTTCCCCCCCCCTCTCTGAATTCCCCTTAAACTACTTCCCTCTCCACAATCTCATTCACCCTCATCCTCCTCAGTGAAATCCAGGTGCAAAACAGCCCCAATTATGCTTTCATGGTTCCAGAGTACATGGAATAACATTTGCACTCTGTCATAACTAACAGGCTGGGTTCCCATTGAAAATGTCGACATTTTAGTCAAATTGTTTTCTTCCAGGAGTGCAAATAGGAAACAAGACAGCAGCCAAATGTCTCCCACCCTCCTTTCATCTGGTTAAGCGAGTCTGACTTACCTTCACTGCTATTATGTGTCCCGATTTCTTGAACCTCATTTTCCACACCTGCCCACATGTTCCGCTGCCAATCTCACCCAGGTTTTCCAGGTCACTGATTTCAGCCTGATATCGCTGAAACAAACATACAAAGAAGCAATGGTCATGGAATGGTTATCATTTACCTATTGCTTCCAGACCTTATTTCAGGGAGAGTGACTGGCCTGGATAAGCAAGCACCTAACCAAGTCTGACATCAGGTATCAGGGGAAACACACCAACAGTTTGCATCGTACCTTGTCCTGATGCTGACCTGTGAGTATGCTAATTAACATTTTGAAAAGTTAAGTTGTGGTTTAGTTGGCTAGAGTAGAGTTAGCCAGGTTAAGGCATTAATAGCACAGGTGAGGTACTGGAGGATTGGAGGATTGTGAATGTTCTGTTGTAAGAAAGGCTATAAGAATAATATGGGAAATTATAAATGTGCCTTACATCAGTAGTGGGTAAGTTGTTGGAAGGTATCCTAAGAAGGTGGATATATAAACAATTGAATAAACATAGATTGATTAGGGACAGTAACTTGGAAGGTTAGTCCAGAAGGTTCAGTTGCTCAGATTTAGGGTGATTGGATTACACATTGGCTTTGTGGGAGAATCCTGAGAGTGATTGCCTCTGTAACTGGAGCTTTTTAGATGCATTTCCTCAAAACAGAGAGTGAAAGGAAGCTCCAACTGGGAGGTGTTTTACAAAATACATTACAGCTCCAATTATCCAAAATCCTCATTTATCCATATTTTTAAAATTTTTCAAATAAATATCCCAAACAATCATAACTCTTCATTTATCCAAAATCCTGACCTCACAGGTTTTTAAAAAAATTCACTCCACATGAAATTAGAACAATGATTGTCCTCGTTTCAGGTAACTTCTTCCCCTCTCTCTTTCTATTTCTTCTTTACCTTCCCCTACTGATTTTTCTCTCTCAAACTGTGTGCCGCTGGCTCCCAGCTGCAAACAGTTGGAAGAATCCCTTGTCCCAGCGTTATCAAGGACAGCAGCCTCCAGGGCAGGTGCAGCATCTTGGGCTCAGTGGCGTTCCCTCTCCTTCCCCGTTCCCTCCCTCGTCTGCCCTTCCTTCCCACCCTCCCCTTCCCTCCTCAGCACCCTGAAGCTCCCGATGCCAACTCCGAACCCTCCCCTTGGCCTACTACTGCACACACACACCAGACTCCCTGGGGTGCATGTGCGATAAGCCTTGGGGAAGGTTCGGAGTCAGGACTCAGGAGCTCTGGTAACCAGGGAGACTGAAGCCCACTGACTCGCCAATGAGTGTTCCACTGGCCCAGGAAGCCACCCCGGGGATTAGCGGTAGGAGTGGGGACATGTCAGGATTGGTGGCAGCGGTTGGGAGGTCTTGGTGATTGGCAGCTGTTGTTGTTGCTGTTTAAACACTGATGCAAGGGATTTGCTGTTGATACTGGACTGTTTTTAAAAAATGACCAGTTATCTGGAAAAAAAATTTATCCGACGTAAGCCAGGTCCCAACCATTTTGGATAATCGAAGTTGTACTGTAAATGGATTTACTATCGTAATATTAAAAGAAACAACCTCCAGCAATGGGGTCTAGAACAAAATAACACAATCTGAAAAGTTGATTCAGGGGAATGTCGAGGATTACATCTTCACATCAAAGGACATACAACTCTTCTTCAAATATGCCAAGACTGACATTCAATTGAAAATTTCAGGATAATAGTTTTTTACTGGCTGAGAAATACAAATCTAGCAGGTGGAATTAAGATAGAGATGATGATAATCTAACTGGCAGAGTAAAGATAGGTGAATGGCCTGAGTGCTCCTAATACAGTATCCAGTATCTATGGTAATTGATAGATGCCTACTAAGTGTATTTTCCGGTTGCTTGAGACTTACTCTTACAATGCTGAACTAATAGACCTGCATTAAGAATAAACAGTTTAAAAGACAAAAATACCCTACTGTACTTACTCTGAACAAACTTCACTTGCATGAAGATATAAACCTTAAAGCATTTTACTTTATTTTCAGTCACATTCTTCGAAAACATTTAACTGTCGCTGCATCTGCAGGTTCCTCCCCCTCCAAGGAGTTGCCCGAAAGACAAACAATAATATTATAGATAATTAACAACCCCTCCCAAGTTTATAGAATAAAGCCTCTGACCAAGGTGACTCTTACTAAGCAGGAATAAGGAGACACTTTAAGAGAGTCACCCCAACAGCGACCAGCATCAACCAGCTCTTCATCCTGGGCAACGCCATTGCTGTTTCACATAAATTTATTCTAACAGCTGCTATGAGCAAAGCATGATTAAAGCACGCTACTAGCTGAATATTTGCTACCGTCTTCACCAATGGTTTATGTGTTACTTCTGAGAACATTTACAATTTTAAACGCATATTTTTTTACATGTTATTTTATTCTTAATTTATTTTCCTCGCTATTTTTGAGAGTTGATTGAATTCCGGATACCAGAGTTTTACTGTACTTATCCATACCTGCAGCTTTCTTCAGAGTTAGGTCATAGTTCTAACACATTTCGAACCAAGTTGTCTACAAAGCACAAGGAGCCACATATCTCTTACCTGCCCTCCGATTGTCAGATACCCTGTCTGCTTCATGATCTCTTGCAGCTTCTGTTCAATCTCTATGCTGCAAAGACAAACATATTGAAGGTTTTGACAATCCTTGAACAAATCATGAAATTAGATTGAAAGTATGTCTAAAGGTATCTAAGACTTTGGACCTGATGGAGTGCATCCCAGGATAGTGAAAGAAATGGTAGAAATTATAGTCAATGGGCTTGATCTGGGGGAATTGGAAGACATCAAATGTCACACTACTGCTTAAATAAAAGGATGGCAGCAAAAGACAGGTAACTATCGACCAGCTAGTTTGACATCTGAAGTCAGGCAAATGCTTGAAGCTGTCTCTAAGAAGGAAATAGTGAGACATCTGGATAGAAATTGTTCCATCTGGCAGATGGATCCAAGAAGGGCAGGCCCTGTTTGACAAATTTACTAGAGTCTTTTGAGAATATAACAAATGTTGTGTATAGAGGGGAACAGGTGGATGTTGTGCACTTTGATTTCCAGAAGGCATTCAATCAGGCTTAAAAGGTTTACCTGTAAGGTAAGGAGCATTGGGGGTAATGTATTGGCATGGACAGAGGATAGGTTAACCAACAGAAGGCAAAGAGTTGGGGCGAATTGATGTTTCTCTGCTTGGAAATCAGTAGTGAGCAGAGAGCCGCAAGGATCAGGGTTAAGTGCGCAGCTGTTCACGACATCCATAAACAGGAAGAGAAGACAGAGTGTTACGTATCTTAATTTTCTGCATGGAAGAGCAAATTATGCAGAGGATTCAGAAAGATACAGATGTTAAGTAGGTGGGCAAAGATCTGGCAGATGGAATACAATGTTGGTAGACGCAAGGTCATCCACTTTAGAAAGAAAAAAAAAATCAGATTATTATTAAAATGGTGAAAGGACTTCAGCATGCTGTTGTGTGCTTGTGCATGAATCACCAAAGGTTGGTTTGCAGATGCAGCAGGTCACCAGGAAGGCAAATGGAATGTGGCCTTCATTGCTAGAGGGATTGAATCTAAGAGATGGAAGTTCTGCTGCAACTACAGGGTACTGGTGTGGGGGCACGTGGAGGATGGTGTGCAGCTTTGGTCTCCTCACTTGAGAAAGGGCTTTGGAGAGAGTGGAGAGGAGGTTCACTGGCTGATCCTGGGTGAGGCTATGATGATGGAATGAATCACCTGGGACTAAACACTGGAATTCTACTGTGCACTGGAATGCAAAAATGCAAAGCTGTGTTTCCCTAGAGAAAATTACTTACAACTTAAGGAAAAATTACACCATTTTCTTGAAAATTTGGCACCCATACAATTATACACAATTGTAATTGACACAATTGACACAATTATAATGTGGATCATCGTGCCTTGCCATGCTGCCCTCCCAGTCTATGCCTCAATTGGTTGGGGTGGGGGTGGAGGGAAAGTGGGGGCAGGGGCCATCCCATCCCAACCAGGAAAAAGTCAAGAAAAAAATAACAGCCTGAGCACTGGCCACTGTGACGTGACAAACCCATAAACCCCCGATATATGTTTCGTACCTGTAATGAACATCCTGAATGTTGCGTCTAACTGTGGTCGCTTAAGAGTTAAAAGTGGAGGGGGTAAAGGGGATAGAAAAAGCTGGAACTCTAAAGAAAATCTTGTATAGAATTGATAATTATAAACTGTAACCACTGTTGATGTTGTCAACATTAATATCGATTAAGATTGATAAGTGTTTGAGTTTAAGTTTGGAAAATCACAAATAAAATATTTACAACACTGGAATTCAGAAGAATAAGAGGGGATATTATTAAAATTATGATGGGAATAGATGAGATAGAAGTGGTAAAGTTGTAGTTGAGACAAGAACAAGGAAACACACCCCAAGATTCAGGGGAGTAGATTTAGGATTGGGGTTGAGGATTAACTGCTTCTTCCAAAGGAATGAATCTGTGGAATTCTCTGCCCAAGGAAGCAGTAGAGGCTGCTTTGTTAAATATATTTAAGACACAGTTAGATGGAATTTTACAGAGTAGAAGAATTAAGGGTTATGGGGAAATAGTAAGTAGGTGAAGCTTGAATCACGGTCAGATCAGCCATAATCTTATAAAATGGCGGAGCAGGCTCAACAGGCCTACTCCTATTATGGTTTTTGCCCCGAAAGCCAAATAATTCCTTCTTCCCGACACAAAGCATATTTTTTCCACTGATGTTTTGTCATGCCAGCTCGAGGAAAAGATCTCTACCCTCACTACATTACCTACTGTTCATGTTATCACTGAGGACCACGGATGATTCTATCATGACAGAAACTTCCCATTAGGCCACAAGGCAAGTCTCTTCTACACCTACCAACTGCTGTGCTCCAGGACAGAATAGACTCCTCTTCCCTTGATAAACAAGAAAGTCTGCGGATGCTGGGACTGAGTGCAATACACCAACGTGCTGGAGAAACTCAGCAAGTCATGCAGCACCTAGGCCCTTTACTTCCTATGGATGCTATGTGACCGAGTTTCTTCGGAACATTTGAATATTAGTCTCCTTTCCTCTTGTTTTATTGACATTCTCTCAAGCCCCTAAAAAAGAATAATTAAGAGTAGACATATCTCCTCATGTCTTCTCTACCATCCAGTAATATGATAGCTGAATAAGTGCTCCATTTTCCCACATTATCCCATTAATCTCTCAGTTTTCTTTTATTCAACCCCCAGTTTTGTCCACTCTCTCAAGATTCCACCTCTCATCTACATGCTAGAAGCAATTTAACAGCAGCCAATTGCTTTCAGTCTTCTACTGCAAATTTCAGCTTATTTTTTTTGTAATTCTTTATTTATCGCACTATGAACCATAACAACCAATATATTTACAGATGCATCTCTTTAAATATTCAGTGACATTTTCCTTTTTTTCCCCCATCCCTCCCTTCCCCCTTCCCACCCCCCTCCAAAAACAGCAAATATTGAACATATAAAATACAATAAAACAATATCTTTATACAAAAGGAATACAAACAAAAAAGACGGATCATCTACTTACTCACATTAAATCTGATCGTGTTTATCTTCTTATCATTTTAGGTGGTGGTGGTCCGAGGCCTGCTCTTTCTGTTATGTTCCATATATGGTTTCCAGGTTTTTTCAAACATTGTAACTTTGTCTTTTAAATTATATGTGACTTTTTTTTCCCAATAGGATACACTTAAACTTTGTTATATATTCCGTTAATGTTTATCGTCCAATGTGGCCATCTAATATCTTTATTTTCACTTCTTTTCCACCTCTTCACCACCTCCATCCCATTTTTTTTCCATGATTGTTTTTCAAGTTTTCCTTTTTAATCTCAATATATGACAACGCACTTAAGACATGAAATACCCCAACAATCCCCACAAGCAATAACCCTTTAACCTCAAATGAACCTCCCTCCTTGGATTGCCCCTTGTTCCTTGACGGCAACCACAACTCACCTTTTCATTCGGTTTGTGAACTTATTCGCAAGCGTCAATCGATTTCGCAGTGACCATTATTCTCCCACCCCAAGCCCCCCTCAGAGAACACTATTTTCCTATACTTATAACAAAGCTCTCTCTTTTTTCCCTTCTTTCCCTTCTCTTATCCATCTTTAAATCTTATATATATATATATATATATATATATATCTTTACTTTATATTTATTACATATTTTTGTATATTTTCTTGCTGGTCTTCCTTCTTGTCACTCCTCCTCCTCTCTTCTGTCCTGCAAATGTTCAGAAATTCTTGGGCTTTCTTTGGGTCCAAGAACAGTCTATTCCGTTCCCCAGGAATGAATACTTTGAGTACTGCTGGATGTCTTAATATAAAGTTATCCCTTTTCTTGCATAAGATTGCTTTTGCCGTGTTGAATTCCTTCCTCTTCTTTAAAAGTTCGAAGCTTATGTCGGGTAAAAAAAAATAAAAAATTTTTTTGGTCCCTTATATTCCAATGCCTTATTGTCTTAGAGAGGACAATTCTGCCTGCTCCAGTATGTTTTCTCTTGTCGCATATCTTAGAAATTTTACCAATACGGATCTCGGTTTTTGATGTGGTGGCGGTTTCGGTACTAGCGCTCTATGCGCCCTTTTGATTTCTATTTCTTCATGTGAATCTGACGTTCCCAGCACCTTCGGGATCCATCCTTCTATAAATTCCTTCATATCTGACCCTTCTTTGCTTTCTTTCAGGCCCACTATTTTTATGTTGTTTCGCCCTCTGTAGTTTTCCAATACGTCAATTTTTTGTGACAATAAATCTTGTGTCTCTTTAATTTTTTTTCGCTCTCTTCCAACTTCCCTCTTAAATCATTTATCTCCATTTCTACAGCAGCTTCTCGTTCCTCCACATTTTCTACTCTTTTCCCTATTTAAGTCATGACCAACTCTAAGCTTTGCATTCTGTCTTCAGCTCTTTTCATTTTTCTTTTGATTGAACTAAATTCTAATGATAGCCATTCTTTTAATGTCCTCATTTGTTCTTTGAAAAAGGCTTTATCTAAACTTTGTCCTTCTATTTTACCTTCTTCTTTCCTTTGAAATTCTTGGTCTTCTTCCTCCTCTTCTTCTGTGTCTGTATCTATGTCTGTGTCATCTTCTTCTCTTTTCTGTATCTGTGTATCTTCATCCTTCTCTGGTGAGCTGCTTCTGTATCCTGGCTGGGCCAGCTGTTGGGCATCCTGCTGCAGGTCTACCCGTTGTTGGGCCTCCCACTGCAGGTCGACCTGCTGCTGGGCCCCCTGCTGCAGGCTGACCCACTGCTGGGCCTCCTGCCACAGTTCATCCCCCTGCCAGTCGTCCCGTTGCTGCTCACCCTCTTTCAGCCCTTCATTCTCTTTCTCACCACTCTTCTTTTCTTCTTTCTTGCTTACTTCTCCCAGCCGAATGCCCCGATACTGGGCGTCTCTTAGCTGGCTGCTCCTCAGCTGAGCCCCCTCCCGCCGGCGTTAACTTTTTCTTTTACTTGCACATGCGCAGTTGCGCACCTCTTCTTGGCTCTGAGAGCCATTTTTGAAGTCCACCGGTCAGGAGGACACCGCTCCTCTGGGGACTCACTAACACCAGAGATCAACCGCTCCTCTCCACAGTGGCTCTCTGCTCCGACGTGCAGGTAAGGCCTTCTCCAGTGATTTTCCTTCTTCCCTTTTCTCTGTTATTCTTACTTTTTCTCTTTAGGGTGCTATTTTCTGTCTCTTCTCTGTAACTTTATCTTTCATTTCCTGTATTTTATGTTTATTGAGCTCTGTTTTTTCACACTTTTTTTTCTTTTCTCTGGAGAAGGCTGGTTCCACTCAACCAGCCACTACTCCATCACGTGACTCCCCTCGAAGTTCAGCTATTTGAGGCTCTGTGCACAAGACTCATCACATCCCTTCTTTACTATTGGATGCAACATTGGCAGTCCTATCATTACAGCTACTGGTGACTCTCCCAGTCCAATTCATTCTCATCTTTCCTGTAATGTAATGGCCAACTTTATATAGTTATAAAGCTCTAATCTATCTAACGTTATATAATTTATGGTTTGAACATAGAACACTTTTAGAACAGCCTGCCTATATTTTGCTCAAACTTTGATGAAAGTTGGTTATGTATAGCTTTGCTATATAAAGTACTCTATTTGACCTTCTGAGTTTCTCCAGCATTGTGTTTTCATTTGTCTCACACATGTCCTTTAAACTTTCCCCTCTCACCTACTATCTAGACTCTATTATTTGACATTTTCACCCTGGGAGAAAGAGACAATTTACTTTCTTTATGCTCTTCATTATTTTATGTTCTTCTCCCTAGTGGCCTATCAGCCTCCAATGCTCCAGAGTAGACTATCAAAGTTTGGGATGGCATAGCTCACGAGGTGGTTAACTCAACAGCTTTACAGCGCCAGCGATCGGGACCAGGGATCAAATCCCGCACTGTCTGTAAGGAGTTTGTGTGTGTTTTCCCCAGGGGCTCCAGTTTCCTTCCACCGTTTGAAGCATACCAGGGGTGTAGGCTAATGGGTGTAAATTAGTTGGCATGAACCCGTGGGCAGAAATGGCCTGTCTAAATTTTAGTGGGAAAAGGGAAGCTATTGGATTCTCAGACCAAGGGATTGTAGGATGAAGGTAATTGTGGTGTAAAGCATAATACAGGGAGAGACAAAGGAAGCTTTCCTACTCATTTAACTCATTCTTCTCAAGGAATGCACAATTTTCCACACAGCACCTTCCCTGTCTCTAATATCCTGTGCATAGAATGTCAGGAAAAATCAGCATTAATTACTCAAACTGTCTTCCCGAAGTCTCCCGAAGTGGTGCCGATCTTGTGGTTAGTATTTTATCACCATGTTGTAAACTAGAATTTTTAAACCCTAATGAAAAGGGAATACATTTCAAGGTTGAGAAGGTGCATGACTCGAAGGGCAACTTGAAGGTTCTTGCATTTCATGGACTTGTTTTTCTAGGTAACAGAGCCGGTGTCTTCTTTATTAAGTGCAAACTGTAGTTACAGAAGATCCAGTTGAAGGAATAAGGGCTTAAAATAGGAAATATGATGCTAATTAAGCGATTTCCTTTGCTTCAATTATAAGTTAGATATTTAAATAAATTAGACCAAGAGTCAGGCATTCATGACACTTGACTGAAGAGGGAAAGCAAGCTCAGAATGCTTTTGAAATGGCATAGCAATCACACGAGGAAGTAATAGCTCAGGAAAGTGAAGAAGGCCTTAGGCCCGAAACGTCGGGTATACAGCTTTACCTCCTATGTACATTGCGAGACCTGCTGAGTTCCTCCAGCATTTCTGTGTTTTTACTAAGGTGAAAGCAAGTTCATCAGAAGATATGAGAAACATTTCTTTCCATAGAGGTCCTGATCAGCATCTGGAATATTCCACAGAAAGGGATGATCAAAGTCAGAACTTAAATTTTAATCGGTATCTAGGGAAGAAAGAAATTAAGATCTGACTTCATGAAAAAGGAGCTTGTGATCATGGAACAGCACAAGAACAGGACCTTCGGTCTGTACTAAACATGATGCTCAAATCAAACTAAAATTCTGCTGCCTGCGCTGATAGACATCCTGCCATCCCTTTCATGGTCATGTGGCTATCTAGAAGCCTCCTAAATGCTACTGTTGAATCTGCTTCCACCACCACTCCTGACAGCCAGTCCCAGACATGTGCAATATATTTTCCCCTGCACATCTCCCTTGAACTCCCCACCTCACCTTAAACACGTGTAGTCTAGTGTTTGGTTAGGATTCCCTTCAGCCCTCTAGGCACCAGAGAATACCTGCTAAACCAGGAAGCAACCTGGTTTAATACAGCTGCAATGTGTCCATCTTACTTTTATACTTAATGCCCCACCCAACGAAGCCAAGCACACCATGCGCACAGAGAGTATTAAAGAAGGTTCAGAAAAGACTGAACTGAGACAAACCTACAATTACAAGGAAAGAGTAGAGAGAATATGTTGTTTTCTTTGAAGAGAAGGCTGAGAGATCGGATAGTAAAAACACAATGGTGGAGAAACTCAGCAGGGCACACAGTATACTTTATATAGTTAAAATAAAGATACATAACCAACATTTCAGACATGAGCCCTTCATCAAGGTATGATCAATATGTAAGCAGGCTCCTGAATAAAATAGCAAGGGAGGGACAGGGGGAGGAGCATAGGTCCACAGGCACTAGGTCATGGGTGGATACAGGAGGAAGGGTGTTGGGGAGAAGGGGAGTGGGGGAGGAAGTTGGGAACTGCGGAAGCCAGAGGGGGAGGGATTTAGTTTGAGGGCTGGAGAGGCCAGAGGGTGAAGGTGACAGGCAGGGGAAGTCAGAAGGGGAAGATGGAGATTTGATATAATCATGTTATGGAGGCTGGTTTCAAAGTGGTCCTTGAGAAGGAACTGGATAAATGCACGTCACAAAAACTTGCAAGACACTGAGAAAGCTGGAATGAGTCAGTTATGCTAGTGGTAAAACAGAACAGGACAATACACCAAATGGCCTTTGTGCTAAAATGGCTTTCTGTGCTAGAACCAAATGGAAAAAGGGAAATACAAGGTTGCAAAATTAATGTAAATACAAATTGAGAAAGGAATAAATGAACTTTTATGTTTCAGGAAGAAAATGAAACAAATGCTCAAACTTTTCTTACTGAGAAATGAAAGATGATTTACTTAAGAGTGAATCGCTGAAACAGGTTCTCTCTCCTTGTTGCCAGGTCTGAAGAATGACCAATCTCTCTTGGCCAACTGGTCTGAATCAACCAAAGTGTAAAACCCCCTACTTTTGGTCTTTATAGAGGCAGCGAGATTGAACACCACCTTCAACCTCAAACTTGAAATGTGTCTCAATATTTGAATAGGTAAATGAAAGCAAGGAACACAGCCCTGTCTTACCTTTCCATGCTCCTCTGCTGCAGAGGTTGTGGGAGGTTGAGCATGTGCCGAGGGCGTGAAGGGGTCGGGTGATGCTGTGGGGAGGTCTCTGATGAAGATGATCGGCTGCCAGCATCGTTTGCTAATGGAAGCTGAAGAGCTGAAAACAAGGAAATGCTGCTGTTACATTGAACACCAACACCCTTCTGCCACAAAGCCTGTCGACAGTGAAACCCCCACCACTCAGTCACTCCAAGGGCCCTGGCCACCAAATCCAAACTGCCCAGGATTTAAGCACAAGCAATTGTAGTTGGTGATTAGAAGCCAAGACAGGACTCAAGCCCAACAATGCAAAAACCTGCAAATAAGCTACTGTCAATGGAGGGAAAAGAAGTGAAAAAAGAGAACCGAAAATTGGTGTCTTCCCATGATACATGAGCAAGTTGGAAGAATCCCTAGCCACTCTTGTCCACCTCCCAGTAGCTAATTCCAAAGATGCATTGCCACTTTCAAGAAGTTAAAAAGTTTTTCTCCTGGAGGATAATAAAGTGGAGAGGGATCAATAATGGAAATGTTGACCACTTATAATGGTCCAGACTCTTGAATCCAACTGCAATTTCAAAGGGTTAACACCCAGAGTTTTACACCATAGAGTTATTTGCCTTAACTCGTCCATCCCCACCAAGATAACTAATCTACTCTAATCCCATTTCCCTGTGTTTGGCTCACATGCCTCTAAATCCTTTCTATACATGGACCTACCCAAATGTCTTTGAAACATTGTAATTGTACCCATCACCACAGCTTCCTCTGGAGAAAACACAGAAATGCTGCAGGAACTCAGCAGGTCTCGCAGTATCCATAGGAGGTAAAGATATTTAACCGACCTTTCAGGCCTCAGCTCTTCTTCAAGGTCGAATTAAACAATGTTTTGGGCTTGAGCCTTTCTTCAAGGTCTATCTTTGCAACCTATGGATGCTGCGAGACCTGCTGAGTTCCTCCAGCAATTCTGTGCTTTTACTGCAATCTGCAAGCCTTTTATGTTTCACTGCTTTCTCTGGCAGCTTGTGTGAAAATCTTGCTCTTCAGATCCCCTTTAAATCTTTTCCTCCCTCCCTCTCACCTTAAACCCTTGGCCTTCAGTTTTAGATTCCTCTGTCCTGGGGAAAAGACTGTGATTATCTACCCTATCAATTGCTCTTTTAATTTTAGATTGCTCGAAATGGTCACTCCTCAGCCTCCTTCTAGCCAGAGAAAACTGTTCCAGCCCGCGCAGTTTCTCTTGATAACTCAAGTTCTCCAGTCCAGGCAACATTCCTGCTCCCTCTCTAGCTTAACCACATCCCTCCTATAGTGTGGTGACCAGGACTGCACATAATACTCCCAGTGGTGCCTAACCAACCATTTACAATGTGATATTCCAACTGCAAATTCATTGCCTCAGCTGATAAGGTGGGAATACCAGGCACCTTATTCCCCCTCTGCTTATTCCTGTTGACACTGTTGTACTTGTGCCCCACGGTATCGCTGTTCACTAGTACTCGCCCTGCTATTCATATGTCCTATAGAAGAACCATACAACATTACAACATAGAAAACAGGCCCTAGAGACCTTCTAGTCTGTACCAAACTATTAATCTGTCTAGTCCCACTGACCTGCACCCAGTCCATAGCCCTCTGTACCTCTCCCATCCATGTACCTGTCCAAACCTTTCTTAAATGTGAAAACTGAGCCTGCATTTAGCTGGCAGCTCGTTCCACACTCCCGTTTCTCTCTGAATGAAGAAGTTTCTCCTCAAATTCTCCCTAAACTTTTCCCCTTTCACCTTAACCTCAGTGGAAAAAGCCTACTTGCATTTACTTTGTGTATTCCCCTCATAATTCTATATACTTTACCAAATCTCCCCTCATCCTACACTCCAGGGAATAAAGTCCTAACCTGTTTAACCTTTCTCTGAAACTGAATTCCTGAGCGGGTTAGCTGATTATAACCCATTTGTTCCTCGTATATGTAATGGGAACAAATACCTCAAATTTTAAGACAAATTCATAAATTTTCCCAAAGAGCAATCGGGATTCTTTCTAAAAAGACCAGGACACTACAGGAACAGGCCCTTCAGCCAAGTGTTTGTGCTGAGCTTGATACCCTAGTTAAAACTCTTGATAAAGGTTTCAGTCCCAAAACCATGGATTTCTGTCTGACCTGCTAAGTTCCTCCAGTTCATTGTTTGCTTCAGCTAAAACTCTGCTGCTTGCCGATAATACATATCCCTCTATTCCCAAAATAAAAAAGACGAGGGGGGGGGGATGAGAGTTGACAAAGGAAGAAGAGAGAGGGGAAGGGGCACAGGCTTACAGGTAAGATGTCATAGATGGATATAGGTGGGAGGGTACGAGAAAACAAAAAGCTGAGGTGATAGGGGAAGGGGGTAGGACTCTAAATAGAGATGGAAAGGAAGGGGGTGAAAAGCTTGTTTCCCTTTACTTCCTATAGGTGCTGTATGGCCTGTTGAATTTCTCCAGCACTTTTTGTATTGCTGTACAATCCCAGCATCTGCAGACGTTCCTGCTTAACAACATCTTGGTAAATCTCCTGTGGACAAAGGACCACATTCTTCCTGTAATGGGGCAAAAAGAATTACACACAATTCGTGCTGCCTAACCAACGTTTTATATAGTGTTACGCTATATGCATCCTCAATAAACCCACCTACTCCCACAGTTATCTCAATTCCACAGTGTCCCACCATCTCCTCTAAGGATTCTATTCCATTTTTTCAATTCCTCAGTCTCTGCTGCATCTGCTCCCAGGGCATCTGAGAAAACGTGGTTTCCCCTCTACTGCCATCAACTCAGCCCTCACCTGCATCCCCTCTTTTTCCCACACATCTGCCCTGGCCCCCTCTGCCCCTAGACAAACAAGGACAGGATTCCCCTTGTCCTCACCTACCACTCCACCAGCCTCCACATCCAACACATTATCCTTCACAATTTCTGACACCTACAATGGGATCCCACCACCTGATACATCTTTCTCTCCCTTCCACTGCTGCTTTCCATGAAGAATCCTCCCTCAGTGACTTAATCATCCACTCAACCCTTCCCACTAATCACCCCCTCGGCACCTACCCCGGTGACCACAAGAACTGCTACACCTGCATTTGCAGCTCCTGCCTCACCACTCTTCAGGGCACCAAACACTCCTTTCAAATGTGTCATTTACTGCGTCCGATGCGGCCTCCTCTACATCAGGGAGGCTGATTGCAGACTGGGAAATTATTTCTTTGACTATTTTCACTCTGTTCATGCATCAGTAAGGAACTCCCAGTGGACAACCATTTCAGTTTCTCACACCGTTCTCACACTGCCATGTCAGTCCAGTCCCCATGTACTGCCAAACTGAGGCCACCCGCAAATTGGAGGAATACTTTATATTCTATTTTGGCATGCTCCAACCAGATGGCATTAACATCAACCTTCAGTTTCCGTTAAACTCCCATCTTGGGTCTCTCGGTTTCCCTTTCCCGCCACATTTCCTCCAACTCCCTACCCCTTCTTTCTATTATAGAGCGACCCTTCTTAAGTCTTTTGCCCTCTCCCCTATCACTCCTCAATTTCTTTCTCTTCTACTCCCCCACCTGTAACCATCATTACCTCTTACATGTTAGCCTATGCACATTCCCCTTCCTCCCTCCTCTCCTCTCCTTCTCTCACCTTTTTATTCAGACATCTACCTGTTTTCCCAGATCCCAGATGAAGTGTTCAGGCCCGAAACTTTGGTTGCCTTTTACTTCCTATGGATGCTGAGTTACCTGTCACACTTTAGGGTATTGCACTCAACCCCATCATCTGCAATTTCTTGTTTAACACTTTTATCTAGATGCAATGTGCCTTCTTTATTTTATACTTAATGTATTGCCCAATGAAGCCAAGCATAGCATACACCTTATTTACAATCCTATCCACTTGCATGGCCACTTTTATTGAACTATGGACCTGGACCCCAGATCCCTCTACACATCAATGCTCTAAAGAGTCCTGCCATTAATTGTATTCATTCACCTTACATTTAAGCCTCCCAAAGTGCAACACCTCCCACTTGTTCAGATTAAACTCTATCTGTCATTTCTCTGCCCATATCTGTAACTGGTTTGTATCCTGTTGTATTTTTTGATAACCCTCCACACTGTTCATAACTGCATCAATGTTAGTGTCACCTACAAACTTATTAACCCACTCATTTTTTTCATCCAAATCTATATATCACAAATAACACCAATCCTCCAGAAAGAATAACATCCTTTCACCCTATCCTGCCTTCAATGGGGTAATCAAAACTGAATCAAACTATTAACTCACTGAATCCAATGTATCTGTATTTTCTAGATCAGCTGGCCAAATGCCTTTGCTAAAGTTCATGCAGACAACATCCACTGCCTGACTCTCATCAACCACCTTTATCATCACTGCAAAAAACAATCAAATTTGAAAATATGGGCTGCCCCTCACAAAGCTATGCTGACTGGCCCTCATCTGACTATGCCTTTCTAAATAAGTGTAAATCTTATCTTTAGGTATCCTCTCCAATAGTTTCGCAACCACTGACATGAGGCTCACTGGCCTATAAATCCTGGATTATCACTATTTCCCTTCTTGAATAAACACTGGCTACTATTCAGTCCGCTGGGATCTTGCCTGTTGCTAGTGAGCATACAAAGATCTTCATCAAGGCCCCAACAATCTCCTCGCTTGCTTCTTTCAATAACTGGGAAATATCGCATCAGGCTCCCAAAGCATCCACCTTTCTGATCTCCAAAAGGCAAAGCACCATTTAGTTCTTGATTTCAAAATGCCTTAACCCAGATGCATTCTCCACTCTATGCTCCCTATCACTATATCCTCCAAGTTCTTCTCATTGATGAATACCAATGCAGAGTAGCTTTATCTAGTAGCGTTCCAACCTCCTCTGACTCCACACATAAATCTCTTCCTTTGTCCTTGAGAGGTCCTTTCCCCTCCCTCATCATCCTTCTGTTTTACTGTGAGAATAAATTGTGTTTAATCTTGCTCACCAAGGACATTTAATGGCCCCCTTTGGCCTACCTAATGCCTTGCTTGAACTCTTTCTTCAATCTTTATATTCCTCCAGGGCCCTGTCCGATTGTAGTTTCCTAAACCTTACATACCCTTTTTTGCTTTTTGACTAGATTCATGACATCTTTCATTATCCAAGATTTTTTCTCCATCTTGCTGGAACATGCCAGTTCTGGACTTTAATTGACTAGTCCTTCCATGTCAGTTGCAGACTTGCCTGAAAACAGATCCACCCAGTAATAACAACATAATTTGCCCTCCCCCAACTTAGTATTTTACCTCGAGGTCCAGGCTTTATTTTTATTTACAGCTATCTTGAAACTTACGGAATTGTGATCACTATTCCCAAAATCCCCTCCCATTATAACTCAACTGGTCACCCTCGTTTCCCAATACGAGGTGTAGTATAGACCTTTCCCTGGTTGAATTATCTGCTAAATGCTTCAAGAAACCATTCCAGATGCATCCAACAAATTATGCCCAGTCAGTATTGGGGAAATGAAAGTAGCCCACTATGACAACCCTGTTACTTTTACAACTTTCCATAATCTGCCTACATATCTGTCCCTCTATCTATTGGGAGGCCCCTAGTATATTTCCATCAGAGTGAATTTTTTTATCTCTACCCACACTGCCTCAGTGAATAAGCCCTCCAGTACATCCACTCTGAGTGCAGTTGTGTCACTCTCCCTAACTCCTCTTGTAACCCTTCTGCTCTTTCACAATCCCATCTAAAAAAGCAATACCCAGGACCACTGAGCTGCCAATCATGTCTCTCTTGCAGCTATGTCTCTATAACAACCACAACATCATAATTCCATGTACTAATCCAGGCTCTGTTCATCTGCCTTACTCACAATCCTCCTTACATTAAAATAAACACACTTCAGCCCCTCAATGTTGTTGTGTCTTTTCACCTGTCCTTCCTTGCCCTCATCTCTGCCATCTCCTCAACTTCTCCAAGGGCAGCCTGCTGCTCTAGTTTAAACCCTCCCAAGTAGTACTGGCGAACCTCCTCACGAGTTGGTTCACTCCAGTTCAGGTGTAACCCATCCCACCTGTCCAATGATCCAAACATCTGAATCTTACCGTCCTGCAAAATCCTGAGCTTACAATCCTGATAGTCCTGCTTTTTAGTGCCACTTCACTCCCTGTAATCAATCGGCAGGATCACATCTCCCTTCCTACCCAAGTTATTGGCATCAATATGGACCACGACTTCTAGCTGCTCACTACCCCCCCCTCTCAAAGCGTCCTGTCCCTGGCATCAGAGAGGCACCATACTCTCCTGCAGTCTCGCTTACGGACACAAAACGCCTCGCTGTGTTCCTGAATGTGGATTCTCCTCCCACTATTGCTCTATCTGACCACCCTCACCGGCTGAGCCTCAGAGCCAGTCATGGTGTCAGTGACACAGCTGGTGTTGATCATTTCCTCCCCCAGCTCCTCCATTATGCTACTGGTGGGGTGGGGAATGCCTGATGATTAATTATGTCATAACTATTAATGAGGAAATAGCCATAGGGAACACTGCACTATCTGCCTATTTCTAGTGATTGTCCAGCTACCTGCAGCCTACACCTTAGGTCTGACCACATTGCTGTAGCTACAATTTATAATCCTCTGAGACTCACACATGATCCTGGGGTCATTCCTCTCCTGTGCCAATTCCTTGATGTGTTCAAAAAGGAGCTGCAGTTGGATAGACCTTCATAGGTGTAGTGTCCAGGGACCCTGGAAGTCTGTTATGACAATCAACAGCAAGTTTTCACAGCTCCCTCAGCCCCAACTAAGATAAGCCCTGCTCTTTGCGACATTACATGCCATTTTCGGTCATCAATTAACCTAGGTTAGGTAGAAGTGCATCTCTCTCCCAATACCAACACACAAAATGAGGTGTTAAACAGAGTTCTTCTCAAGTAAATTTGACAAAATGGTCTGTGTGGGAATTCACTGATAAATATTGAGTGAGCAGATATTACCATAAATATTTTATACTTAGAATTTAAAGACTGGATAAAAAACATCTTAATCTGGTGAACAGTTTGATTCAATTTGCTTATTCATATCAATTAAAAGTAGATCCATTTAGAGTCACCCTAATTTAGGAGGGTTAGGGAGGAATTGTTAACAGAGAGTTGAATCATCTCTTGGAACTTGGTTATACATCACAGCAAAATCAAGTTCCCTTGGAACACAAAATGGCTGCACACTTGGATGTAAAATGAAAGCTTAAAGAAGAGGTCAACGGTGAGATTGTGGGGATTCTGAAGAAGAGGAATGGAAATGCCAAATTTATCTCCAAAACCTGCTGCAAAGGGTGTAACATGAGGCAGCATATGAAAATTACCACATAATTTAAGGGTTGAATGAAAGTTACATTTATTTTAAAAAAAGAACTTCAACAAAGAAAGAAAATGGGAATAATATAGCCCAGCACTGCAGAATGCTGGACTTCCTCAACTTGAACCTCTCCAGTTGAGAGGTTCTAAGAGGCATGAGTTGGCGACCCCATTAGATAGGGTTTGGGAGGAGTCTATGGGCAATTTGCTCCAACTTCTGCTAGATCTTGGAGACAGGAGCAGGATCTGAATGGTGTTCAGAATTTTGGGAAACCAAACACAATAGAGAATGAGTCCTCACCAATTCTATCCAATATGCACAATGTACATTACCTGTGAAGATAAAGAATGTTTGGAAAAGGGTGGAATTATTGTGCAGTCTCCTACCACACAGCATCAATATCAACTCTCCAATTTCCATTAAACCCCCCCCCCATCTCTCCTTTTTCCCTCATTCTTCTTGTCTTCATATTTTTTAGGGACACAAGGATGTGTCTAAATGCTGCATACAGACCAGCCCACCCTTGGCAATGCGTCCATAAGCTCCAAAGCCAGGTCAGCCACTATCACCAAAGCTCATCAATAATATTCAGCATTTCTAGCAGACAAAGAAACTTCAGGAGAGCAGTGACAGATGAAAAGAAGTGAAAGGAAGGCCATGCCATGAAATACTAAATAAAGAGGTATTTGCAGCATCCACAACTTATATTAATAATGTGTAAAATATTAAACCACCAACTCATTGCAATGTTGCTACATCCACAAGTCCTTCTTTGTAATGGGCTTGTTTCTTAGACCCTCTCCCCAAGGATGTGGGGTGGAGGGTCACCAAGTGCCCCCAAACACAGCAGTTTTGTCAGATTTGGACAAATTCATAGATAGATATGAACATTATAATGCTTGGAAAGGGGGTGACCATAGCAGTGGGGGGAAATGATATCACAATGTCTTGCAGTTTCTAACAACTTCACAATATACCCACATACAAACCAGAATAAGTCTTCACCAACATCCTCTGAAATGTAAAAGCTGAAAAGAAAATGGTTTTGAATATGAATATATCGGGACAAATTTATGACTTGTTCTATTTTCTAGTGCTTGTGAAAACAGCTAGGAACCACACAGGCAGTATTAGTGGGATCTCTTTGATTCCAACAGAAACCTAGAACCAGTCTCTGGAGGAGTCTCAGAAGGAGCCTTCTCATCTAAAGTGGTAGTTGACCAACCTCTCATGGCTATGTTACTGAAGGAAGCCCAGGACGCCAATGTGAGCACCCTTTCTCCTCTTCCATGATAATGGGATCTTCTACTTTCACAATTCAGATGATTCAACTGGAAAATGGTACTTATGACACTACAGCACTCCCAGAGGTCTGCACTGGCTCCTATGGATTGGAATCCACAAGCAGAGTCATGGGTCATGCCACACAGGAAATTGCTCCGGGGAAGGGAGATTGTATAAATATTAAGGTGACCATTTTTACGACAAATTAAATATTTAAGAGGAAATAAAAATAAGGTAAGGAGGGTTGAGAACCATGCCACAACTCCACTGATACAAAATTTGCACTGACTACCTCTTAGATTTTGCACCTAGAAAATAGAACATTTATTCATAAATTTGGTCAAAACAATTGTTTTGCAATGTAAAGACGCAAGTATAACAGAGCCATTCTATCTTTCATGCTTCAGGATAAATTCCAAGACTGCATGCTGTGGTCATGCACAAAAGCAGCCATTTCAATAAGAACTACAAGTAACATGCATCAGCCAGAGATTGGTCTCCAGTTTCTGTGTAAGTGGTGAGTAAAAAATACCGTCAGAATAATGAGTACAGGTTCAGGTAAACTAGAAGGCAAAACGTTACTGAGACAAACGTAAGCAATGAATGGAAGGAATGAAACAAAAACAAGGGAGGTGACAAAAAATGAGGGGATATGAAAAGGAAATAATAAAAAGATGTTGACAAAAGCTGCAGGAAGGAGAAAGAATTTCAAGAGCATGGGAAGCACAACGACATGGAGACTAGGAATATAGACCAGCTCGTGGCAAAAGGAGAGTTAAGTCGGTGCGTATGATAAATAAGAGATTTGTACCTGCTCGTTGGGATGGGGCAGGAGCAGGGCTTAGAGTGATCACTATAACTGGATCAGGAAAAGGAAAAGTGGGTAAATCATAATGTATCAAACTGCCATCAAACACAAAACTCTTCTTAACGGGTAAATTAAATTCATACAGGAATGAATTCAACAAAGAAACACAAGAATTGAGTGACGGCAGAAGGCAATGGAGTGGATTGACAGCTCTGAAGTCGACCCAAACACTACTGAACATAGTAGGACCCTGGTTCAATGCAGAAAGCCAGAGATGGAGAGATCTGGTCCTGAATATCTCCAGGACAAACAATCTGCTACAGATCTTCAACTGGCATATTTGCATCTTGCCCACTAATGCCCAGATTCTGAAAAGCAATCCCATGTCTGCTGTTCAACTGTTTTAAGTATAGAAAAATCAGGCATTTTAAATACAAGATACCCATTCATTTAATAAGCCTAATATTTTCTCTTCATTCCCATAAGATCTGACACAAAAACATTCATCCATGATTTATAGTGCAGGGTTAGAACAAGTAAAAAGGAAAAGCTGCATTATTTCTTTAAAACCTGATTACTTCTTTATGAGTACAAGTAGGCATTTCTGCACAGCTTGCCCCTGACATTCTCCACAGGCAAGTGGTTAAACACACAAAGTAAAAATGGAAGAAATGTGGTACACAATCAAGTTGGCTCTAATTATGGAAAGCTAATTGTGATTTACTCCAGGAAGTAGGCATCTCCATGATATCAAACATTCTTAGTGTGTGTATAGATACACACACACCCACCCCCACACCTACAATGGGGCTTCAGTTGTTAGGAAAGAAATTATGACGTAGAAACTGGAGCACATGCTGCAACATTTTTGCACTTACATGATCCAATTTCTTTTAAAAAGAGAAAATCATGGCCTTACAATGAACTCCAGCACAAATGTCCTTCCTGCACATGTGCTGACTTACAGCAGTGAGCAATAAATGACCAGATGGTAGTCAGTGTTTTGAGTCTATAGACCCATAACCTGCAACCTCTGTGGGCCAACCATGCAAAGTTCTAACAGGACTGGGGAGATTGGATGCAGGAAAAATATTCCTGAAGGCCAATGGGTACAACTGAGAGGAGGAGAACTTTCTTCTCCGAGTGGAGAAGCCAAATCATTAAATACATTTTATACTTTTCAAAAGGTCAGAGGGTTCAAGGGTTATGGGAAAAAAGCTGGAACAGCGTATTGATCCACCATAATCACACTGAAAGTCAAAACAATGTCAAAAAACAACAGCTCTTATATTTATATGTTTATGTCTATAGACAGTGCTGTATAAAACTAAGGAGGCCTTTTCCTACTCTACCTACCTAGTTTTCTTAGGCTGTGGAGTGCAGAGCTAGGAACCATCCTAAGTAGGTTTACTTTCAGGTGAAATACTTCTCATACAAATGCACTCTAATGAGTGACATTGCTTGCAGAACTATGGCAAGCCATTTGGCCCCACTGGTTCATCACAACACTTTTTTCTCCTTTGCGAGCTTAACCACCCCCCCCCCCCCCCCCACTTCCCTCAAATCGTCCATTTGTGAAAAGGTCCATATCCTTATTCTCCAGTTGAGGATGTTTCTTCCAAAGATCTTTGGGATTTAAATATTGAAAATCTAATATGACATGTCTAATTAGTCACCTCCTTATCTGGGACCATTTTTTAGGATGCTCCAACTAAATCCTTATTATTTTAAATGCTTTGATTTGGGTTCTTTGTCTTTCTCAGTTGTAAAACAGAAAGCTGCCTCAAAAAATCCTCTCCCACATGCCAATTTCTGTCTCTTTCTTACATCTTGCATACTCATTATCCTATTCAAGCAACAAAGCTGACATGAGAATGCAGTCTGACTCCGTTCCATCATTGCTCGAACCAGAAGCTGAGATCCATACTCTATGAGTCTGTCCAAAAAGCTCTCAGCTACTCTCTACAATCCCAACTCCCTCTATCAAAACTGTCATGGCCCCCAGTTCCACTGCATTCTTTGCCACATTCGTTACTGCAACAAGGAACTTATTACATTTCTTTCTCATATAAAAGGCCAGAAATTCACCAATCTCAAATTTTAAATTTAAATTTTAAATTTGGACAATTTACCTACAACCCTAGCACATTTCATAGTGGGAGGAAATCGGAGCCCCAGGGGAAATCCACACAGACACAGGGAAAATGTACAAACTCTTTACAGACAGTGTACCCCAGACCAAATTGCTGGCGCAGTAATGCATTGTACTAACCACTACGCCAATCATGCTCAACTTCTAATAGCTCCCTGAGTTTCTCTCCCTTCACTTTCCCAATCTCAATCTCCTGCAAGCTGAAATCATTGCCATGTTTTCGCCATCCCCTCTAATCTTCCACTCTGACACTATGCGATCAATCCTCAGCAGAGGCCTCAGCTTCATATCCCAATGACCACACCTCAATGAATTCTGTCTGGCCTGATAGATCCAACTCTTCTTCTGCTATCACTGCACCCATTTCTCCAGCCAGGAATCATTGTCCTGGAGCCAGCACATTGACGTAACAATAAAGAAGGCATACCAATGTATCTACTTTCTAAGTCTGAGGAGATTTGATATTTCATCAAATATTCTATCAAACTTACATAGATGCACTGTGAAAAGTATACTGACTAGCTGCATCATAGCCTAGTTTGGGAATTGAACTGTCCAGGAACACAGAAGGCTGCAGAGGTAACAAACATAGTCCAGTTCATCACAGGCTCCGACTTACCATCCTTGCAGACATCTACTGTACAGTATGTGAAGTGCTGCCTCAAGAAGGCAGCCAACGGAGGAGTCACGTGATGGAGTAGTGGCCGGACGGTGAACTCCAGCCCTCTCCAGAAAAGTCGGGAAAAACAAGAGAAAACACAAAGGCACAGAAATAAAAGTTACAGAAAAGTGAGTATAAAGGTGGAAAGAAGATGGCGACAAAAAAAGAAAAGTCGAAAGCAACGGTAAGAAGAGAGGAAGAGAAGACAAAGGAGGAAAAAGGTGAAGGCCTTACCTGTCCGAAGAGGCCCGCTGCGGAGAGAGAAACCCGCTCCCTCAGGTCGGTAAATAATGGACTACAAAAATGGCTCGCAGAGCCGAACAAAAGTGCGCAACCGCGCATGCGCGAAACTTCGCGCATGCGCGATGCGAATGAAAAAAAACACACCGACAGGAGGGGGGACCAGCTGGGGAGTCGATCTCCACAGCCGGCAACGACAGCTGCAGAACACCTGCAGCAAGAAGAGACCACAGAAGACAATAGAAACAAGAAAGAAGAGGAGGAAAGGGCAACAAAGAAACAACAGATGGTCAACCCAGAGGAAGAAGAAGAGGAAGAGTATGGTGAAATAGAAGAAGAAAAGAGAGGCAAGGTAAAGGATATACTTGCTCTTATTAGAGGATACATGGAATCATTTAAAGAATGGCAAACACAGGAATTTAAGGATTTAAGAAAAAGAATAAACAACACAGAGGAGAAAATAATTAAAATGGAGATGATCTTAACAGAAATGGGAAAAAAAATGGACAAGATGGAAGAGCGGGCAGTAGCAGCAGAAATGGAGGTAGAAGACTTAAAAAAGAAATTGGAGAAATCTAATAAAAAAACTAAAGAGACACAAGAACTACTAGCTCAAAAAATAGATACAATGGAAAACCATAACAGAAGAAATAACATAAAGATAGTGGGCCTTAAGGAAGATGAAGAAGGCAAGAATATGAGGGAGTTTATAAAAGAGTGGATCCCTAAGACCCTAGGATGTCCAGAACTACAGCATGAAATGGAAATAGAAAGGGCACATAGAGTATTGGCCTCTAAACCACAACCACAACAAAAACCAAGATCTATTGTAGTAAAATTCCTAAGATATACTACAAGAGAAAAGGTACTGGAGAAGACAATGGAAAAAGTAAGAGAGGGCAACAAACCACTGGAGTATAAAGGGCAAAAAATCTTCATTTATCCAGATATAAGTTTTGAACTCCTAAAGAAGAGAAAAGAGTTCAATACAGCAAAGGCGATTTTATGGAAGAAAGGGTATAAATTTATACTAAAGCATCCAGCGGTATTGAAAATATTTATTCCAGGACAGCAAAACAGACTATTCTCGGATCCAGAAGAAGCACGAAAATTTGCAGAACAATTACAAAAATAGACTGAGGGAGGAAGACGGGTAATGAGAGTTAAAATGATCACGACTGATATGTATGTGGGTAAAGACAAAAATAGACTGAGGGATGAAGACGGGTAATGAGAGTAAAAATGATCACGATTGATATGTATGCAGGTAAAGAGGTATAAGAGTGAATAGAGACAATGAGCATACATGAATGTATCTGTACTTAGAGGAAAATATAGATAGTATAGACAAGAATTAATAAGGGAAGGTAATGGAATAGAGAGAATAAGGAGGGAATTAAAAGAGGGACCTTTGTGACATATGAAAAGTGAAATCTTTTCTGGGGGAGGCGGGGTGGGGGGAAATAGCGGTCACTGCACAATCAGTTGACGCTTGCGAGTGGATTCGCAAATCCAAATGGAGAGGGGAGATGTGGTTGTCCGACAAGGGATAAAGGACAACTCAGGAGGTGAAGGGGAGATTGGGGATAAATAAGATAGAAATAGGAGAATAAGGAAAATGTTAGATGTTGTAGGAATGTTGTCTTATAAAGAGTTGAAAATAAGAAAACAGAAATGGAAAAGGAGGAAAGGTAATGATGGAAAAACGGAAAGAGAAGATAAACAAAATATAAAAGGGCTACGCTGAACTATATGTCTTTAAATATTAATGGAATACATAACCAAATTAAAAGGAAGAAACTACCAAATTTAAATGAATAAATGTATTCCATTAGAAAAAAATAACATATTGGTTAAGAAATAATATTGAAATATTCGAACAAGTATAGGAGCCTTACATTAAATACAATAGCGAAAACCTACCGGGGATAAACATTACCTAAGTTGATGGAAGGAGAAGGAAAGAAAAGAATGGACTCAGTAGAATTTCTGGTGTAATTTTGTTGAATGACAACATTGTCTGACTGGATTAATGCAACCTAGATTGTATACCTAAAATGGATGAGAGGGGGGGGTGGGGGGGTGGTTTGGGAGGAAAGGGGGGGGGGAGAAAAAGTCACTGTATATGTGTGAAAAGAAATAGTGTATATCATGGCTAATGTGATTTATGGTGTGAAAAATAAAAAAAATTAAAAAAAAAAAAAAAATAAAAAGAAAAAAAAATCAAAAAAAAAAAAAAAAAAGAAGGCAGCCAACTACATAAAAGACCACCATCACCTTGGTAAGACCTTCATCGTTTTCCCCCCCCTTCCCAAACACCCCAGTTAACCTACAATTCCCAACATTTTGAAGGAGGGGAGGAAACCAGAGCACCCAAAGGAAACCCAAAACTCCTTACAGACTGCGCTGGATTTGAACCCTTTTCGCTGGCGTTGAATCTATGTTGCACTAACCACTACAGCAACCATGCTACCTTGTTCTCACCCCTCCCAGGACAGAATAAAGATAGTGTTTCCCTGGTACTTACTTCCCACCTCACCAGCCACTGTGCTCAAAGTACTCTCGGTTCTCCCATATTCATGCATTCTCATGTCACCAGAAGTTATTTGTTTTATGAAAATAATCTCAAACAGTGAATTTTATTTCAAATATTATGCAAAATAAGTATGAAATTATATTTACAGTTTCTGTTTATACAAAAGGGCAGTACAGTTGTAGGCTGATTACCTCCTTGAAGATGCAGCACTTCAGGTGAAGGTGAAGAGTCATTCATTAACCTTACTTATTAAAAAGGGGAAGGATATAACAAATAGTTCAGCAATTTATTTAAAGGTAAGCAAAGAATACCAGTGTATAATGTGACAAATTAGTTTTGAGCTATTTTCATGTGACGGGCACTTCTATCCCCCACGGATGTTGGATTTTTTTAAAATTTAGACATACAGCAGGCTTACAGGCCCTTCTGGCCCACAAGCCCGTGGTGCCAAATTACAAACTCCTTACAGACAGCACCGAAATCGAACCCTGGTCGCTGGCGCTGTAACGGCGTTGCACTAACTGCTACACTAATCATGCCACCCTATGTTGCATTATCCTTCACAATTACTGCTCACTCCAATGTGATCCCTCTACCAGTCTCATCTCCCCTTCTCTTCTTCTTTCTGCATGTTACTGGTCCATTCACTTTGTGGCTCCCCAGTCTGCTCTTCCACCTCCATCCATTGCTCCTTGTCCCTCGGCTCCTTCGCATTCAACCAGAAGAGATATGACACATGACCATTCTCCTGTTCTCTTCCCCCACCCCCCCCCCATGCACCCCACCCCCCCCCCCATTCAGGAACCAAACAATCCTTCCAGGTGAAACAGTGATTCACTTGCACTTCTTCTTTACCACATTCACAATTTACTACAATGTGGCCCCTCCACACTGGAGTAACCAAATGGGCTTTGGCTTTGCAAAGCACCTGCATTCCATCTGCAGAAGCAGACCTCAGCTTCTGGATGCTTGCCATAGCAACTCCCCATCCCACTCTGGCTCCTGTGAGGGCCCATGTAGAGTGACACCACATTGCATCCTGCAGGACTCAATACTGAATTCTCTAACTTTAGATAACTTGCTCTTTGTTTCTGTTTCCATTAGGGCTGGCCATATGGTCATTCTTTTCCCCCTTTTTATTGCTTTTTTATTCCAATGTATATTCTGGCCTGCTTCACATCCCATTAAGTCACAGTACACTCAACCAAGACTTCACAATATTAATGACATATTACATAGGCTCAACTATCTCTGCATCTCAAGGCAGTGTGTTATTCTATCATTTTACCCTATTGTCAACGTTCTCTTTCTTCCACCCACTGGTCCCCACCACCTTCTCTGCAATTTAGAGCAACTTACTGTTTCTCTTCCTCAGTTCTAATGAAGGTTCTTCAATCTGAAATGTTAACTGATTTCGCTATGGCTTGGCTGTCAATTCTTTCAGCATTTCTGCTTTTTATCTTTAGTTATTCTATGTGAGAAATTATCTCACGGCCAGAAACCTTCTCTGAGCTAAACCTTCATGCTCACCAGCCAATCAGACCTTTGTTTGGTGACAGATTGGAAGATTTTCGCCCTATGCAACAAAATCCCAATAAAGAGCAATAAATGTTCACTCTTATGCTTGGATATACTTCACACCATCCTGGTAACTAGAGGTTACAGTGGATGCTCATTAGCTCATTGACGGTTTTGTTCCTAATGAAATCTCTTCATTAAGCAAAATGAAAAAGTAGAGAGATTGTAGATGCTGGAACTCTGAGGTAAAAGCAGGAAATGCTAGTTTCTCAGCAGGCCAGGCTGTATCTCTGAAGGGATCAAGCTTCTTCAAGGTGAGTCACAGTGTAATTGAGAAAACTTGCACAGAAACAGGCTTCCAATCCAGCTACTTACACGAGAAGGCATTAACAACTTCTCCAATTTACATTAAACCTTCCCCCTCTTCCCACTTCCTCCTGTCTCCTTTCCTATAGTTTTCTCTCTCTCTCTCCCCTTTCACAGAGCCAAAATAAAATCTCACCTTTCCTCTTATCATATCCATTAACACCTTTTGGCTGTTGGTCTGGACTCCCTCCCCCCTCCCCTTCCCCCTTCCTCTCCCCAGTCTTTAATTCAAGACACTTGCCTGCTTTTTGATTGCACCTTGAAGAAGGACTCAGGCCTGAAATATCAGTTATATATCTTTACCTCCTCTGATTGCTCCATGACCAGCTGAATTGTTCCAGCATTTCTGTGTCTTTACCACAATCACAGTGCCTGGACTTTTGTATTTCAGCCATTTACACTAATCTTACAATAATCCATTGTTTTGTTCTCACCACATTCCCCTCAAATACAGGCCCCAGGTTCTGGAAAGACAGTACCGCCACCGGTGTGAGCAGACAGTACTGGTGTGGGCAGACGGTACCAGGGTGGGCACACGGGGTCGGTGTGGGCTGACGGTACCGATGTGCCCATACAGGACCTATACACCAAGAACTAATTTACAGCAGCCAATCCATACATCTTTGGGATGTGGGAGTAAACTGGAGCACCTGGAGTAAACCCATGCAGTCACAGGAGAATGTGCAAACTCCATACAAGTAGAAGATAGAATTTCAGCCAGCACTGGCCTACTGCATACCTTCAATTGAAGATGCCAAGCACAACATTTTAAAAGAAAAATATGAAATGTATCCAAGATCTAACCTGTTTATTTGCAACACCCAGTAATGTGGAAACCTGTTCCTGAACACTGCAAGATGTAGAAAACATTCAGTCAGGGGCTAATAACTGTCATTAAATTTTCCCCATACAAAGGTAGATAACAACTTACAAACCAATGGAGGAACAACACCAAATATTCCATCTGGGCACTCTCCAACCAACAGCATTAACATCAACTTCTCCAGTTTCAGTCAAACCCCTTCCCCGAGTATTTCTCTTTCCCTATCCCTCCATCTCCCCACCCTTCTCTCTCCAATCAGAATTACCCCCTCCTCCTATCACTTCTCAGCATTTTTCTCTCTCATCCACCCTCCCACATATTCACATACGACCTCTTACCTATTACAAATACTCTTAACCTGTGCCCCTTCTTCCCTCCTCTCCTCATCTTCCCCTACCTTTATATTCCAGCTCCTGCCTGCTGTTTGCTCGTATATTGACAAAGGGCTTAGGCCCAAAGCGTTGGTGATTCTTTACTTCCAATAGATGCTGCATGACCTGCTGAGTTTCTCCAGCACTTTTGTGTCTTGCACACTAAACATATAAACATAGGCATTTAGACAGGTACTTAAACACAAAGGCCTAAAAGGAAACAGCCTGAATGCAGGCAAAGAGCACTGGTATAGATGGGCATCATGGTCGCAAGGATGAGGTGGGTCTCTTTTCAGCACTTGCATCTGTACCGTATGATTTTGCAATTCTGAATTTACAATCATAACCAGTTCCCATAGCTCTCCTGTGAGCCCATCTTGTCCAGGCTTGCTTACAAGAATATCAAAATCGACAATGCACACAACCTATCTTAAGTCCTATCTTAAATTACCAATCTAGAAAAGATGCAAACAGGTCCCCATGGTTTCATTTGAATGTTAATTCTCCCACTGCTCCATCTCCACATGAGGAACGTCCCAACCCAACTAAACTTCCATTTTACACATTAAACCTGTGTTGCCTCATTCAATTCCAACAATTAAATGCACTTTTTTCATTCTTACACGTCTTTTTATGACTGAGCTTCAGCCTGAAACATTAACTCTTTTCCTTTCTCTACAGAATCTACTGAACCTGCTAACTATCTCCAACATTTTTTTGTTTTTATATCACATTTCCAACATCTACATTTTTCAATTGTATTTTTATTCTTTTTGGGGGAGGGGGGTTGCACCACTCCAATACACCCATGTGACCAATTAACCGACTGACCCTGTACATCTTTAGAATGTGGGGGGTAAACTGAGCACCCAGAGGAAACACAGGGAAAATGTACAGGGAGGGCTGGATTCGAACCCACGTTGCTGGCACTGTGATGGCATTGTGCTAACCTCTACACTAATAGTGTACTGATGACCGATGGCACATTTAAGATAGCTTTATTATTTCCATTAATATTCAAATTAATGTCTGTTAGAAATTTATGAAAGATATTCATCATTAATTGTTCTTCTTAAAGAAAAAAGAGATTCTAAGAACTACAATTCCATTCCTGGAGCAAAAGTTAGATTTACTATGCATAAAAAGAATTGATTTTCAGAAAGTTTTCTCGGATTCTGAAGCAAAACAAACCACAAGAAAAACTGGCAGAGTCACTGCAATTTGGCCAGGAGAAACTGGCAGAGTCACTGCAATCTGGCCAAGAAAAACTGGCAGAGTCACTGCAATTTGGCCAGGAGAAACTGGCAGAGTCACTGCAATCTGGCCAAGAAAAACTGGCAGAGTCACTGCAATCTGGCCAAGAAAAACTGGCAGAGTCACTGCAATCTGGCCAAGAAAAACTGGCAGAGTCACTGCAATCTGGCCAAGAAAAACTGGCAGAGTCACTGCAATCTGGCCAAGAAAAACTGGCAGAGTCACTGCAATTTGGCCAGGAGAAACTGGCAGAGTCACTGCAATCTGGCCAAGAAAAACTGGCAGAGTCACTGCAATTTGGCCAGGAGAAACTGGCAGAGTCACTGCAATCTGGCCAAGAAAAACTGGCAGAGTCACTGCAATCTGGCCAAGAAAAACTGGCAGAGTCACTGCAATCTGGCCAGGAGAAACTGGCAGAGTCACTGCAATCTGGCCAAGAAAAACTGGCAGAGTCACTGCAATCTGGCCAAGAAAAACTGGCAGAGTCACTGCAATCTGGCCAAGAAAAACTGGCAGAGTCACTGCAATCTGGCCAGGAGAAACTGGCAGAGTCACTGCAATCTGGCCAAGAAAAACTGGAAGAGTCACTGCAATCTGGCGAAGAGAAACTGGCAGGGTTACTGGAATCTGGCCAAGAGAAACTGGCAGAGTCAATGCAATCTTGCCAAGAAAAACTGGTAGAGTCACTGCAATCTGGCCAAAACAAAACTGGCAGTGTCACTGCAATCTGGCCAAGAAAAACTGGCAGGGTTACTGGAATCTGGCCAAGAGAAACTGGCAGAGTCAATGCAATCTTGCCAAGAAAAACTGGTAGAGTCACTGCAATCTGGCCAAAACAAAACTGGCAGAGTCACTGCAATCTGGCCAAAACCAAAACTGACACATTCACTGCAATCTGGCCAAGAAAAACTGGCAGAGTCACTGCAATCTGGCCAAGAACAACTGGCAGAGTCACTGCAATCTGCCCAAGAGAAACGGGCAGAGTCACTGCAATCTGGCCAGGAGAAACTGGCAGAGTCACTGCAATCTGGCCAAGAGAAACTGGCAGAGTCACTGCAATCTGCCCAAGAGAAACGGGCAGAGTCACTGCAATCTGCCCAAGAGAAACGGGCAGAGTCACTGCAATCTGCCCAAGAGAAACGGGCAGAGTCACTGCAATCTGGCCAAGAAAAACTGGCAGAGTCACTGCAATCTGGCCAAGAAAAACGGGCAGAGACACTGCAATTTGGCCAGGAGAAACTGGCAGAGTCACTGCAATCTGGCCAAGAAAAACTGGCAGAGTCACTGCAATTTGGCCAGGAGAAACTGGCAGAGTCACTGCAATCTGGCCAAGAAAAACTGGCAGAGTCACTGCAATCTGGCCAAGAAAAACTGGCAGAGTCACTGCAATCTGGCCAGGAGAAACTGGCAGAGTCACTGCAATCTTGAGAAGAGAAACTGGCAGGGTTACTGCAATCTGGCCAAGAGAAACTGGCAGAGTCAATGCAATCTGGCGAAGAGAAACTGGCAGGGTTACTGGAATCTGGCCAGGAGAAACTGGCAGAGTCACTGCAATCTGGCCAAGAAAAACTGGCAGAGTCACTGCAATCTGGCGAAGAGAAACTGGCAGGGTTACTGGAATCTGGCCAGGAGAAACTGGCAGAGTCACTGCAATCTGGCCAAGAAAAACTGGTAGAGTCACTGCAATCTGGCGAAGAGAAACTGGCAGGGTTACTGGAATCTGGCCAAGAAAAACTGGTAGAGTCACTGCAATCTGGCCAAAACAAAACTGGCAGAGTCACTGCAATCTTGCCAAGAAAAACTGGTAGAGTCACTGCAATCTGGCCAAAACAAAACTGGCAGAGTCACTGCAATCTGGACAGGAGAAACTGGCAGAGTCACTGCAATCTGGCCAAGAAAAACTGGCAGAGTCACTGCAATCTGGCCAAGAAAAACTGGCAGAGTCACTGCAATCTGGCCAAGAAAAACTGGCAGAGTCACTGCAATCTGGCCAGGAGAAACTGGCAGAGTCACTGCAATCTGGCCAAGAAAAACTGGCAGAGTCACTGCAATCTGGCCAAGAAAAACTGGCAGAGTCACTGCAATCTGGCCAAGAAAAACTGGCAGAGTCACTGCAATCTGGCCAAGAAAAACTGGCAGAGTCACTGCAATCTGGCCAAGAAAAACTGGCAGAGTCACTGCAATCTGGCCAAGAAAAACTGGCAGAGTCACTGCAATCTGGCCAAGAAAAACTGGCAGAGTCACTGCAATTTGGCCAGGAGAAACTGGCAGAGTCACTGCAATCTGGCCAAGAAAAACTGGCAGAGTCACTGCAATTTGGCCAGGAGAAACTGGCAGAGTCACTGCAATCTGGCCAAGAAAAACTGGCAGAGTCACTGCAATCTGGCCAAAAAAAACTGGCAGAGTCACTGCAATCTGGCCAGGAGAAACTGGCAGAGTCACTGCAATCTGGCCAAGAAAAACTGGCAGAGTCACTGCAATCTGGCCAAGAAAAACTGGCAGAGTCACTGCAATCTGGCCAAGAAAAACTGGCAGAGTCACTGCAATCTGGCCAGGAGAAACTGGCAGAGTCACTGCAATCTGGCCAAGAAAAACTGGCAGAGTCACTGCAATCTGGCGAAGAGAAACTGGCAGGGTTACTGGAATCAGGCCAAGAGAACCTGGCAGAGTCAATGCAATCTTGCCAAGAAAAACTGGTAGAGTCACTGCAATCTGGCCAAAACAAAACTGGCAGTGTCACTGCAATCTGGCCAAGAAAAACTGGCAGGGTTACTGGAATCTGGCCAAGAGAAACTGGCAGAGTCAATGCAATCTTGCCAAGAAAAACTGGTAGAGTCACTGCAATCTGGCCAAAACCAAACTGGCAGAGTCACTGCAATCTGGCCAAGAAAAACTGGCTGAATCACTGCAATCTGGCCAAGAAAAACTGGCAGGGTTACTGCAATCTGGCCAGGAGAAACTGGCAGAGTCAATGCAATCTGGCCAAGAAAAACTGGTAGAGTCACTGCAATCTGGCCAAAACAAAACTGGCAGAGTCACTGCAATCTGGCCAAGAAAAACTGGTAGAGTCACTGCAATCTGGCCAAAACAAAACTGGCAGAGTCACTGCAATCTGGCCAAGAAAAACTGGCAGAGTCACTGCAATCTGGCCAAGAAAAACTGGCTGAGTCACTGCAATCTGGCCAAGAAAAACTCTGTCAAATCTGATTAAATAATTGAAGTTTTAAATTGTTAAATATACTACAATCAAACCCATCATTATATTAGAGGATCAAGCCCTTACAGGGAGGAGGTTGGAAACTTGTAAAATGGCACAAGAACAACAACCTGATTCTCAACGTCAACAAGATAAAGGAGATGATTGTGGACTTCAGGAGGACCAGGGTAAACTACTCTCCATTACACATCAATGGCTAATTTCTTGGTGTATATAAAAAGGACAACCTTTCCAGGACCACAACACCTCCTCATTAGTCAGGAAGGCGCAACAGCACCTACATTTTCTCAGGAAGGTGAGGACGGCAAGGCTTCCAGCCCCCACCTTGACAACATTTTACAATTGACAATGTCCTCTCTGGCTGCATCATTGTGTGGTACGGTAGCTGTAAATCACTGGAGCAGGTCAATAGAGAAGATAATCAAAACGGCTGAGAAGATAATTAGTCTCTCTCTTTCCTCTATTGACAACGTTCACTGGGAGTGTTGCTTAAATAGGGCTCAAAGGACCCTTTCCATCCAGCACACAGTATCTTTGACCCACTTCTATCAGGAAGGAGGTACAGAAGCATCAAATTCAGGACTGCCAAGCTGGGAAATATCTTCTACCCGCAGACTGAAATTGATCCTGTAACCAAGTAAATCCTTCCAAAATATTTATATATATAATTAAATTATATCTGTAACATCATGGTTAGAAACAGGAGGCAACAACTACAATTCAGAGGGACAGAAACCATGATGGATGGAGACACATGATTGCCCCTGCCGAACGGCAAGGCACCTAAACGAACAAACAAATATATGTAATTATTATGCTCTGTGTATTGTGTGAGAATGTGGGTGCACCAGTGTCCTGAGAAACACTGCTTTGCCTGGTTGCACATGTATAGTCAGGTAATAAACTTGAACATTCTTTCATTACCTTTCTACAAGATTCCTCTTCATCAATGCATCATCACACAGTGCAAGAGAACACAGAAAGGCTGTCCACAAGCAAAACCATGCTAAACTTCAAAGCATTAGTTCCACCAGACTTTACTGTGTTATAAAGCTCTCCTTGGTTTTCATTTTACACAATCAACTGATCTTTCTTCTCAATTTCCAGCATTTTCAATGACATTCAACTAGCAGATACACTTTCTCTTCCTCTCTCCTTTCATTGTTCTTGACTGCTATCAGACTATCGGTCTGGTCTTCCATCTGCACCAACCAAACCTCAACTCACATTATCTAGAGGGCAAAACAGTCTTCCAGGTGAAGCCCCAATTCACTTAAATTTCTTCTAATTTAATATTAATGGTAACAGGAGGACTGGCACAAAGAGAAAGGAGAAGCAAAGGAGATGACCCTCAGGACTGTAACCACGGTGTCAAACCAGTGAGGGGCTCTGAGGCAGAAGAACACACAGGCGGCGAGGAACCCACACAGGCTGTGGGCTGCTGGCAACTGCGATCGAGGGACATAGCAGACTGCAGGCGGATGGAGACTGACGCAAGGCTGGATGAAGGGGTACTAGGTATCGGACCTAAGATGTGAAAAGGTGCTGGAGGCTTCCTGATTGTATCAGAGGTGTCCATCTGGAGTTTGGGTTGCTAATGGTTCAGACTGAAGGCTGTGTGGCTGTGGGAGCACTGGAGGCGAAGCCATGGACATTTAGTGACGCTGGGGGACTCTCTTTTGCTTCTCTTTCCCTGGCTGTAAGGGGCACTGTGCAATTTTTGTGGATAGAGAATCTTCATATGCCTTACGGTAAACTAAAGGAAATTTTTCCTTTCTATTATATGACAATAAAATAATCTTGAATCCATTGGGTGCTCACCATTTGGCCTTCTCTACCACAGAGCAACCAAATGCCAATTGGGAGACTGCTTAACAGAACATCTTTTAACTTTTTAAAAATTTAGACCTACAGCATAGTTACAGGCTTTTCTAGCCCACAAGCCATGCCCTCCAAATACACTAATTAACCTACAATCCCCATACATTTTTGAAGGGTGGGAGGATACCGGAGCACCCAGAGGAAGCCACGCAGGCACGAGGAGATCGTACAAACTCCTTACAATCAGCTCCAGATTCAAACCTGGATTGCTCGTGCTGTAATAGCGGTGCTCTTCTGTCCCCACAGCAAACCTTAAGCTTCCAGTTGCCTGTCACTTTAATTTCTCATTCTGCTTTCACTCTAATCTATCTGATTCCCTTTCTGCATTGTTCAAGAATCTCGACGTCAGGTTGAAGAACAACACCTTGCCTTCTGACTGGACACCTTGCAGTTCTGAAGGATTCAATACTGAAATCTACATTTTCAGATTTCTATCAAAACTGAGTAATTCTGCTGCATGTTTTTCAACAGTGAAATTGACTCCGTTTTTCTTTCTCCACTGAAAAACTGTCTGCTTTACTGACTAGTTCCGACACTTGCAACCTGCATTACAAGGCTGTTACAAGTACATAAGACCATAAAACATACGAAAAGATCAATCATGAGCAGATTCATTTTCCGCTCAGTCCCACTGCCCAGCCTTTTCCAAAAACCTTTGATGCCCTGGCTAAACAAGAACCTATCAATCTCTGTCTTAAATACGCCCAATGACCTGGCCTCAACAACTGCCTATGGCAACAAATTCCACAGATTTAACACACTCTTGCTGAAGCAATTCCTCTGCATCTCTGTTCTAAGCAGATGCCCTTCAGTCCTGAAGTTATGCCTTGTTGTCCTAGACTCTCACAACCTTTCTACATCTACTTTGTCCACATCTTTCAAAATTTGAAATGTTTCAGTGAGATCCCCCTCATTCTCCTAAATTCCAATGAGTACAGGCCAAAAACTATCAAATGCTTTTTTGGGGCGGCACAGTTAGTGCAACGCTGTTACAGCGCTAATGATCGGGATTTGAGTTCAAATCCCACACTATCTGTAAGGAGTTAGTATGTTCTCCCCAAGTCTGCCTTGGTTTTCCCCAGGATTCCATTTTCCTCCCACCATTCGAAACATACCAGGGGTGTAGGTTAATTGGGTGTAAGTGGGCGGCACGGCTCGTGGGCCAAAATGGCTGTATATCTAAATTATAAATTTATATTTTTATGATAACCCTTTCATTACCAGAATCATCCTACTGAATCTTCTTTGAACCTTCTCCAATGTCAGCAATGAGGAGCCCAAAACCGTTTACAATACTCCAAGTGAAGTCTCACCAGTGCCTTATAGAGCATCAACATCACATCCCTGCTCTTATATTCTATTGCACTTGAAATGCCAGAATTGTATTTGCCTTCTTCACCACTGACTCAACACGCAACTTTTCCTTTAAGACTATCTTGCACGAGGACTTCCAGGTCTGGGGATTTTCAATTTTCTCCCCATTTAAAAAATAGTCCTCGCATTAATTTTCCTACAATGTCCCTTGTACGGCCACTCTTTCTAACTGTCTCATTCGTCTGCTGACCAGATGGCTTTGCCAAGTTTATCACAATTCTACTCCTTCCTGATCAGAGGAATTCCCTATTTCTCCTCCACAACTAAAAACCAACATCTTTTTTCTTTCCCAGTTCTGATGGACAGTCTTGATGTGAAATGTTAACATGGTTCTTCTTCCCACAGATGCTTCCTGACCTGCTGAATGTTCTGTTTTATTTCAGATCTCCAGATGCTGCAAGAAATCTGAAAAAGAAACAGCAGGCCAAGGCACACGTGTAAAAGGAAACAGCCTTTCCACTCACATACCAGGCTGTGGACAGACGAATACTGCTCGGACTGCTGAGTCCAGACAAATCTTAGATTTAAAAACCATTTCTTTCAGCTCAGGTTCCAGATTTGAGGTGATTGTTCACCACAAGTTTTTTATTTCAATGCAATCGCTATACTCATTCTACACCCATGACTGTGTGGCCAGGCACATTTCAAATGCCATCTGCAAATTTGCACTTGACACCATGATTGCTGGCAGAATCACAGATGACAATGAGGAATCGTACAGGAGGGAGATAGGTCAGCTAGGTGACATAACAACAAATTTGCACTCAAATAAGTCAAGGAGATGTCTGTGGACCAGGAGCAAGTCAAGAGAACATGAACCAGCTTTACTGTCTGGCGCGGAGGTGCCAATCCTCAGGACAAGAAAAAACTCCAGAGGGTTGTTAACTCAGTCTGCGACATCGAGGACACTGGTCTTCACTCCATCAACATGAGGCAGTGCCTTACGAAAGCAGCCTCTATCCTCAAGGACCCCCACCACCCAGGCCATGCCCTCTTCAATCTGTGACCATCAAGGAAAAAGGAACAAGAGCCTGAACACCAGCACTCAGCGGCACAAGGATAGCTTCTTCCCCGCTGCCATCAGATTCCTGAATGATCAATTCTCACTTGGTTTTTTTATTTTGTTAGGTGGTTTATAGAAATGTTTGAAGTAAAATACACCTTTGCTGAAGTTAAAAAAAACACAATGCTCAAGAAAATCAACAGTGCACTGTACTTTATTTAGCACAGGTAAAGATATATAACCAACATTTTGGGCTTAAGCCCTTCATCAAGGTATGGTTATCTTTGTTATATAAAGTACATTCTTTCTCCAACATTGTGTTTTTACTTTTATATAAATGTTTGCCCTGTGATGCTACCACAAAACAGAATTTGTGACCTATGACGATAAATCCTGACAATTAGCAAGTGAGGAAAGTAATTTTTTTGTGTGTGTGGATGGACAAATAAAAACCCGCTTTGCGAATATTAAGACAGGAGCGGGTAGACTGAGGGAGCACGCCGCCATTGGAGCCCACAGGGCGAGAGCCCCGCGCCTGACAGCCGCATACCGATCTCGCCCGCCTGCCTGTTTATAAATAAAGAGGCCACAGGCCGGAGGCGGGATCATTTCCGTCAGCAGTAGAAACACCGTTCCCGGCACCCGATTGGCTAGGCAATCGGACTGACGGACGCCTCTGCGACCCCATTGGTCAGAGTGGATGTCAATCGAAGACGCATCCCGCGCCTACCACCACCATTGAACCCCCCCCAAACTGCGAGGGACAGTAAGCCTTCCGCGTCTCCTGCCTGGCGCTTCGATGCGGACGCTGCTGGAAGGGCAGACGGAGAAGCGAGCGGCAACTCCGACACCCGACTTGTCCGGCCATCCCGCCCACGCCTGGCTCTGATAAGGCGCAGAGGATGATTGTCAGGCATTTTGACGCAAGCCGCCATTCCGATTGGTCAGACCTGCTGCCTGTAACGCTGGATCACGCCTGGACGGATGACGCGGCCAGGTTTCCGTTGTCAGGGCAGTGAGGGGTCTGATCTTGCGTTTCGGGCACTGGGCCGACACACCCCCCCCCCCCCTCTCCGCGGCCCGGGGGGGTCCTTTGCTTACTTGGTCGGGGTCTCCTCGGGCTGGAAGGCGAGCTCATGTCGAGTGAGAGGTCGATGCGGCGCCGGGCCTCTCGATTCTCCTGTTTCAGCTTGGCTTCCAGGCGCGACAACTTCTGCTCCAGGGAGGAGGCCGCCATCTTAGCGCGAGATGCGGAGGGAGGGCGCAGGCGCCGTCTGTCGGCACCGTCCTGCCCCTCCCCTCCCCGCGCAGGGCAGGGCAGGGCAGCGCAGCCCAGCCCAGCCCAGTCCTGCCCGGCATGGCCCACTCCCTCCGGGCCAGACCCACACAGCCTGAGGCTTCTTTCTCCTCTTGAATGCACTGTTCTGGCTCTCTTCCCCTTCTTGATTTTTTTAATGTCCTTTTTATTTCCAATTGCTGTCTCAACTTCACCACTCCCCTCATTTATTCCATTCTTACCCCCTTGCTCAGAATGGGCTGCCCTCCACTCCCCTGCACCCAGGGGTGCAGTCCTGCCAGATCTGGCACCTTGTCCATCCCCCGCTGATCTCTATTCTGGGCATACAAGGAATCTGTTTCTTACACGACGAGTCATCCTCTTTCCTCGTCCTACCGTTTGCTCTCAATTATACAATGCCAAATACAGCATGGTGGCCACCGAGGCCAGAGACCTACTTGTCACCATCTTTGGTGAACTCTGGCACACCTAAAAATATTAGCACCGCAACTTCGCAATCTCACCATCAAACCCACATAAAGGCAATGGCGGATTAACCATTAGGTTTAGTGGGCTTAAGCCAAGGGAGGGGGGGCCCCGAGAACAAAAAAAATGGTTTAATTGAGTGCACTCTTGAGTATTTTTAGGACTTCGTACTGCTGCCACAAGATTGTGTTTACCATGATGATATTATTATGAAACGAGTTGGCATTAACATGCACATATACTGGTTAAAGACAAGAAACAAAGATTGTTAGAACATTGTTAGAACAAATCTTTAAAATATGACAGTAAAGAGAAACATTACTTTAGTAAGTCCATGTTTTACCGGTCCCTTATAAATGGCAAGTTTACCTTGGTCCCAACAAAGCTTGAAAAACTTGGTGCCTGCCACATTGACCACCGCCAGTGGGCTGATAACGCCTCAAACCGTGCATCTTGGCACCTCACAGTTTGGCGGGCAGCAGCCTCCTTTGAAGAAGACCGCAGAGCCCACCTCACTGACAAAAGGCAAAGGAGGAAAAACCCAACACCCAACCCCAACCAACCAATTTTCCCTTGCAACCGCTGCAATCGTGTCTGCCTGTCCCGCATCGGACTGGTCAGCCACAAACGAGCCTGCAGCTGACGTGGACTTTTTACCCCCTCCATAAATCTTCGTCCGCGAAGCCAAGCCATCACCCTGTACAAAAACAAAGGCGAGAAATCAGACTGCTCAAACTACAGGGGAATCACGTTGCTCTCCATTGCAGGCAAAATCTTCGCTAGGATTCTACTAAATAGAATAATACCTAGTGTCGCCGAGAATATTCTCCCAGAATCACAGTGCGGCTTTCGCGCAAACAGAGGAACCACTGACATGGTCTTTGCCCTCAGACAGCTCCAAGAAAAGTGCAGAGAACAAAACAAAGGACTCTACATCACCTTTGTTGACCTCACCAAAGCCTTCGACACCGTGAGCAGGAAAGGGCTTTGGCAAATACTAGAGCGCATCGGATGTCCCCCAAAGTTCCTCAACATGATTATCCAACTGCACGAAAACCAACAAGGTCGGGTCAGATACAGCAATGAGCTCTCTGAACCCTTCTCCATTAACAATGGCGTGAAGCAAGGCTGTGTTCTCGCACCAACCCTCTTTTCAATCTTCTTCAGCATGATGCTGAATCAAGCCATGAAAGACCCCAACAATGAAGACGTTGTTTACATCCGGTACCGCACGGATGGCAGTCTCTTCAATCTGAGGCGCCTGCAAGCTCACACCAAGACACAAGAGAAACTTGTCCGTGAACTACTCTTTGCAGATGATGCCGCTTTAGTTGCCCATTCAGTGCCAGCTCTTCAGCGCTTGACGTCCTGCTTTGCGGAAACTGCCAAAATGTTTGGCCTGGAAGTCAGCCTGAAGAAAACTGAGGTCCTCCATCAGCCAGCTCCCCACCATGACTACCAGCCCCCCCACATCTCCATCGGGCACACAAAACTCAAAACGGTCAACCAGTTTACCTATCTCGGCTGCACCATTTCATCAGATGCAAGGATCGACAATGAGATAGACAACAGACTCGCCAAGGCAAATAGCGCCTTTGGAAGACTACACAAAAGAGTCTGGAAAAACAACCAACTGAAAAACCTCACAAAGATAAGCGTATACAGAGCCGTTGTCATACCCACACTCCTGTTCGGCTCCGAATCATGGGTCCTCTACCGGCACCACCTACGGCTCCTAGAACGCTTCCACCAGCGTTGTCTCCGCTCCATCCTCAACATCCATTGGAGCGCTCACACCCCTAACGTAGAGGTACTCGAGATGGCAGAGGTCGACAGCATCGAGTCCACGCTGCTGAAGATCCAGCTGCGCTGGATGGGTCACGTCTCCAGAATGGAGGACCATCGCCTTCCCAAGATCGTATTATATGGCGAGCTCTCCACTGGCCACCGTGACAGAGGTGCACCAAAGAAAAGGTACAAGGACTGCCTAAAGAAATCTCTTGGTGCCTGCCACATTGACCACCGCCAGTGGGCTGATAACGCCTCAAACCGTGCATCTTGGCGCCTCACAGTTTGGCGGGCAGCAGCCTCCTTTGAAGAAGACCGCAGAGCCCACCTCACTGACAAAAGGCAAAGGAGGAAAAACCCAACACCCAACCCCAACCAACCAATTTTCCCTTGCAACCGCTGCAATCGTGTCTGCCTGTCCCGCATCGGACTGGTCAGCCTCAAACGAGCCTGCAGCTGACGTGGACTTTTTACCCCCTCCATAAATCTTCGTCCGCGAAGCCAAGCCAAAGATAAATGGCAAGAAAATCAGAAATTGGCTGTGCTATTCTCCAAGCACAGGTAAGACATTCTGTTTTAATTGCAAACTGTTTTCAAGTGAAGACCATGCTTGATTACTCAACAACACCAGTAAGAATGTGATTACATGAAAGCACTTCTGGAAAGAGTTGTACCAGTAAGAATGTGATTACATGAAAGCTCTTCTGGAAAGAGTTGTCACTACAATTAAGTTTCTTGCTTATACATATAGCACAACGATACAAGTTATTTAACATAACTTAATGTCACTTTATTCAATGAAGGGTGAGGCAGGGGGCCAAGGTCAGGGAGGAGTCTTGTTGAAGCTCAGCCTAGTGTGAGAGATGAGTAAACTTGACATAAAAATATGAAAGATGGGAAAACTAGTACAGATACATGGAGTGATGGATTAAACCAGTATGAACAGGCTAAGCATGGAAATTAGGATGCAGGAAGCAGAGTCAGCCTATGTAAGATAAGAACCTTCTAGTCCTTTCGACAGGATCAGTGAGCCCACCGTATAAGATAAGGAGAGGCAAGGAATAATAGAATGTAGGAAGTTGAGATAGTCTGGATGAGATAAGGATCTCCTAGCCCTAAACAGAAGTACCAAGTTCTACATATATAATTAGTAAGCCATACACAGATTTATCAAGTTATGCATATTTAATTAGTAAACCCTAGACAGGATTAGCGAACTCTGCATATGAAGAGAATGTAGCTCTGAGAGTTGGAAAGGTGTGAATAAGGACAATGGGGATAATGACATGAGAAGACACCGACAGGATACCCCCTGGTCCTCCAAGTTCACTGAAACTGCACGTAGGCAGGAAGGATTGCCTATGCCAAACCCATCCAGGGGGCAGAAGAATGTAAGGGGGAGGGTATTCTGATACTGAAATTAACTGTATAAAAGTTGGGTGAGCCCCAGTGTATGTGTGTATTCCCAGGGTAAGGGGAAGCACCCAACTTTGCATTGTTGCTATAATAAATGTTCTTTGTTCACAATTTTTGTCTCGAGCAATTTCTGTTAAGGTATTTCTATTTCTAACAAATGGGGACTCGTCCAGGATCACACTCCCTCCACTGACCGAGTGCCCGACGATGGGGGTAGGTGCACCCCAGCTGATTCAGCTGGACTCACGGACGACGGGTGGCTAGTCAGTGGAAGAAGCAAGTGATATCCGAGAAGAGGCATTGAGAACAAACGACGGGAGAACGCTAAGGAAGCGCGATAAGAGTAGCTACTGGATCTGGTAAGAGAAATTTTTTTATACCTGTCAGTATGGGAGGTATGGGCAGTAAGAGAGAGAATCCTAGTTAAGGATTGGATGATCAGATAACTAAACAGTGTCCGTTAGGAGTAATGTTATCTGACTGGGGTTCGGGGAGAACCTGGGGAAAAGACAAACTTATCATGATTAAGTACTGTTGTCTGGAATGGTTAAAAGCCCTATTAAAGGGAGCTCGGTATATTGGCCGAGGCTCGGATCTGAGGATGACTGGATGTGTCAGGAACTGAACATCTGGCTGTATAAGAATCAAAGGGATAACATTGAAAGCAGGGAATAGGCAGCCTGCTGGCTCAGAGGATCAGTTGACGAACTGGTCCTGAAAGAAAAGAGAAGTGAGGACAAGAGAGATGAGGAACCTCTTGTACCTGGAACACAAGGATGGGATGTGTTACATTCCCTTCCTCAAGAGAATAGGGGTGGTATGATGACCCGTTCGCAAAGTATTAGATTGCCTCCACGGTCGACGAGAGACAGAGGCAATGGTAGTTTTGAGCAGAGTGAGAACCTCCAGGAAGAAAGGTCAGGACAATGTGAGTCAGTTTCTGAAGAGCAGGATTTCAGAAATAATAAGCTAGAAGTTAGCTGGATGAGACCCCTACGGGAGGTTCCCGTGGGAGGGGGTCTCGGTTTTGTAAATGTGCCCTTGACCAGTACGGAGGTGCGTAATTTTAAGAGGGAAATTATTTCCCTGATAGAGGATCCCCAGGGATGCGCTGAACAATTGGATCAGTTGTTGGGACCGAATATATATACATGGTATGAATTAACGGCTATATTTAGGACTCTGTTTACCCTGGATGAGCGTGGAATGATTCGCCAGGCAGGGATTAGAGTCTGGGATCGGGATCGCCAAGAGGGACTAGATGTGGTACCTGGAGAAGCTAAATTCCCCCTGGCTAGACCTAATTGGGATAAAAATACCATTGATGGTCGGGTATTAATGGAAGAGTATAGGGTTAATCTGATTAAAGGAATCAGGGAATCTGTTCCGAAGGGACAGAACTTTAAAAAGGTATTCGAAGTTCCTCAGGGACCCGAGGAGACCCCCTCGGCATTTTTGAATAGATTGCGTACGGCTATACAGCAATATGGGGGTCTGGATATAGAATCCCCAGCAGGGGAACAATTAGTATTAATGAGTTTCATTACAAATTCAGCCCCAGACATAAGGAGGAAATTACAGAAAACTGAGAATTGGCATGTGCAGGGAATAACCCAGCTTCTACAAATTGCGCAAAAAGCCTTTGTACAGAGATCTGAGGATAAGCAGAAGGGAAAGGCTAAGATTTTAATGCAGGCATTTAAGGGAGCTGTGGAGGGGCAGCAAGGAAAAGGTAGGGACTGTGTGCCAGCTCCTGGACGTTGTGAGAAGTGCCGGGAGTGGGAGAGTAGAGACCAGAGATAATTTCATAAATCACAACTTCTCACTTCAGTCACTGACCAATATTGATTAAAATTCATGCTAAAATTTAAATGTCATAAATGATCGTTTATCCATACTGTAGAATGAGCGAATTTAACTACCAGTTAATTCCAATTTATGAAATAAATTGTATTCAAATGTGATTTTGCACAGGGAGTACCTGAGAGTTGAGTGATATAATAACATTTGCAGGGAGAAATGTTTGCGCAAATAGGATGAGTTCTATACATCTTAACTTTAAGTGTATGTGAGATAAAGAAAGGATCTGATGTGTAAAGTGGCTGGATCAGCCAGTTGAAGGGGGAGTGTGCATGTCCCTTTAAGCACGTTGTGGCTCTAATGAATTGTATGCTGTTCACTTGAAACTGAGGCTCCAGGCTCCTCTCTTGCAGTTAGAGGTATGGAGCCCTCTCAATAAATTTAGAACACATTCAGCAGTCAAGGTCTGTGAGCTTAAAAGATCGCCCACCTCTGGAGAATAAAGAAACCTCTGGGGAATCCAATAAGTTAATGATTGATTTCTCTGGTGCATTTTCCTCTGGAGTGAAACTCATGCCTCAGCACAATTTCTGTATTGCCGCTGTAATTTAGTTCTGGAATATGATTTAATTAGTGGCATAGTTCAGAACAATTGGGTGCATAGGCATAACAATATCATTAATAGCTCACAGATCTTGTACCAGATGCTATTCAGTACATCTTGACTTAAGGACTGGAGAAATTGGCATGTTAGAATGAGATTGGAAGGGCACCAATATTTCTTGATTCAGTAATGACCCCACAAGCTCCAGGATTCATGTAGTAGAACTCTAAGTGGAATATAATAGAAACTAGACTGTACTTAAATGATTGTGTGTGCAATCCTCATAAGTACATATTTTGAATGTTTTCGGTGCCGGTTTTTACAGATTGTTTTAAATAAGGCCAGCTCCTGTGGGCTGTGGCGCAAGGCATTTAATGTTTAAACTACAATAGCGACGTTAAATAATCGTTAAATTCATTGCCGTCTGCAGTGACAAAGACATGTCTTATTCCCACTCGGCTATTTTTAAAATAAATTCATTTCAGAATACAGTTAATATCACTCGCCGAATCGTTATGGCTAATGGTGTAATTTTCAAATACGAAGCGATCTTGATGGATAGGGATGATCTGACTCTGACTACAAGTAGAGAACATAATCCAGCAGCCTTTTTAGTCTCTCCAAGCTCTGCCAACACCATCAATGAGTTAGAGCATATATGCTTGGAGGTGATAGACCTGCAGACTAAGATTAGAGAGGATTTAAGTGATGAGCCTTTACAGGAGAGAGAACGATGGTTTATTGATGGCTCTTCCCGCTGTATTGATGGCACTCGCTATAGTGTAGTGGATGGGAAAGAGGGGGTAGTTATTGAAGCCGGTCGCCTTCCCGGTCACTGGTCAGCCCAGTCTTGCGAATTATATTCCCTCTGACGAGCTCTCCAAGGCCTGGAAAATAAGGTGGGCACAATCTACACAGATTCAAAATACGCTTTTGGGGTAGTGCACACCTTTGGGAAAATCTGGAAGGAGCGGGGAATGATAACGGGAAAAGGACAGAAATTGATGCATGAGAACCTAATTGTCCAATCCTTGGAGGCTCTGATGTTACCTGAAGAAATAGCTGTGGTTCATGTATGGGGCCATCAAACTGGTGACAGCCCTGAAGCACAGGGCAACAGACAGGCAGATGCAGCTGCTAAACAGGCTGCGCTCACTGCGAAAGTGGACATGCAGCTGTTACTCCCCATCCCACAGGAGCTTAAAAAGACTCCCATCTTTTCACGAGAAGAGGAGGTTTATATGAGGGATCAGGGGATGCTTCAAACTAGTGATGGGTTGTGGTGGACAGCCGAAGGACGCCAAGTGCTGAACAAAGCATTGGCACCGCAAATTTTTGACCAGCTCCACCAACAGACACACTGGGGAGCCCAGGCACTTGTCGACACTTTTGTACGCTCCTTTCATTGTTCGGGCGTATACACTGTAGCCAAGCAGAGTACTCAGGGGTGTCCAATTTGTCAGAAAATTAATGAGAAAGTCATGCGCCAGGTAATGCCTAGCGCTCGCGATATCGCTGTACGCCCTTTCCAATGGATACAAGTGGATCTCCCTCTCACAACTTCTAACCTCATTATTTCCTAACCCTGTACAGCCCAGTTCTACCTCCTACCCAAGATACACAAACCCAATGGTCCCAATAGACCTATTGTTTCCGAGTGCTCCTATTCCACCAAACTGGTACCTCGACTCTATTTTGTCCCATCTGGTCCAGTCCCTCGTTACCTACGTCCGCTAAACCTCAAGTCCTCCATCACTTCAAAAGGTTCCAGTTCCTTGTACACAGCTGGCTCATCTTCAGCATTGACATCAATCTCTTTTCCCATACTGATAGTCTCAAAGACCTTTGATTCCTTCTTAATAACAGAGCCAACTTGTTCTCATCCTTAATAACTTCTTTGACTCAGCCCACTTCCTCACAAGTCAAAGCAGCAACCATGGGTACCCGCATAGGCCACAACTTATTGTTGGTTATGTGGAGTAATACATTCTACAAGCCTTGAAGAAAATTTCAGGCCTGAAACATCAGTTATATACAGTGCCTTCCATAATGTTTGGGAGAAAGACATTTTTTTTTTTATTTGCCCAATGCACCACAATTTTAAATTTGTAGTCAAACAATTCACATGTGATTAAAGTGCACATTCCAGATTTTATTAAAGATTATTTGAGTACATTTTGGTTTGACCATGCTTTTAATACAGAGTTTTAATACAACACTTTTAATACAGAGTTCCCCTATTTCAGGGTACCACAATATTTGGGGCATAGTGATGGTATGTTTGTTAGTCATGTTCAGTACTTTGTTGAATATCCCTTGAATGTCTCCTTAAAGCCCATGATTCATAGACATCACCAGGTGCTGAGTATCTTCCCTAGTGATGCTCTGCCAGGCCTCCACTGCAGCCTCCTTCAGCTCCTGCTTGTTTCGGGGGCTTGTCCCCTTAAGTTTTCTCTTAAGCATTTAGAAGGCCTGCTCAATTGGATTTAGATTGGGTGACTGCCTTGGCCATTCAAGAATTTTCTAGTTTTTAGCTTTGAAAAACTCCTTTGTTGCTTTTGCAGTATTTTTGTGATCATTATCTTGCATAGATGAAGTGCCGTCCAATGAGTTTGGATGCATTTGCTCAAATTTGAGCAAATGAGATATTTCTATACACCTCAGAATTCATTTTGCTACTGCCATCAGCAGTTTCATCAACAATGAAGATAAATGCACCAGTACCTGTGGTAACCATACATGCCCAGGCCATAACACCCCCACTACAGTTCTCAGATGAGGTGGTATGCTTTGGATCTTGAGTTCATTTAAGCCATCACACTTTGCTCTTGCCATCGCTCTAATACAGGTCTCATCTGCCCATAAGACCTATTCCCAGAATTCTGCAGGCTCTTTTGGCAAACTAATCTGGTCATCCTGTTTCTATAGTTAATTCGTGGTTTACATCTTGCAGTGTTTTTAGGGATTTAGGGATTTTTCTTCATTAGACCAACCCCAAGGTTTATTGTGGCTCTGGAACAGTGTGTGCAGTTAAAATATTTCTTTGTCCCTTTTCCATTACTTTGGGTCAATTTTCTTTCCTCCAAACTTCATAATTCTGTGATTTGAGAGGAATGGTTTCTCTTGCAGTTATGTTGGAAGAATCTTTCAAAAGTGTGTGCCATTAAGAGTCAAATAGCTTCCAGAGCATGTTCCTTCAGGTTATTATACACCTTGCTATTAACCAAATCTCTCATAAGAGGATGCAGACTTCTAGAGGTATGTCAGGGTTGGGGGGCACAGGTGGTGGGTGAAATGGGGGAAGGACCCGAATATTCAATTTTCGAAGAGTAGCTATGAAGTATTGAACTGCACGTTTCACAAACATTTCTACGACTGATTCCCCCTGCATTGAATTCGTCCATCGTTATTGAATGAAGATCTACCGGGCCCAATGCCTGAAGAGGGCGCACAAAATCAGTGAACCAGTGCAGATTCGAAAGGTCAACATGCCCTGTTTCTGCTCCGTAAATGATTATATGGTTATAATGAGAATTTAGTCAGCCTACCAGACCCTTTGCAATTACTGAGCTCACCAGTATGCTTTTTCTTCTTAATGATGTTCCAAACAGTTGATTTTAGTAATCCTAAGGTTTGGGCAACGACTCTTACTGTTTTGTTCTTGTTTTTCAGCCTCAGTGGCTTTGTTGACTTTCATTGGCATAACTGGTCCTCATGTAGAAAATGGAAACTACAGACTCCAAAGGTGATCAAAAGATTAGAGGCAAGCCTAGCTCTCTTATACCCACACCAATGAAGCAATTAAACATAGCTGGGTACTCACAAACACCTGTGAAGCCAAATGTACCAAACATTATGGTGCCCTGAAATGAGTCGACAGTGTATAAAAAGTGTTGTAATTTCTACATGGTCAAACCAAAATGTATCCGAATAATCTTGAATAAACCTTGGAATGTGCACTTTAATCACATGTCCTTGCATCTCCTCCATTCACCACACATCTGCCCTGGCCCCCTCCACCTCTGGATGCAACAGGTCAGCCTGTCCCCTCGTCCTCAACTACCACCCACCAGGCTCTGCATCAAGCATATCCTCCGCAATGTCTGCCACCTACTACGTGATTCCAACACCAGACACAATTTCCTTCCCCTCCTCTTTTTGGTTTCCGCAGGAACAGCTCCCTCTGTGACTCACTCATCCCTTCCTAATTGCTCCCCTGTGACTGCAAGAAATTATAAACCCACACCTTCTCCCTCACCACCATTAAGGGCCCCAAACAGCTCTTTGAAGTGAAGCAACACTTCACTTGTGAATCTCCAAGGGTTAATACTGCATCCAGGAGATTGTTTTGTTGAGCACTTTCACTCTGTCCGTGACATTAAATGGGACCTCCCAGTGGCCACCCATTTCAATTCCATGCCTCCCTCCTTCATTGCCTGTCTGTCCATGGTCTCATGCACTGCCAAACCAAGGACAGCCACAAGTTGGCAGAATACCACTTAATATTTTGATGGGCATTAATATTGACTTCTTCAGTTTCTGTTAAATCTCTTCCTTTAGTTCTCTGAATTACAAATAATTACAGTGGTACCAGTACAATTGGCAATATACTGTCAGCAAAGTTGCCAAGATGGTCAGGGGTGGGGGGGGGGGGGGGTCTAGGTAGGTATCTGAGAGCATATGTGAATGTTTGTGTACATATGTGCTACTTTCCCGTTAAAAAGGAAAGCAAGAGTGCCAAGTAAATATATATGCGCTAAGTTGTTTTTGATGCTCAATAAATACATTTTGGGAAAAAAATCTCCTCTTCATCTATTTTTCCTCTACCCCCCTGTCTCCAACACTCCCCTGCTCCCTTTACCCTTTCCTCTCCATTCAGAGAGCTACCCCTCCCCATCATGTCTCAGCTTCTCTTCTGTTCTCCCACCTATGACCTGAGCTCCTCACCTCCTCCTCCCTTCCCACCTTTTAATTCAAGAATCTGCTTGTGTTCTTTTTGCTGATACCTTGCCTGAAACGTTGGTTACACCACCTCCTGTGGATGCTCTATTAGCTGCTGAGTTCCTCCAACACTTTGGGCAGTATGATCAGAGCCTCCCCACCTCCCTCGGAACTGGGTAGACTCCACTCCCTCTCTCCCCTAAGTTGGACCTGCCCCACTACCCCCTGGGGTCAGGTCAGTCCCACCCCACTCACCCACAACAAGACCAAACCCTCCCATTCCCCCTGAGGATGGTCTCTCCCTTGTCTTCCCCCCACACCCCCCCCCCCCCCAAGTTTGGGTCAGACCCTCCCTACTCTTCCCCCCCCAAGTTTGGGTCAGACCCTCCCTACTCTTCCCCCCCCAAGTTTGGGTCAGACCCTCCCTACTCTCCCCCCCCCCCCTTCCTAGTTCAGGTCAACCCCATTCCCTACAGGGATAGTCCTTCCCCACTCCCCGCTGAGGTTGTCAGACCCTCCCCACTGCCCCTCAGGTCAGGTCACTCCCTTCCTACCCACTCAGACCAAACTACTCAACCTCATACACACATGGTAGGAAACATCTGCCCCATCTGAGTTCAGATCAAATTGCTCCATTTAATTCTTCAAGGATTACACCACATAATTCCATTAATGCCATGCAAACCTGTGCCAGCCAAGTTGGTCAAAATCAACCCCCATTCTATCTTTAAATTCCTGACACCACTCATCTTTTAATCCAATTTTCTAGTTCCCTTTAACCTACTCATTTATAATTGCGATTAATTAAGGGCTGGGATTTGGAGCTGTGTTTAATGATTTCAGACACTGAAGCTATAATTTCAGATTTATTGTCAGAGTACATACATGACATCACATTCAACCCTGAGATTCTTTTTTCCTGCAAGCACGGCAGAATTTCCACTTATTGGTAGTGCAACAAAAACTGTACTCAACATTCACATGTAAACAAATAAAGAAATGTGATCAAACTGCAATACCACAAGGAGAAAAATAAAAGTACAAAACTAAGAATCCTTAAATGAGTCCCTGATTGAGTTTGTTGTTAAGGAGTCTGACGTTGGAGGGGGAGCAGCTGTTCCTGAACCTGATGGTACAAGTCTTATGGCACCTATACCTCTTTCCTGATGGTAGCAGCGAGAACAGTGTGTAATGGTGGTGGGGGGGGGGGGGGGAAGAGGGGGTGTTGGGTGGTGTAGATCCTTGATGATTCTGCTGCTCTCCAACGGCAGCATTCCCCATAGATGTTCTCGGTGATGTGGAAGGTTTTACCTATGATTACCTTTTGCAGGGCTTTACTCTCAGGGCTATTGGTGTCCCCATACCAGACCATAATGCAGCTGGTCAGCACACTTTTCATCATAAGTCTGTAGAAATTTGCCAGGGTTTCTGGTGTCATACCAAACCTCTCCAAACTCCTGAGGAAGTAGAGGCTCTAATGTGTTTTCCTCACAATGCCATTAGTGTGTTGGCTCCAAGAAAGACCCTCTGAGATAATGACTCCCAAGAACTTACATTTTCACACCCTCTCCACCTCTAATGCCCCAAAATCATTGGATCATACAAATAGCTTCATAGAATACAGCATGGATGTACATCCATACTTGGCTTTTGAGTATGCAGACACACCAGTCCGAGACTAATCCCATTTTTCCTTTCACATCCCCATTAACATCTTTCTTTCGAACCCAGACACCGAGTAATTTGTAGCAGTCAATCAGCCTCCGAACTCAACACACCTTTGGGTTATGAGAGGAAAAACAGACAGATGAACTAGTGCCTGTTCAGTTGGTGCAAAGACAGGGTTTCAGGATCATTGGGATCTATTCTAGGAAAGGTACGATCTGTACAAAAAGGACGGATTACACCTGAACCGGAAGGGCACCAATATCCTGGTGGCAAGGTTTGCTGGAGAATTCAAACTAGTTTGGCATGGAGATAGGATCCAGAATGATAAGGAAGAGAATGGAGCAGATGGTGGAAAAGTTGATGCAATATGCAGTGAGATTGTGAGGAGAGTGGACACATAGTGCTGCTCCAGAGGTTTCAACCACGTGGTCTGAATACCAGTGGCTACATACAACTTTAAATAGCCTGTTAAAGGAGCCGATAGTATTTATAAGTAAAAATCCTGCAACTATGGAGGTTTGTTCCCAAGATGGCAGCACCTGTGCTTGCCAGTGGCCGAGGAGGGCACCAGAAACTGGAAGAAACAGGAAGAACACTCCCTGTTCAGGAGAAGCAGAGGAGACAACCCTACAGGGGTTGAAGGATTCTTACAGGCTGCGGGCTACTGGAGACTGGCTCATGGGAATCAGGTTTTGGAGAGGGTGCTGAGGGAAAGATGGGCTCCTGAAGGGCCTCAGGAGTTGAATGCTTCCTAATTGTCAGATGGAGATTTGGATCTCGGGTTGCCAATTAATTCAATAGGAGTCTGAGTGGCTGCGAAGGCTGCAGGAGCACTGGAAGCAAATCCATGAACATTCAGTGTCTCTGAAGGGGCTGTCTTTTGCTTCTCTTTCTCCTATTGTTAGGTGTGCTGGGCAATGCTCATGGTGACTCTGTTTACCTTATAGCAGACAAAAGTTAAAGTACATCATCTGTTATATCTTTATGTAACAATAAAAGGAACCTTGAATGAGGGAGATGAATGTAGACCATGGATCAGTACATGGAATTACGATGTTGTGCCATCTCAGACTTGGCTGATACAGGTCTTGTGCTTTAGATGTTTTAAAAGGGTTACAAAGGAGGTAAAATGGGGGGGTGGGGGGGTAGTAACATTACTAATCAGGGAAAGTATCACAACTGCAGAAAGGAAGGACATTCCAGAGGGATTGTCCAGAGTCAGTTTGCGTAAGTCAGAAACAAAGGGTGTAATCTCTGTGTAGGAGAAGTTTATAGGCTCCCAAATACCCCTCAGGATACTGAGGAGCAGATTATTAGGCAGATTTTGGAATCATGCTTTTTAAATTTAGACCTCCAGCCAATTTACACCCAAGTAACTTTTGAACGATGGGAGGAAACCAGAACCCTCAGGGAAAACTCACGCAGACACGGGAGAACAAACTCCTTATAGACAGCGCGAGATTTGAACCCCAGTCCCAATCGCTAGTGCTGTAAAGGTGTTACACTAACCTCTATGCCAACCATACCATCCTAGTATTGGGTAATGAACCTGCTCAGGTGACAAACCTCTTTGTGGGGGAGCATTTAGGTAATCGTGACCACGAATCCTTGATCTAAGCAAAGCTAAGGACAAGGATAAAAGCAGACAAAATGGTAAGGTGCTTAATTGGGGAAGGGCTAATTATGATGGATAAGGCAGGAACTGGGGAGAGTAAATTCGGAATAGATGTTCTTGGAGAAAAGCACAAAAGTAATATGGAGGGTGTTTTGGAACCTCTTGTGTGGAGTTCCGTAAAGGTTTGCCCCACTGAGACAGTTAAAAGATGAGAGGATAAGGGAACTGTGCTTGACAGAACAGGCAAAACAATTAGTCAAGAAGAAGGAAGCACACATAAGATTTCGGAAGCAAAGGTCAGGAAGGGCTCGTGAGAATTATAAGGTAGGAAAGCATTCAAGAGGGAACTTGAAAGAGCTGGAAGGAGGCATGAGAAGGTCTTGGCAAGTAGGATTAAAAAAAACTATGGAGGTGTGAAGAACTGAAGGATGATTTGATGTATAAAGGAGGTAATAATGTGCCTGGAGGCAGAGGAGATCCTAAATGAATACTTTGCTTCATTGTTCACTAGAGGTGGGGGGGAAACGACCTTGGACAATGTGAGGTCAGTACAGAACAAGGTTGTGTTCTGGAATATGTTGAGGTTAAAAGGAAGTGCTGAATCTTCTTAAACATTTGGATTGATAAGTCCCTTGGACCAGATGAGATATGCCCCAGGTTACTACAAGAATCGAGGGAAGAGATTGTTGGGGCATTGGCAATGATCTTGAGAATGGCAAATGTGGTCCCCTTGTTTAATGAATGTAAATAGGGAGAATCCTGAAAATTACAGACCAGTGAGGCTTACGTGAGAGGTGAGCAAACTATTTGAGAAGATTCTTGACAAGGTTTACGAGCATTTGGAAAAGCAGTCTTCTCAGGGATAGTCAGCATTACTTTGTGAAGGACAGGTCATACCTTATTTGCCTAATTGATTTTTTTGAGGAAGTGACAAAAAAAATTGATAAAGGTAGGGCAGTAGATGTGACGTATATGGATTTTAGTAAAGTTCTTCGTGGTAGAAAGTCATGATCATAGGATTAATGGAACCTTGTCTGTGTGGATTCAGAATTGGCTTGACCAGTGGAATTCTGCAGGCATCTGTTATAGGACCCCTGCTCTTTGTGATTTTTATAATGACCTAGATGTAGAAGTGAAAGGATGGGTCAGTAAATTTGCAGAAGACACAAAGGTTGGAGGTGTTGTGGCTATTGTAGGTGGTTGTAGAAGTGAAGAAATTTGGAAGATTTAATTTGCAGGTAGAGTACATGGTAATGGCAAGATTCTTAAGTGTGGAAGAACAGAGGGACCTTGTGGTCCAAGTTTGTACATTTCTCAAGGTTGCCACACAGATTGATAGGGTAGTTAAGTAGCTTATGATGTGCTGGCCTTCTTTAGTCAGGGGGAGGAGTTCAAGAGTTGTGAGGTAATGTTGCAGGTTTATAAAACTCTGGTTAGACCACACTTGGAATATTCTGTTCAGTTCTAGTTGTCTCATTACTGGAAGGATATGAAGAGGGTGTAGAGGAGATTTACCAGGATGTTGCCTGGATTGGAAAATGTCTTATGAAGCAAGTTTAACAAAGCTAGGGCTTTTCTCTTTGGAGCAAAGAAGGACGGGAGGTGACTTAATAGATTAAGATGAGAGGAAGAGATCAGGTGGATAACCAATACCTTTTTCCCAGGGTGACAATAACAAATGCCACAGGACATCTGCATAAGGTAAGGGGAGATAAGTGTAGGGATATGTTAGGATTGTTGTTCTTTTACACAAACTGTAGTGGAATTCATTGCCAGGGGTGGTGATGGGGGCTAGTACAATAGGGACATTAAAAAAACCTTAGACACATATATGGATGCAAGAAAAATAGAGGTGAGATAGAAAAGGTTCAGATTGTTGAGTAGGTTTATATGGGTCAGCACAACATTATGGGCAGAAGGGCCTGTACTGCGCTGTAATATTCTATACTATCAGCATTATTTTGCTTTTCCCAAATCTACTTCCTCTTTCTCACTACATAAATATTCTTGGTGTTTAATACTCAAACATTGGTTAACAGTAAACAGGAGAAAATAATGCTCTTTCTGAACACTTGATCAAGGCTAAATTCCAATTCAAATTTATTTCCAGATAAAAATCACAAACACATGAGCACTTGAAAATTCACTGCTGAAACATATTCCCTGGCTGCAGCAGGTTTGCTGGTGAAACTATTTCATCCCTGTTCCTTGGGTTGCTGCACGAGTTATTGTGATGGTGCAACTTTTCTACAAACAAGCATCAAATCAAGACTGAAATCCAGAGAACTTCATGTGGTTTTCAATCTCAGATTCCTCAAGTTTCTGAATGTTGAACACCATGCCTGAAATTACCAATTTCTCCGAATCATTGATCACCTACATCAATATTTATAAAATCTCGTCCTGCACTATTCTGTTGAATGTTTCTTTCATCCCATTGAACATTTTTTTGCTTCATTAGTTTAATCATTTTGTCCCAATGACAGACCATCAGAATTCCCCATGCAATGATAGATGACCAATCTTAATCATATTCAAATGGTAACTCTACAATCATTAATCTCCCACCCTGCTCAATCTAAATCTTCACAAAAGTCTTCACCAAAATGTTGGCTTTTAAAAAAAAACCTGACAATTTAAGAGGGTTCAATCCAACCACTAGAATACCTCCTGCCCAAGTGGAAATTATGCATGTTCTGCTGCTCCTCTGACCCAGATGGGAGGCATTGAAATAAACTCAACTGCAGGTTCAATCTGTACACCATTGTTCTTTGGGCTGCCTCCGTTTCCCCTTCAAACACTATTTGTCATTGATACCTTCCAAAGGACTACCCAATAACTTGCCCATCCTCTTCAAACATGCCAGGCCTTTCAGCAGTTTCTGGTTTTAATATTGAGGGTGTTTCTGGAAATTGGGCTGCAAATGGCGAGAGTGAGAGAAAGGAGTGTGTGAGAGTAAGAATGTAGTACCAAGGAAGAGGAAAAGTGAGAGCAAAACAGACAATGTATGCAAAATGAAGACATTGAGAGATGGCTTGGTGAAGTGAAATACCATATATTTTGGAAATCTGAAATAAAATGCTAAAAATAGCAAGACTGATAGTATTTGTAACGAGAGGATGGTTAACATGATCTTTTGTGAGCCATTAACCTGAAATATTCTTTGTTTCTATCCCCATAGATGCACAACCATGTCTCAATGTCATGTAGCATACACATGTATATGTCCTATCTGCTCATTTCTAGCATTATTAATTTTTAAAACCTGGATTAATTGAACTTTTAACCAATTACAGACTATTCCTCTGTAGTTTATCACTTACCTGAGCATCTCCTTGCTCTCCCTCTCGGGAATTGATGTAACTAAACTGACCCCTCACTATTGGTGAACAAGTAGAACCCCTCTCCTCCAGCCTGGGCATCCTGGGGTCAAACAAACATATTGCTGACACTATATATTATTGGTGAACACCACCCAAAGCTCAGTGAGGAACACCTCCTGCATCTACTCCAAGGGCCTGTACAAAGTTGACATAGCATTGAAGCATTCAAATGACACAACTGAATTAGTAATAAACCAGAAAAGTGCTGAAAGGCTGCAGCAGATCAAAAGAGTGTGGAGAGAAACAAGTCGATGGCCTTGCAGAATTCCCACCTGCCAAACATTTCCAGGTTTTTATTTCAGATTTCCAGCATCTGCAATATTTTACTTTTGCCCCTCTGAATTAGTGGTTATTCAAGTTAACAGTTCATTTTCCAAACCAGTGGAGCTTTTACTCTGGGACACCCTCTGTTTAGTGAATTCTGAATGTTTAAAAATCATCCAAGTGTTGCAACACTTGGTCATTGATTCAAGGACATAACTTCTCCAACTCCAGGGAGACGAATTAAACGACAGAAGTAAAGTCTTGTTCTGTGAGATTATCTTTGACCTCAGTGGGGAGTCGATCAAACAACATATCCTCAACAATGAGATTGGTCTTCTTGAGTAATGTGCAAAGGCCAATCTCAGGGGGCAGCCTCTCCAAGTGATTCCCTTTCAGTTCCAGGTGAGTGAGTTGGGTCAACTGTCCAATTTCAGGTGGAATGCAAGTGATGCAATTTTGCCCCAGATGTAACATTTTCAGTTTTAGGCACTGGAAGAGCTGAATGGACAGGGCCTCCACTTTGTTTTTGGTGATGGAGAAATGCTGCAAGTTCTGGAGTGACTGAATGTCTGGGGGGAGAGTTGTGAGCAGATTGTGGCTGAGGTCCAGGTGTCTCAGTTTTCTCAGGGTGAACAAAGCACTTGGCAAGGACTCCAGTTTGTTGTTGTTCAGGAAAAGCTGCTCAAGGTTCTTGATGAGGCCGATGGTTGTTGGGATGGAGAGGATGGAGTTGTGCCAAAGTTTGAGGCAGGACAGCCTTTTGAGATGCTGGAAACTAACGATCTCCTCAATGGTTTGAATGTTGTTGGCTTTCAGGTCGAGTTTCTGAAGGTTAGCAAGGCTGAATATTGCATGCGGGATCCTCTCAAGCTCACAATTCTGTAGCTCAAGATCAGACAGGGTGGCTAACTTCTTCAGATTATTCAGAACCAGCAACTTGGTGCCATCGTTTTGAATTACTAACTTGGACAGGTGAGTGGCGAGTTCCATGACATTGGAGGGAATTTTGGAGAGATTGCTCTTCAGGATGAGTATTTTGAGGTGCCTCAGTTCCTTGAGGGACTCCAGTCCAATGGCCTTGTTGGTTTCTGAATTCAGATTCCCGGAAAGGTGGAGCTCGATCAGGTTTTTGAGGGAGTATACCCAGAGAGGGATCTCGCCAATGTCAGTGAATTTGATGTGCAAGATGTGAAGGTGATCTCTGAGGAAATTGAAGGCAATTTGATCAACCCTTGCAGGACAGTGGTAGAGATAGAGCTCCCTCAGGGCAGCCATCTGAGAGATCTTAGCTGGCAACTTGACGTCAGGAACCAGCTCCAGCTTCAGGACCTCCAGATCGCTCATGTCAAAGACCGCTTTAGGAATTCCTGACAACATGAAGAGCTGCAGTTCGAGCTTCCCTTGGCTGTTTTTCGATACATGCTGCCTCAGCTTCTCATATGTCCACTCATGGTTAAGGTTCATCTCCAATAACTTGCTCTCACAGCCTTCAGACAGAAAAATAGCAAACCTCTTGGAGTAGAGTTGATCGTATTGATCCACCATGTGCAACAAAAAGGCAAAATCATTCTTCACGTCGGGAATATCACTGAAATTGCTCTCCTCGCGTACCTTCTCAAAGGAATATTCTTTCAAAGAGCCGCGGAACAGCCAGAAGAGCGTATAGAAACATACCAGTCCATAAAGTGCAATGACAATGATGTAGGTGATGAGGAGTTTCTGAAGCATGTAGGCCATACTGTGGGTGCAGAAGAAAACAGAGTAACCGGTGACATTTTTTATATTGGGCTTGCAGAGGTGTTCAAATGCAATTGAGTCAACAAAGGTAAATGCATAGCTCAAGATGATCATGAACTTCAAAGCCTTCACCACTGTCTGACCAACATAGAACTTGTAGATCAGGTCCCCATCCTCTGTGTGGGCCCGAAACCTGCGCACCTTTTCAAAGAGAGCCTTGGCCTGTTCGCCATCCTGCTTGTCCAGAATGTTCATGGAGGGAGAGCCAGTAACAGGAGGTTCGAAGGGCACTTCAGGGCAGGAGGCCAGTGAGGAGCAGGTGTCAGAATTGTCACTGGGCTCCAGTGTCACTGACTTGAACATTTTAGTCCGGTGCTGGCTGTTCTCAGGGTCTTCATTGGCAGTCTCTGAAACCGCTTTTGTGGTCCAAGGCGACTCAAAACACTTCCCCAGAATGGAGACGAAATGTTCTACCTTGGAGAAGGTTTTTGGGAATTTGAACCAGAAATTTCCACTGATCATGAGGATAATGGAGTGGACAAGGGCGACATAAGGAAAATACTTGGAATACCATGGCAAGGCCTTCTGGTAACAAACTTGACTTATGTAAACATACTGCTGGTAATCCAGGTTTGTTTTATGACCTCCTACTTTTGATTCTTTAGATTTGCCATTGTTGGAGGAATTTGGTACTCCCAAAGAACTTTGGTTCATGCTCTGGTTCTTCATTGATGACAACTCCTTTTCAGCAGTTGAAGCTTTTATTTCCGGTGTGGAGCACCTCAAAGTCATGTTCTGACTGTTATTGTTGCAAGGTAAACATGCAACTTTATCATTGGAAATGAGCAAGGTGGCTGATAAGAGGGACACCATTAACATGACCACCACAAAGTAGTCCATCAAAACGTCCCACCAGGGTTTGAGTAGGCGATGAGTGGGCTGACTCTCTGAGAGAGTGGCAAGTTCTGTCAGAGTGATCATGTCTGTAAAAGAGGAGCAGTAGCATTAAGCAGGAGAAAAACACTAAAGACTGCAGACACCGTGGTTGAAGTAAAAACAATGCTGGAGAAATTCAGCAGGTCAAACAATGTACTTTATGTAGCAAAGATAGATACATAACCAACATTTCAGGCTTGAGCCCTTCATCAAGGTATGAGCAAAATATAGGCAGGTACCTGAATCGAGCTGGGTTTATACTGTCTCAAACTGAAAGAGGCAAGTCTCGAAAGGATTGATGTTTGTTTTGGCCGTGGTTTCTGGAACCAGGGGTCCATCTCAGAGTAAGGAGTTGCTCATTGAAGATCGAGATGGGAGGAGTGCGAGCCCAGACAAGGGGTGGGGGAGGGGTGTGGGGAGCCTGAGCCCGGGGGGGGGGGGGATGTTTACGAGACTTAGGGTTGAGGTGGGGTAGACTCAGAGGGTGCCTCCATGGTGGAAAGGTCATTAGACCTTCGCGTATTTCCTGACCATTTGGCCCATCAAATCCATGCCAGTACCCAGCGGTTCCCATCAATCCTAGTCCTCTATTCCACTTCTCCCAGGTGCCTGTCATCCCTTCCCCAAATGTTCACTGCCGCGCACACACGCAACATTTCCCCCAACAACCTGTATGTCTATTCGTTGTGCAAACTCCACAGAGACAGCACCAGAGGTCTTAATGGAATCTGGGTCACTGGAGAGTGGCTTGTGGGAAGGGGGAAATTGACCTGAGTTAGAGGTCTTCCAAGCCAGAGACTAAGGATTTGCATGGAAAGCATTTACCTCACCTTTCAGAAATCATCAGATTCCCTAATTTTGCTTTTATTTGACGTAGCATTTTTAAAGTGGAGAATGAGCAGAAATGATGGTAGACAACGATGCAGGTGGGGAATGAGAGGTGGCTCTGGATGAAAGTTACAATGTTGATCCTCCAAGATGGTATCTCTAGGTTACTCCCAGTGTTGCATGACAATGAGAGTGGGAAGAAGACAGAGCACATGGATACATGGGGACCAGCTGGTGCAGGAGGGAGGGTTCCAAATTTATAAACAATTGGGATCATCCCTTCTGGGGCAGAGGTGACCTGGACAAGAGAAATGGGTTACACCTGAACTGGAGGGAGTCCAACAACTCTGGCGGGGAGGTTTGTGAGATTCACCCAGGAGGCTTGAAACTAGTCTGGCAGAGGATGGGATCCAAGGTGGAGAGAGAGGGACTAGAAAGGTTTAGGAGAGCAAGGAAGGAATGTTGTAGCAGATGGTGGGGAAGAAGCACTGAGATGCAACGGGGAAACCTAGTGTTTATTTTAACGCATGAAGCCTGACGAGGAAAGCGGACAAACTCAGGGAATAAATCAGTACAGAACAGTGGGGTGTTGGAGCCATAGCGGAGATGTGTTTGAAGGAGGACCAGGACTGGCAGCTTAAGGTTCCAGGAAACCATAGTTACAGGTATTTGGAGGTACAGTGGGAAGAGAGGTGGGGGGAGGGAATGCAATATTGGTCAAAAATATTACAGTCGTCTTTGGAGAGGATATTGCTAGAGAATCATTGTTTGAGGCAACGTAGGTGAGAATTAGGAAGTGAGAAGGAGCGTTCACCTCAATGGGTGTGTACTATAGATCATCAGGCAGTCACCGGAGGCTCGAGGATCAAACCTGCAGAGAGATTTCTGAGGTCTCCAAAACTAGCACAGCTGCTCTGGTCGGTGTTCAATGTCCCCAACATCGACTGGGAATGTCAATGTGTTGGGGAATGGATGGGGTGAACTTTGTTCAGCATGTCCAGGAGAACTTTCTCCAATCACCCGTAAACAGGCCGACTGGGGAAAGGGCAATATTCAACCTGGTCGGTAACTGAGGTATCAGTAGGGGAACACTTAGGAACCAGTGGCCAGAATTCTAGGAGCCAATAGTTATGGAAAAGAATAACATAGTTAAAAACCTCAACATGTTTAGGCAAGTTTTGGCATAGTTTGGATTATGGAGGGACATATGACCTCTCCGTCTGGAACCTAGTCGGAAGTCGCATCTCCTACCAATCAAGGTTGGACTCCGTCCACAAATTAGTGCATACCAGACCATTGACACCTTTAATCACCCAGTGATTACCTGGACAGGACCCTCCAGCTTACTGTTCTATGAAGTCCATCACTCTGAGACGAGGGAAAGAATAGGTTCCCTTAAGGCAGGGTCAGCACCAGAATGAGTGTTAGAGGAGGGCATTAGGGTAACTGGGTGGGGCACAGTCTAACAAGTCATAAACTCACTCAGCAGGGGAGGGGGGTGCCTACCTGGTGAGCAGATGTGAACTTTCTCTGTCCCTCTGACGTAGCAGCCGAAAGCGTTGCTTTTATTGTGTGAAGAGTCACTAGCGTGCATCAAGCTATACATTAGTGATGTTTGGCACACACTGGTGACACGAGCTGGACAGACAGTGAGCGATGGCTGCGAATATATGAAGGCATAGCACCTCGCAATGGGGGACCATGCCCATTAATTTCTCCCCTTCCCACCCCCGGCGAAGACCTTGCCTTAAGGATCAGGAGAAGCATCTATGTGTAGACTCAGAGGAGATAGGAAGATCACAAATATTTTGTAATTTTTTTGTGTGGAGCAGGATAGGTGTGAGTGGGAGGGGGAAAGAGTTAACTAAAAATAATCCTTGGGCATGCCTGCATCAGTCGTGAAGAGAAGTTAGTCTTCAATTGTATCAAGGTGGATAATGTCCAGATCCAGAAGGCAGAAAGGAGTGTTAGGTTGAGGACAGGAGAATTTCTGGAGGACTGGAGGATGTAAAATGTGGTGCCCAGATTTAAAAAGGGCTGTAAGGATCATCTGGGTTAACTATGGACCTGAAAGTCTGAGGACAGCAGTAAATAATCTGCTGGAGAGGATTCTGAGAGATGGAATCCATCAACAATTGAATGGACAAGGGGAAATTAAGGAGATCCAGCATAGATCTGTATGCACAAGAGCAACTAGATGAAAAATGAATTGCTGTGATAGAGTCAGAGAGAAATTATAGAGGACAATCTTTCAGACTGGAGAGTGCCTCATGGTTCAGTTCCAGGACCCTTGCTTTTTGTAATGGACAAGGATGTTTGTGGCAAGGTTAGTAAGTTTGTTGATGATAGGAAAATAGGTGATACTATGGGAATGGGGATCCAGATCAGATGGGGAACTGGATAAGGGAATAGCAGTAAGTGTGAGGTGGGTACATCGAACCAGGAAAACAGAGTAGAGAAGAGAGTGTTTGAGACCCTTGCCTTCATTGGCTGGGGCATTGAATATGTGTTGGGATGTCATATTGAAGCTTTACATGACAGTAGTGAGGCCACACTTGGAAATATTGTGTGCAATTTTGCTTGCCTACCCATAGAAAGGATATTATAAAGTTGGAAATTATACAGAAAAGTTTGTTGCCAGGATTAGGGAAGTCGAATTATTTTGAGAGACTGGAAAACTGAACCTGCTGGGAGGGGATCTCATTGAAGTCTTTAAAATCATGAAGGGTGAATTGTAATAGTCTACTTCCTAGAATAGGAGAATCTAAGATGAGATGCCATTTCTAGAAGGTGAGGGAGGTGGGATAAAGAAGGGACACGAGGGGACAGTTCTTCACTCAGAGAGAGGTAGGCATGTGGAATAACCTGATGGACAAAATGCTGGAGTCAGGGACTCCATCTTCCTTTGATAACTCGTGGAATGGGGGAACTGGAGGGATGTGGGTAGGTTGGTCTGCAGCAGGAGGGTACATTGTTCAGTAGGGACATGCTCGACCTGTGGGCCTGATCCCACACCATGGGACTCCAGGACTAAAGCAAACAAAAAGTGGTCAGATACTCACATAAAATTGGCGTTGGCTTTCTGCTTTCAAAGCAAACTGGACGTTTCCAGGTTAAGGCCCCAATCAAGTGGTAAACCAAGATATTATCAAGTATCCACACACATACCTGTGGAAGGAAGGGCTACTATTAAGCCAAGTTTATTATCATCCAATTGCACAAATACAACTCAACAAGATAATGTTCTCTGATCCTCGAACAAGCAGATATAACACACATACAGACAAGCAATACATATGCAGGACAAGTATTCATGTATATAAATAAATATGGGTTTATAGATAAGAGTGTCTCGGATGGTAAGTGTGATCTGTTCCTTTCTGTATTCTCTCTGCCCATGAGAAGAAGCTATTCCTCAGCCTGGTGATTCTGGCTGTGTTACTCCTATATCTCTTTCCCAATAGGAGTAGGTGAAAGATGCTTTGTGCAGGGTGTAGAGGTCCTGAATGATGTTGCACACTCTCTTTAGACAATGATCCCAGTTGATTATGTTGAAGGTAGGGGGGCACCTCTCTGCCACTCTTATGGTCCCAGAGATTGACCTCCAATCCGTTTCTCTGCAGAAACCATATCACAGTGTGATGCAGCCAGCCAGAATGCTCTCAATAGAACTCCTGAAGAAGGTTGACATGATTGTGGTCGGCAGCCTTACCTGCTTCAGTCTTCTCAGGAAGCACTGTTGCACCTTCCTTATAAGTGAGGAGATGTTTTGTGTCAACAATAGGTCACAGATTAAGTGAAATCCAAGGAAATTGGTGTTCTCTACTCTCTCCACTACTGAGTTATAGATGTGTCATGGAGGTGGGCGTTTCTAGTCCTCCTGAAGTCCCTGATCATTTCCTTCATCTTGTCCACATTGAGACTCAAGTTGTTACTCTCACATCATCTCAAGACTTTCTACCTCTTCTCTGTAGTGTGACTCATCATTGATGCTGATGAGGCCAATTACTGTTGTGTCATATACAAACTTAATGACTCTGATGGAGCTGTGACAGTCATCTACAATTCCTCCACACTCACACAAACCAGAGTTGCATCAGTTTGAGCAGAGTTCAGCAAGGATTTACAAAGGTCAGGAGCAGGAACCACGTACAACTTAAAGGAGAGCATTAGTCATCAGCAGGTGGAAGTTACGTAGTTACAAGGCTCAGGAAAGTCCCTTGCTTTTTAATGGGGTAAACACTAGGGCGGCAGTTAGTGTAGCGGTTAGTGCAAAACTGTTACGGCACCAGGGATTGGGGTTCAAATCTGGTGTTCAAATCTGGTGTTGTCTGCAAGGATTGTGTACGTTCTCCCCGTGTCTGTGTGGGTTTCTTCCGGGTGTTCCAGTTTCTTCCCACTATTCAAAAACTTACTGGGGTTGTAGGTTGGATGTAATTGGGCAGCACGGCTTGTGGGCTGAAAGGGCCTGTTACCATGCTGAATTTAAATTGTTGGCAAGACCACACATGCTGTAGTTCACCTTCTGGTTACCCAGATGGAGCAAAGAAGTTATTAAGCTGGAAAGAGTGCAGAAAAGATAAGGTTCCCATCTATGGAAATTAAAGATGAGAAGACATGAAACTGAAGATTAGTGGCTGGTTTAGACAAGAAATTGGTTGGGAGGGAGACAATAAGATTCTATGAACTGAAATTGGAGGATGTGCAGTAACTGCTGGTGGCTTCGCAGGATAGCACTCAGACCTTGAGCTTAGAATGTCTGGAGGACAGCAAATGCAGCCCTCTTTTTCTGAAAGGCAGCAGGGTGAAGCTGGTAATTTACAGACCAGTGAGCCAAACAATATTGGTATCACTTGGAACGGCAGAGATGATCAGAGATAGCAAGTATGGATTTGTCAAGGGCAGATCCTGACCAATCAATCTGATTGACAAAACAAAATGTATCAACGAGGACAGTGCAGTAACCTCTGATAAGGTTCCATGGGGGAAATTTGTCCAAAAGGTTCAGATCCATGGAATTCAGAGCAGGTTGACAGGTTGTATCCATAATTGGCTTGGCATTCAGAAACAAGGGTGATGGCAGAGGGTTGTTTCAGTGAGTGAATGACTGTGACTAGTGGTGTTTCCTTGGGGAAGATTGCTGGGTCCCTTGTTGTTTGTCATTTTAATTTTAAAAAAATGAATGATACAACACAGTAGAAAGCACTTCTGGTCACTGAAACCTCTGCCACCCAATTAACCCCTTACATTTTGGAGGAAACACCCAGAGAAAACCCTTGCAGACACTGGGAGTACATACAAACTCCTTACAGACAGCACCCGGTTCAAACCCAGGTTGCAGGTGCTGTTATAGAGTTGTACTAAACTCTACAGCTACAAGTATGTGAATGATATACAAATGGATGTAGGAGAAATGATCAGCAAGTTCGTGGATGATAGGAAGATCATTGGAGTTGCTGATGACAGTGTGAAGGTTCAAGATGAAAAGGGATGAAGAGTGGCAAATGGAGTTTAATCCTGACAAATATAACCATACAACTGTTTACGGAACAGAAACAGGTCATGTCGGCCCTTCGAGACGGCACTGGTTCACTAGAACAACTCCACTAGCTCAACCCTCCCGCTCTCCGCCCATAACCCTCCAATCCCCTCACCTCCATGTCCACATCCAACCTTCTCTTAAATGACAGAAGGGACCCTGCCGCAACTATCTCATTCGGAAGACCATTCCATTTTGCCACCACTTGCTGAATGAAAAAGCCACCTCTAATATTTCTCTTAAAGTTTTGCCCCCTTACTCTTAACTCATGCCCTCTTGTTCCAACCGCCCCTGCTCTCAGGAGAAAGAGTCAGTTTATGTCTAGTCTATCTATTCCTTTCAAAATTTTAAATACCTCTATCAAGTCCCCTTTCAGTCGTCTATGTTCCAATGAATAAAGTCCCAGACTCTTTAATCTCTCCCTGTAATCCAGATGCTGTAAGTGAAGTGCCAGTTGATGAAGTAGACAAAGACGATGTGGTCAAACAATAATCATGGCTTTTATTAGCAGAAACTCATGGTACCATAATGAAAGACAATAGATGCATACACAGCTATATCCAAGGGGAGCGTCCCCAACAGCAGAGATAATGCACAGCCAATGTTAGCACAGCAAGGCTCGCCAGAGGGGAAACAGGCAGCTTGGCAGACATTCACCACACTAAGCCAGGCAACATCCTTGTAAACCCTCTCTGCACCCTCTCCACCTTATCTTTCTATAATTTGGCGACCATAACGGAGCACTGTAATCCAAACCAGGCCTCACCAATGCCTTAAACAGCCGGAGCATCACTTCCCAGCTCCTATACTCTATACTATGATTTATGAAGGCCTTCTTAACCACCCTGTCTACACTGAATTTTAGTAGTAGTCATGAGGCTAGTACATACACCATAAATGGTCTGGTCCTCGGGAGTATTGAGGGAGAGTCCTTGGCATGCAAGTCAGAGGCCCTTAAAATTCAAAGTCTAGATGTATTGTCAGAGTACGTACTCTACATGACATCACATCACCTACAACCTTGAGATTCTTTTCCCTGTAGGCAAGGCAGAATTTCTACTTATCAGTAGTGCAAAAAAAAACTTGCTCAAGAAAAAATACTTACACAAAAGAGAGAAACAAAGCAGAGCAAATGAACGGTGCCATATAGAAAATAAATATTCAATAAGAAATAATGTGTAAAGTAAGAGTCCTTGAATGAGTCTCTGACTGAGTTTGTTGTTGGAGTCTGATGGTGGAGGGGGAGCAGCTGTTCCTGAACCTGGTGGTGCGAGTCTTATGACACTTATACCTCTTTACTGAGGGTAGCAAGAACCGAGCTCGTCCTGGGTGGTGTGGATCCTTGAAGATTGTTCCTCCTCTCTGACAGCAGCATTCCATGCAGTTTTTCCTCGACGGCTGGGAGGATTTTGCCTGTGATGTCCTGGGCTACGTCCACTACCTTTTGCTGTACTTTCTGCTGAGAGGTATTGGTGCCCCCAGACCAGGAGCATCTGGTAGGGCAGTGCCAGTAGATAACATGGAATATGGGATACTGGCCTTCACCAATCAGTGCATTGAATACAAATGATGAGACCTCAGCTGAGATACTACATGCAGTTCTGGTCATCACCCTTTAGAAAGGATGTGATTCTACTAAGGGGGCATAGCAGGGATTCACCAGGGTTGCCTGGATGGAGTGGTTCAGTTCTAAAGAAAGACGGAAAGGCTAGATCCAATTTCCCTGCAGAGGTGGTTTAGGACAATATGATTAAGGTAGACAAAATTATGAGAGGGAATCTGTACTATTAATTATGATCACTACATGTATGGAAAATTTAAAAAAATATTTTTAAAAACAAAATGTAGGCAGGCACCTCAATTAAAATGGTGTCAGGAAGGACCACAGGCATTAACATCCATTTCTCCGGTTTCTGTTAGCCTATTCCCCATTCTTCCCCTTTGCTCCATCTCTTGGTCTTCTTTCCTCCAGCTTATAGCCCCTTCCCTCTCCATTCACACTGCCATTTTCCCCCCCCACACCCTTTCTTATCTCCTACCTGTGGGACTGTGCTCCAATCCCTACCCCTCTCCTCCCCCAATCACTTTGTTCGGGTGCCTTCCTACATTTTCTCACACCATGATGAAGGGCTCAAGCCCAAAACGTCAGTTATGTATCTTTATCTTTGCTATATAAAGTTCACTGTTTGAGTTGCTGAGTTTCTCCAGCATTGTGTTTTTACTTCAATCACAGTGTCTGCAGACCATCACGTTTTACTAGTGGTCTGAAAGGCTTGTTTCTGTGGCCCATGTGACATTGGCAGGAAAAAGGTGAGATTACAACGAACAAGCCCAATAAACCAGAAGCAAGGATAGATCCTTCAGCCTCCAGCAGGCTCTGCAAGTCAGTACTAACATATCTGGCAAGATGTAAAAGGTCACTTTCCCACACTGACCCCCATCCTTTGATTGCCTGAATACCTAAACATCAATCTTGTCTTAAATCCAACAACTGAGCCTCCTAAGCCCCTGAGTAGAGAATTCCAAAACTTCACCACTGTCTGAGTGATGCATTTCCTCTGAGCAACTCCTTACTGAGATAAACCCCTGGCCCCAGAAACCACAGCCAAGAGAAACATCAACCTTCTATTCACTCTCTTGAGGGTTGACATTGTAGGCCCTACCTACTCAATCTCTCCCATTCAATAAATCAGCCATCCCAGGAATTGATCAATGCCCCCCCAGTGAGTTGGGGCATTCTGGGTGTGGATTCACCAGAGCCTTATATAATTGAAGCAAGATGCCTCCACACTTGTACTCAACATATAGCTAAATTGCCACTAGTCGCTGTACTTACATGTTAACTTTTGCTGATCGACTGCTCTCTTGGTGTAAAACGAGTTGGCTGCACAGATACAATTTTCCAAAGATTGTCTTGATTTTAGCAATGTTGCAGGCCTAAGAAAGTTGGAAGACAGCAGGAAACTATAGTTAGATTGATGGCATCTTTGGGAAATTGTTAGAATCTATTGTTAAGTAAGCAATAAAATTGGTAACTTGTATCAGGCAGAATCAACATGATTTCAAGTTCAACTCTACTGTCATCTGATTATTCATGTACATTAAATCCCTGTTATCCGGAATTCAGAAAAAAAAAATCACAGCTAAAAAAAGGTAAAAAAATACGGAAATTTAAGACTGGCACACCTTGCTGTTAGTTCACCAATCATGCAACCTCAAGAACCAGAAAATGAAATGAACCGGCATCTACCAATCCACATAGGTGCCGGTTACCAGGGGTTTTACTGTACGTATACAACCTGATGAAGCAGCGCAACTCCAAACCAGAATGCATACACATAAACAACACGTAGTAATCCAAATATAAATAAAATTAATTTATGAATTTCTAGAATTGTCTCATCGCCTGTGGGAAGAGCTGTTTCCCAACGTGGCAGTCCTGGTTTTTATGCTTCTGTATCTCTTCCTTATAGGTAGTGTCTCAAAGATACTGCAGGGAGGATGGTAAAGATCTTCAGATTTTACTGAGCCCTCTTCAAACACTGCCCCCTATAGGATATAGTCGATAGAGGGAAGGGAAATGCTCCTGATCTCAGCAGTTTTAATCATCCTCCATACTAACTTCCAATCTGATGCTTTGCAGCTACCATTCCACATTAAGAGCAGCCAGCAGCTCCTGTAGAACATTGTTAGGATGGTGGGCTGTAGCCTCACCCTCCTCAACTTCCTTAGAATGTGTTGGCGCTGCTGCACCTTTCTGACCAGTAAGGTGGTTTGTGGATCCAGGATAGGTAATTTTTAAATGGATCCCTACTTGCCACTCTATGATGGAGCCATTATTACGTGGTGGGGAGTGGACCTTCGTCCTCCTGAAGTCCACAATTATCTTCTTTGCCTTGTCCACAATGGGACACATTGTTGTTCTTGCACCACTGTACAAACCTCTCAATTTCCTCTCTGTAAGCCGACTCATTGTCATTGCAAATGAGGCCAACTACCGTTGTGCCCTCTGCAAATTTGCCAATTCTGTTGGAGCTGAACCTGACAGTGCAGTCATGAGTCAGCAGCGTGAACGGTAACGGGCTGAGCACACAGCCCTGAGGTGAGCCTGTGCTCAGTGTGATGGGGCTTGAGGTTTTGCTGCCAACCAATCAAGAAGTCTAGTATCCAGTTGCAGAGAGGGTGTCGTATTCCAGTGAGGACAGTTTATCCATCACCTTCCAAGGTATTGAGGTATGATTGTGTTCAATGCTGAGCTGAACTCAATGAACAACAGCCTGGCAATATTTTTCAATTATATTAAAGAATAAAAAACATTTGACAAATTGATGAGTTGTTTGAGGATAAAATAAGCAGGGATGAAGCCTTTACACTTCAAATGTTCAGTAAGTTGCCACACAAAAAAAACGACACATAGACCCCCAAGGCTCCACTGATAACATCTCAGCAGTTTGGCATTGATTAATCAATGGAGAGAGCCAGAAAAAAATGGATCACATTGAGGGGGACTATAATCGAACTTGCAATTTACCACAGGGATCATAGCTGTGACCTGGGATCAACTTGCTAATGACACAGTGAAAGGGGAAAAGGTTAATGAGCGAAGTAACAAAAATGATAGAAAAGGAAACAATCAGACAAGTGAGGTAATGTGAAATATGCTTTATTAAGGAGGATTTTTAAAAAAGCTACAGATTGGAAGATATGGCCATCACTGAGACATAGACTGAGACTGTGATTGGAGCTGAATGTCCAAGGGTACACAGTGTATAGGAAAGATAGGCAGGTAGATAGAGGGGATAGCCCTGAAGGTAAGCAATGATATTAAGTCACCAGAAAGGGATTATAGGGTCAGAAGAGGTGGAATCCTTACGGATTGAGTTAAGAAAATGGCAAGGGTAAAAGGACCCTACAGCCCCCCAAATAACAGCTAGGACGTGGACTTCAAGTGACAGCTGGAAATAGAAAAAGCGTGTCAGAAGGAAACTGTCAAAATAACTAAAGGGGATTTTAACATGAAAGGTGATTGGGGAGTCAGGAAGGTATTGGATCTCAGGAGAGTGTTTGAATACCTACAGGATGGCTTTTTGGAGCAGCTTGTCGATGCCGAGGGATTAGCGGTTTTGAATTGGGAGATGTGCAATGAACCTGAGGTGATTAGGGAATTAAAGGTAATGGAACCCTTATGAAGTAGTGACAATAACATGAGAATTTGAATAGGAAAAGCTGATATCAGGTGTGTCAATATTTCAGTGTAACATTTAAAACAGAGAGGAGGAGAAATTTCTTTTGCCAAAGGGTTGTGGATTTGTGGAATTCGTTGCCACATACAACTGTGGGGGTGCAATCATTGGTGGGGGGGTTTAAGGGGGAGATTAATAGATATCTAACTAGTCAAGGAATCAAAGGATATGGTTAAAATGCCGGAACTTAGAACTAGACGTGAGAACAGTTTAGCTCAGGGTGGATTTGCAGAGCAGACTAGATGGGCCGAATGGCTGACCCGTTCCTTTATCTTGTGATAAATAAACTTGAACTTGAAGTATTCAGCTACCCTAGTACAAAATAAAACCCTTTTCTCCCATAGATGGTGAATTCTTCCAGTATAATAGCATCTCCAGTTTCTCATGTCTCCAGGATACAAAATGATGCTTCCCCAGCAGAGTCCCAAAATAAGGCGCCAGCCATTCAGGACAGGACTGAGTAATGTCTGCACTCAGCAGGCCATGGAGACTCAGTTGTTGAGTATTTTCACACAGATAGATTTTAGACATTGAAGCATTTGAGGTATGAGGTATAAAGGTTGGGTTGAAATCCTAATGAATGGGGGAACAAGTATGAGGGGCTGAATGGACTCTACTCCTTATGTGATTTGCATTCTTTAATTCTGGGCACTCCTCCCAACACCATTTCTCCCTGATGTGTGCAAGGTTCTGCTTGTCAATAGGATGTCGTGCTTTGCAGCTGGCAGATTCTGCTGACCTTTGCACTTTACAATGATTGGGAAAAAGCTCATCCTTCCCAACTTCAACAAGCTCAGACTGGAGGAGGAGTCACGTGATGGAGTAGTGGTCGGTCGGGGAACTCCAGCCCTCTCCAGAAAAGTAAAAAATAGAGAAAAAGCAAAGGCACAGACATAAAAACCAAAACAAAGTGAAAGTAAAAGTGTGAAGAAAATGGCAGCGAAGAAAGAAAAACCAAAAACAACGGGAAGAAAAGAAGAAGGAAAGACATCGGAAGAAGGTGAAGGCCTTACCTGTACAAGGAGGCCCGCCATGGAGAGAGAAGCCCGCTCCCCGAGGTCAGTGGAAGCCCCAAACTTGGGACTACAAAAATTGCTCACGGAGCCAAACAAAAGTGCGAATCCTCGCGCATGCGTGATGCGCAAGACAAAAATAGCACTGACGGGAGGGGGGACCGGCTGAGGAGTAGATCTCCACAGCTGAAACAGACAACTACAACAACAGCAAGAGGAAAACATAGAAAATAACGAGAGCAAAAAAGAGAGTAAAAATAAGAAATCAAAGAATCAACAGATGACCAACCCAGAGGAAGACCAACATCAAGACACTTCTAATAAAAATAAGAAGACCAAAAATAACCAACAAAATGAAACAAACAAACCAACAAGAAAACCAGAAGAGACAGAGGTAAAGGACACAGATCCTGAAGTGGACTCAGAAGAAGAGGAAGAACACAGAGAAATGGAAGATGAAGGGAAGGGCAAGTACATGGATATATATTTTTTTAAAGAATATATGGAAACAGTAAAAGAATGGCAGTCACAAGAATTCAGTGAAATAAAAAGTACAGAAGAAAAAGTGAATAGATTAGAGATGATCATGACAGATATAGGAAAAAGAATAGACAAGGTGGAAGAACGAGAAACAGCCATAGAAATGGAAGTAGATGACTTAAAGAAATTAGAAGAATCTGATAAAAAAGTTAAAGAGACACAGGAGCTGTTAGCTCAGAAGATAGATATAATGGAAAATTATAATAGAAGAAACAATATAAAGATAGTGGGCCTTAAGGAAGATGAAGAAGGCAAAAATATGAAAGAATTTATAAAAGAATGGATCCCCAAGGTCCTAGGAAGACCAGAATTACAGGAAGAAATGGAAATAGAAAGGGCACACAGAACATTAGCCCCTAAACCACAACCATAACAAAAACCAAGATCCATTCTAGTAAAATTCCTAAGATATACAACAAGAGAAAATATATTGGAGAAGGCAATGAAAAAAATAAGACAAAAAAACACTGGAATACAAGGGTCAAAAATTTTTTTCCTATCCAGATACAAGTTTTGAACTCCTGAAGAAGAGGAAGGAGTTTAATGCAGCAATAACGGCCCTATGGAAAAAAGGTTATAAATTTATGTTAAAATACCCAGCAGTACTTAAAATATTTATTCCAGGGCAACAAAACAGACTATTCTCGGATCCGGAAGAAGCATGAAAATTTGCAGAACAACTACAAAACAGACAGAGAGATGAAGAGATGTAACAAGAACAAAAATGACAACAAACTATATGTATGTGTGTATGTAGGTATATATATGTATATGTGTGTATGTATATATATAAAAATAGAGTATAGGTAAGAACTAAGAAGGGAAAGAAAGGGAAGAAAGAAGTAAGGAGGGAATTAAGAGAGTGACCTTTGTTATATATGAAGATTAAAATCTTTTCTGGGGGGGGCTGGGTGGGGAAGAATAACAGTCACTGCGAAATCAGTTGACGCTTGCGAGTGAATTCGCAAATCCAAATGGAGAGGGGAGATGTGGTTGCCCGACAAGGGACAAAGGGCAACTCAGAAAGGGGAGGGACTATTGGGGTTAAAGGAATTTTAGATATGAGAATAGTGGAAATATTTTATGTTTTAGAAATGTTGTCTTATAATGTGTTCAAAAAAAGAAAGCAGAAATGGATAAGAAGGGAAGGTGGTGAAATTCACCTAATGAAGATCAAAAATTTATGCAAGATATCTTTTTGAAAATAGCAGACACGCAAGGGAACATACTAATAGGAGGGGATTTTAACCTTAATTTGGACTCAAACATGGATAAAACTGGAAAAAAACTAACAGAAAGAACAAAGTAACCAAATTTATAATTAAATTGATGCAAGAAATGCAACTTTTGGATATATGGAGGAAACAACACCCAAAGGAAAAGGAATATTCATATTATTCGGGTAGACATAAAACATACTCAAGGATAGACCTATTCCTGTTATCAGCCCACATTCAAGGGAGAGTTAGGAAAACGGAATATAAAGCTAACCTCGGCCATCTATATAAACTCAATTACCATCCATTAATGAAAAAATTACAAGACAACTTAGAGCATTGGAAAGACTTACCACTAACACTGATAGGAAGGATAAACTGTATTAAAATGAACATTTTCCCAAGGATACAATACCTATTTCAGTCATTACCAATACAGCTAACAGAGAAATTCTTCAAGGAGTTAAAGAAAATAATAAGGAAATTTTTATGGAAAGGGGGGAAACCGAGGATAGCACTAGATAAATTAACAGAATGGTACAAACAAGGAGGCTTACAACTACCAAACTTTAAGAATTATTATAGAGCCACACAATTAAGATACCTATCAGATTTTTAATCAAACAAGGGAAAAACCAGATTGGACCAGATTAGAACTAGATAAAATAGGGGAGAAGATACCTGAACATATACTATATAAATGGGATGAAAAATTGGTACAACGTAGGAATTCACCGGTATTGCATCATCTGCTCAATATTTGGAAGAAGATTCATGTAGAAAGGAATAAAACAAATTACCAACTACCAAAACTAATATTGACGCAAAATCAGCTAATCCCTTTTACAATAGATAACCTTTCCTTTAGAGAATGGGAGAGAAAAGGGATCAAAAGAATAGAAAATTGTTTTTCGGGAAATAAATTATTATCCTTTGAACAAATGAAGGATAAACATAATATAACTCACGATACAATGCCCTGATACCAACTGAAAACCTACTTGAAGGACAAATTGTGAAACAGTCTGAAGTTACCAGAAGGAAGCAATTTTGAATATGTGATTACAGACACAATGATAATCAAAAAATTTGAAACAAACATGTACATCAAACAGCAAGAAAAGGAGAACGAGGAAACAAATGGTAAACCATAATCAAAAATGGGAACAAGATCTAAACATAAAGAATGAAACATGGGAGAAGCTATGCTCCAGAACTATGAGAAATACAATAAACACAAGGTTACGCATGATACAACTGGATACACAGGCTATACATCACACCTCAAAAGTTAAATAAATGGGACCCAACAGTATCAGACAGATATTTTTGCTGTAAAAAGGAAACGGGAACAACAATTCATGCAATTTGGACATGTGAGAAAGTGGAAAAATTTAGGGAAGATCTAAACCAGATATTAAAAATCACAAAAAGCAATATACCAAAAAACCAAGAGATCTTCCTCCTAAGTAATATAAGAAACAAAGAATTTGGACTCGATTTGGATGGAGCACAAAAAATATTTGTTATGATAGCCCTAGCTGTAGCAAAAAAATGTATTATGTCAACCTGGAAATTAGAAGACAACTTGAGAATACAACAATGGTACATAGAAATGAACAAATGTATTCCATTAGAAAAAATAACATACAATTTAAGGAATAACATTACAATATTCGAACAAATATGGGAGCCATACATGAAACACAATAGAGAAATCCTACCATGGACTTCCACCACCTAAAATGACAGAAGGAGAAGATAACAAAAAGAACTGACTCAGTAAAATTTCTTGTTTATTTTTATTAAGTGACAACATTGTTTAACGGGTTTAATGTATCTTATAGATTGAACTTTAAATGAATGGGAAAGGGAGTGAGGGAGGGAGGGAAGGGAGGGGGAAAAAGGAGGAGAAAACGACACTGTATATATTTAAGAAGAAAAATGTCTGTATGTATCTTGATCAATATGGTTTATAGTGTGAAAAAAAAAATTTAAAAAACAAGCTCAGACTGATGATATATTGTGACTGGATAAGGACTTGAGCCCACACTGAGTAGAGACAGGGCTCTGAGCACGAACATGCACACCAACTCCACAGAAATGATGTTCTAAAACATTTTGGACACGACCAAGTATTGCCACTGTTTGCAGCACAAAAAATGCAACTTGACCAATCCCACAAACAGCAACAGACCAATAACAACATTGGACAAAAAATATTTTCCCCAAAAAATTGGCTCCTGAAAAAAAAAATTGGGGGATTATGAGAATATAAAGTTAATTTCAGATTTGCTGTATCACATAGAAGCTGGAAAAAAACAAATCAACTTAGCGTGATGATATTGACATGAGAGGCATCAGATGCTGAGTACAAACAGATATCAGCGACATTTGGTTCAGTTGAACTAACTCAGTGTCCATTGATGAATTCCAGTTGCCCTGATACCACTTTTCGCAACATCCAGGTGAAACTTTTCACCATGTTTGTCACTGACTGCACCAAGATCAGCAGGGAATAAATTCAAATGTGAATGCAGAAAATGAATTTTCAATAACTTGTCACACTTCATGGTTTTGTATGCTTGAAGTAGACAGGGAATCACAAAAAATAGGTTATATCTAAAAATGGTATGTGATAGGAAAATGTTACAGTAATTTTTGTGATCCATTAAAAAAAAAACACCAGAAGTGTTCAGGAAGCAAAATCTCATTGCTAGTGTATTCAGAAGTAAATAAATAGCCAGGACAATCTCAACCACAGAAAGAGAAACACTGCTAAAAAAAAAAATCAGACATTCAACAGGTCATCAGACAGACCTGCAACTCTCCAATGATGATGCTAAACCTGTTGCATGTCCCCACTATACCACATTAAATCACTGCAATCATACAAAATAATTGGTGGCGCCGCTGAAGCAGTTGTAAAGGTAGCGTTTCTGCTCGTGCAGACCCGGGAGAGCGGGGAGCGGAATCACAGCGCTCCCCTGCTGGGTCCTAACGCCTACTCCTATTGTCACTGGCTTCATACAGGCTTTAAACAGCCTGCTGAAAGAGCCAACTGTGTTTTATTTAAATCCTGCAACCACGGGGTCTGGGCCAAAGTGCTTGTGCTGCAGCAGCCTCTGTGGGAGCAGTGGACTGGCGCAGAGTATCAGTGACGGGGAGATCAACGCCCCCCCCCCCCCCCCCACCCCCCCCCCCCCCCATTGAGAAAACAAACCCAAAGACAGTGACTGCGGGGACGGACCAGCGAGAAGCTCTGCGCTGGAGGACATATACTTGCTGCTGGAGACTGGCTCACGAGAATCCGATATCAGAACCGGGATTCGAGAGAATGCTGAAAGCAAAAAGAGTTTCTGAAGGGCCGCGAGCACTGAAGGCTTCCTCATCATGTTGGAAGTTTGAATCTTGGCTTGGGTGGCCAATGGTTTGAACTGAACGCTTGTGCGCCTGTGGGAGTGCTGGAAGCGAATGCAGGGACTGGGGGTGGGAGAAAGAGAGAAGACTATCTTTTGCTTCTCTTTCTCTAACTGTAAGAAGCACTGAGTAATGCTAACGGTGAATCCTAATAGCAGACGAAATGCACTTTTGTGTAATAATTACATTTTTGCTTTACTAAATAACGTTAAATAGATTCGTCAGCAGAAGGGTTTTGGCTTTTCCTCACTCAAGATTGCACATACACTACTGTTGATTACAGACTCCAATCCCATCTGTGAGTAGATTTGAAATCAAAGATGCCAATAAGATGACGCTTGTGATGGGATTGCAGCATATGCAGGGACACAGACAGTCTTACTCTGGGGTCAGGGGGCTGTGCCACCGGACCCCTCCCCCTGTGGTATTGGTGGTCAATATCATGAAATGAATGTGTGGTATACAAGTGTAATGGGGTTAAGATATTGGATACTTTGAAACAATTATTATTTAAAAGTCTACTCAACTTTAATAATAGTTATAATAATTGTTTCAAAGTATCCAATATCTGTAACCTTGTAATTTGAATAAGGTTCAAGAGTATTAGTATTAGGGAGGTGATCTTGTCTACCCAACCCTAATTACTACTAACTTGACTCCAATAAATCCAACAAACCGAACTTTGTGGTTTGGTTGTATTTCTTGTACCTTGACAGGGCTAAACAATCACACTTTGGGGACCGGGGACTGCGCCACAGGAAATCTCGCCAAAGTACAGAGGGCAGTACAACGAGAAGCCCCCACCCCACTAAACCAGTACAGGGGCTCTGTAACTGGAACCCATCCCACAAACACACATTCAATTCCATATACACACTCTCAACACCCCCTCACCCACCTCCACACGCATGGGGACCCCTCAATCACTCTCCACACGCATGGGGACCCCTCAATCACTCTCACACGCATGGGGACCCCTCAATCACTCTCCACACGCATGGGGACCCCTCAATCACTCTCCACACCCACTGGGACTCCTCACACCGCCCCCCCCCCCACAAACACACACACAAAATTCTCAACCCCACACACACATGCACGGACCCCTCACCCACCCCGCACACAGCGCCCACACGCGGGGACCCCTCACCGCCCCCACACACACACACGCGGGGACCCCCCCCCCCCCCCCCGCGCACGCGGGGACCCCCCCCCCCTCCCCCCCGCGCACGCGGGGACCCCCCCCCCCCCCCGCGCACGCGGGGACCCCCCCCACACACGCACGCGGGGACCCCCCCACACACGCAACGCGGGGACCCCCCCCCACACACGCACGCGGGGACCCCCCCCACACACGCACGCGGGGACCCCCCCCACACACGCACGCGGGGACCCCCCCCACACACGCACGCGGGGACCCCCCCCCACACACGCACGCGGGGACCCCCCCCACACACGCACAGCAGGGGACCCCCCCCACACACGCACGCGGGGACCCCCCCCCCACACACGCACGCGGGGACCCCCCCCCACACACGCACGCGGGGACCCCCCCCCCACACACGCACGCGGGGACCCCCCCCACACACGCACGCGGGGACCCCCCCCCACACACGCACGCGGGACCCCCCCCCACACACGCACGCGGGGACCCCCCCCCCACACACGCACGCGGGGACCCCCCCACACACGCACGCGGGGACCCCCCCACACACGCACACGCGGGGACCCCCCCCACACACGCACACGCGGGGACCCCCCCCACACACACACACACGGGGACACACACACACGGGGACACACACACACGGGGACACACACACACGGGACACACACACACGGGGACACACACACACGGGACACACACACACGGGGACACACACACACGGGGACACACACACACGGGGACACACACACACGGGACACACACACACGGGGACACACACACACGGGGACACACACACACGGGACACACACACACGGGGACACACACACACGGGACACACACACACGGGGACACACACACACGGGACACACACACACGGGGACACACACACACGGGGACACACACACACGGGGACACACACACACGGGGACACACACACACGGGGACACACACACACGGGGACACACACACACGGGGACACACACACACGGGGACACACACACACGGGGACACACACACACGGGGACACACACACACGGGGACACACACACACGGGGACACACACACACGGGGACACACACACACGGGGACACACACACACGGGGACACACACACACGGGGACACACACACACGGGGACACACACACACGGGGACACACACACAGGGACACACACACACGGGGACACACACACACGGGGACACACACACACGGGACACACACACACGGGGACACACACACACGGGGACACACACACACGGGGACACACACACACGGGGACACACACACACGGGGACACACACACACGGGGACACACACACACGGGGACACACACACACGGGGACACACACACACGGGGACA